>NC_133761.1:39378750-39690000 GCF_036562045.2 Rhinolophus sinicus | reverse complement strand
TATGTGATGTATCACATTGATGGATTTGATGTTGAACCATCCTTGTGCCCCGGGATGAACCCCACTTGGTCGTGATGAATAATCTTTTAATGCATTGTTGTATTCGATTTGCTAGAATTTTATTTAGGATTTTTGCATCGGTATTCATCAGAGATATTGGTCTGTAGTTTTCTTTTTTTGTGCTGTCCTTACCAGGTTTTGGTATCAGGGTAATGTTGGCCTCATAAAATGAGTTAGGGAGTACTGTCTCTTCTTCAATTTTTGGAAGAGTTTGAGCAGGATTGGTATTAGATCCTCTTTGAAGGTTTGGTAGAATTCACTAGTGAAGCCATCTGGTCCCGGACTTTTGCTTTTGGGAAGGTTTTGGATGACTGATTCAATTTCGTTACTGGTGATCGGTCTGTTTAGATTTTCCAGTTCCTCATGGTTCAGCCTTGGAAGGCTATATGTTTCTAAGAACTTGTCCATTTCTTCTAGGTTGTTGAATTTGGTGGCATATAGTCCTTCGTAGTATTCTTGGATGATCCTTTGTATTTCTGTGGTGTCCGTGATAACTTCCCCTTTTACGTTTCTGATTTTGTTAATCAGTGTCTTCTCTCTTTTTATCTTAGTAAGTCTAGCCAAGGGTTTGTCAATTTTGTTAATCTTTTCAAAGAACCAGCTCTTTGTCACATTAATTTTTTCTATTTTTTTTGTTCTCTATTTCATTTAGTTCTGCTCTAATTTTTGTGATTTCCTTTCTTCTGCTGACCTTGGGTTTTACTTGTTCTTCTTTTTCTAGATCTTTAAGGTGTAACATGAGGTTATTTATTTGGGAGTTTTCTTGTTTCTTGAGATAGGCCTGTAATGAGATAAATTTCCCTCTTAAAACTGCTTTCGCTATATCCCAAAAATTTTGGTAGGCTGTATTTTCATTGTATTTTGTTTCCATATATATTTTTTGATCTCTCCTCTAATTTCTTCTTTGACGCAGTCCTTCTTTAAAAAGTATGTTGGTTAATCTCCATGTATTTGTGTTTTTTCCCACTTTCTTCTTTTTTTTTTTTTTATTAAATTTATTGGGGTGACAATTGTTAGCAAAATTACATAGATTTCAGGTGTACAATTCTGTATTACATCATCTTTAAATCCCATTGTGTGTTCATCACCCAGAGTCAGTTCTCCTTCCATCACCATATATTCGATCCCCCTTACCCTCATCTCCCACCCCCACCCCCCACCCCCCTTACCCTCTGGCAACCACTAAACTATTGTCTGTGTCTATGAGTTTCTGTTTCTCATTTGTTTGTCTTGTTCTTTTGTTGTTTTTGGTTTATATACCACATATCAGTGAAATCACATGGTTCTCCGCTTTTTCTGTCTGACTTACTTCGCTCAGCATTACTCTCTCAAGATCCATCCATGTTGTCACAAATGGTCCTATATCATCTTTTCTTATCGCTGAATAGTATTCCATTGTGTATATATACCACAACTTCTTTATCCATTCATCTATCGAAGGACATTTTGGTTATTTCCATGTCTTGGCCACCGTAAACAAAGCTGCAATGAACATTGGAGTACACGTGTCTTTATCTCTAAATGTTTTCAGAATTTTTGGGTAGATACCCAGGAGAGGGATTGCTCGGTCATATGGCTATTCTATTTGTAATTTCTTGAGGAACCTCCACACTGCCTTCCATAACGGCTGCACCAGTCTGCATTCCCACCAACAGTGTATGAGGGTTCCTTTTTCTCCACAGCCTCTCCAACATTTGTTACTATTTGTCTTGTTGATGATAGCCATTCTGACTGGGGTGAGGTGATATCTCATTGTGGTTTTGATTTGCATTTCTCTGATGATTAGTGATGTTGAGCATTTTTTCATATGTCTATTTGCCATTTGTATGTCCTCTTTGGAGAAATGTCTCTTCAAGTCCTCTGCCCATTTTTCAATTGGGTTGTTTGTTTTTTTGTTGTTGAGTTGCATGAGTTCCTTGTATATTCTGGATACTAGCCCCTTATCGGAGGCACTGTTTGCAAAAATCTTCTCCCATTCAGTTGGTGGCCTCTTTATTTTGTCAATGGTTTCTTTTGCTGTGCAGAAGCTTTTAAGTTTCATATAGTCCCATTCGTTTATTTTAGCTTTTACTTCCATTGCCTTTGGAGTCAAGTTCATAAAATGCTCTTTGAACCCAAGGTCCATAAGTTTAGTACCTATGTTTTCTTCTATGCAGTTTATTGTGTCAGGTCTTATGCTTAAGTCTTTGATCCATTTTGAATTAACTTTGGTACATGGTGACAAATAGCAGTCCAGTTTCATTCTTTTGCACGTGGCTATCCAATTCTCCCAGCACCATTTATTGAAGAGGCTGTCTTTGCTCCATTGTATGTTTTAGCTTCTTTGTCAAAAATTATCTGTCCATATTTATGTGGTTTTATTTCTGGGTTCTCAATTCTATTCCATTGGTCTATGTGTCTGTTTTTCTGCCAATACCATGCTGTTTTGATTATTGTAGCCCTGTAGTACAAGCCAAAGTCAGGAAGTGTGATACCTCCATTATGTTCTTTTTTCTTAAGATTGCTTTGTGTATTCGGGGTCTTTTGTAGTTCTAAACAAATCTGATGATTTTTTGTTCTATTTCTTTAAAATATGCCATTGGGATTTTGATGGGGATTGCATTGAATCTGTATATTGCTTTGGGTAATATGGCCATTTTAACTATGTTGATTCTTCCAATCCATGAGCACGGAATGTCTTTCCATTTCTTTGTGTCTTCTTCAATTTCTTTCAAAAATGTCTTATAGTTTTCAGCATATAGGTCTTTCACATCCTTGGTTAAGTTTATTCCTAGGTATTTTATTCTTTTTGCTGCAATTGCAAAAGGAATTGTTTTTTGTATTTCTTTTTCTGAGATTTCATTGTTAGTATATAGGAAGGCAATGGACTTTTGTGCGTTGATTTTGTAGCCAGCAACTTTACTGTATTCGTTGATTGTTTCTAATAGCTTTTTGGTGGAGTCTTTAGGGTTTTCTATATATAGCATCATGTCATCTGCAAAGAGTGATAATTTAACTTCTTCATTCCCAATTTGATGCCTTTTATTTCTTTCTCTTGCCTGATTGCTCTGGCAAGGACTTCCAACACTATGTTGAAAAGCAGAGGTGATAGGGGACATCCCTGTCGTGTTCCTGAACGTAGAGCAAAGGGCTTCAGTTTTTCACCATTAATTATGAGATTAGCAGAGGGCTTGTCATATATGGCCTTTATTATGTTAAGGTATTTTCCTTCTATACCCATTTTATTAAGTGTTTTAATCATAAATGGATGTTGTATCTTGTCAAATGCTTTTTCTGCATCAATTGATATAATCATATGATTTTTGTCCTTTATTTTGTTTATGTGATGTATCACATTGATGGATTTGCGATGTTGAACCATCCTTGTGCCCCGGGGATGAACCCCACTTGGTCGTGATGAATAATCTTTTTAATGCATTGTTGTATTCGATTTGCTAGAATTTTATTTAGGATTTTTGCATCGGTATTCATTAGAGATATTGGTCTGTAGTTTTCTTTTTTGTGCTGTCCTTACCAGGTTTTGGTATCAGGGTAATGTTGGCCTCATAAAATGAGTTAGGGAGTACTGTCTCTTCTTCAATTTTTGGAAGAGTTTGTGCAGAATTGGTATTAGATCCTCTTTGAAGGTTTGGTAGAATTCACTAGTGAAGCCATCTGGTCCCGGACTTTTGCTTTTGGGAAGGTTTTGGATGACTGATTCAATTTCGTTACTGGTGATCGGTCTGTTTAGATTTTCCAGTTCTTCATGGTTCAGCCTTGGAAGGCTATATGTTTCTAAGAACTTGTCCATTTCTTCTAGGTTGTTGAATTTGGTGGCATATAGTCCTTCATAGTATTCTTGGATGATCCTTTGTATTTCTGTGGTGTCCGTGATAACTTCCCTTTTACGTTTCTGATTTTGTTAATCAGTGTCTTCTCTCTTTTTATCTTAGTAAGTCTAGCCAAGGGTTTGTCAATTTTGTTAATCTTTTCAAAGAACCAGCTGTTTGTCACATTAATTTTTTCTATTGTCTTTTTGTTCTCTATTTCATTTAGTTCTGCTCTAATTTTTGTTATTTCCTTTCTTCTGCTGACCTTGGGTTTTACTTGTTCTTCTTTTTCTAGTTCTTTAAGGTGTAACATGAGGTTATTTATTTGGGAGTTTTCTTGTTTCTTGAGATAGGCCTGTAATGAGATAAATTTCCTCTTAAAACTGCTTTCGCTGCATCCCAAAAATTTTGGTAGGATGTATTTTCATTGTCATTTGTTTCTATGTATCTTTTGATCTCTCCTCTAATTTCTTCTTTGACCCAGTCCTTCTTTAAAAGTATGTTGTTTAATCTCCATGTATTTGTGTTTTTCCTCTTTCTTTTTACAGTTGATATCCAATTTCAAAGCCTTGTGATCAGAGAATATGCATGGTATGATTTCAATCTTCTTAAATTTGTTGAGACTGATTTTATGTCCCAATATATGGTCTATCCTTGAGAATGTTCCATGTACACTAGAAAAGAATGTATAGTCTGATGTTTCAGGATGAAGTGCTCTATAAATGTCAATTATGTCCATTTCATCTAATGTGTCATTTAGGGCTACTATTTCGTTATTTATTTTCCGTTTGGATGATCTATCCATAGCTGTCAATGATGTATTTAAGTCCCCTAGTGTAATTGTATTTTGGTCAATTTCTCCCTTTAGTTCTGTTAGTAGTTGCTTGGTGTATTTCGGTGCTCCCTGATTGGGGGCATAAATATTGATGACTGTTATGTCTTCTTGTTGTACAGTCCCCTTCACCATTATGAAATGTCCATCTTTGTCTCTTGTTATCTTTTTCACCTTGAAGTCTGTTTCATCTCATATCATTATGGCTACACCTGATTTTCTCTGGGTACCATTTGCTTGGAGTGTCAATTTCCACCCTTTTACTTTGAGTCTATGCTTGTCCTTGTAGCTGAGATGTGTCTCTTGGAGACAGCATATGGTTGGGTTTAGTTTTTTGATCCAATCTGCTACTCTGTGCCTTTTTATTGGTGAGTTCAGTCCATTTACATTTAGGGTGATTATTGATATGTGAGGATTTCCTTTCATTATATCTTTACTTTTCTGGTAAGGCTGTGTCTCCATTGTTTCTTTGCCTTTTTGTTGTTGTCTATTGTTTTTGTGTGGTGGTATTCTATGATGTTTCCCTCTGTTTCTTCTTTTATTACAGTGTATATTTCAGTTCTTGGTTTTTGTTTTTTTTTTTTTGGTTTTTTTTTTGAGTGGTTACTCTTAAGTTTATGTAAAAGAAAGTTTGATATTTAGAGTATTCCATTACCTTCAGCACGCTTACTTTCTCCATTCCCATATTCCGGTTCAGGCCTTCACTCTCCCCCTTTTTATGTTTTGGTTGCCACAAATTATCCCTGTTGATGGTGGTCGAATAGCCTCCTTTAGTATTTCTTGTAGTGCAGGTCGTGTATTAGAAAATTCCCTCAGCTTCTGTATGTCTGGAAATTTCTTTATTTCTCCTTCATATCTAAAGGATATCTTTGCATGATATATTATTCTTGGCTCATAATTTCTTTCTTTCAATAGTTTGAGTATTTGGTTCCACTCCCTCCTGGCTTATAAAGTTTCTGGTGAAAAACTTGATGATAATCTAATGGGCTTTTCTTTGTAGGTTACCGTCTTCTTTTCCGTGCCTACATTGAGGATTCTTTCTTTGTCGTTGATTTTTTACTGCTTGAGTGCAATGTACCTTTGAGAAGTCCTGTTGGGATTGAGGTAATTAGGTATTCTATTTGAATCTTGGATTCGAGGATCCAGTTCTGTCCACAAGTTTGGGAAGTTCTCATCGACAATTCGTTTGAATATATTCTCTGTTCCCTTCTCTCTTTCTTCTCTCTCTGGAATGCCATTATTCTTATATTGCTCTTTCTGATGGCGTCAGAACGTTCTTGTAGATCTCTTTCATTTATTTTAAGTCTCCAGTCTCTTTCTTCTTCCATCTGTGTCATTTCCAGGTTTCTATCTTCCATGTCACTGATTCTTTCCTCCATCTGGTCAACTCTACTACCTAAGCTGGTTATTTCATTTTTTATTTCCCTATTGATTTCTTAATCTCCAGAAATTCTATTTTGTTTTGTTTTTTAAATTTCAATCTGTTTCATAAAATGCTCATGTTGCTCTTTGATTGTGTTTCTGAGTTCATTAAACTGACTTTTTGTGTTTTCTTGCATCTCGTTGAGTTTTCTCAGAACTGCAATCTTGAATTCTCTGTCATTCAAGTCACGTATTTTCATATCTTTAAGTTCCTTTTCTGGAGACTTTTAACTTTCTTTCTGAGCCATCTTGTTGCTTTGGTTATTCATGGCAATTACCGATTTATTATTTCTCTTCCTAGACATCTACAGGAGGGGCTTCTGCAACAGTTTGATAGGAAGAAGCCTTTCGTTTGTTTTCCAGTACTTGTTGGTAGAATGTTTTATTTTTTCTCCGACTATAGCCTTTTTTCTCTTTCTCACATGGTAGTGCCATGTTTTCTCTTCAGTATTCCAGCTTCTCACACAATTGGGGGATTCCCTTGGAGATGGGCTTCTCCTCTGTGAATAGTTTGCCTGTGTCACAGCGGAGAGCTTTTGAAGTTCCACAGCTCTTCCTGCACCAGATTCAGAACCCTTATGTTTCAGCAGTTCTGTTTACTCCTGCAGGGATCTGCCCAGATAGGTGGGGCCAGGGGCGGGGTGATTTGTGAGAGGTGGCCCAGAGCAATGGCGGGGACCACTACCACAGCCAGTCCTTCTTCCACAGCTCCCTTCTCTTTGTGGGAAGTTGTTGGGCTGCCAATATGTGTCTGCGGTCCACAGTTCTCAGAACAGCAAATATTCTGTTCTTTTGATCTGATACTGCTAGTGTTCCGCTTCTAGCACCAGGCAGGTGGTGGCGGGGCGAGCTCTGGGAGGGTAGGAAGGGGGCGGCTAGTCTCAGTGCCTAAGGCTTCCATTCTCTGCTTGGCAGTGAGGGCTTAAACCACCATTTTCAGCCTTCTTCCCTCAGTCCTTTCTCCGTGGTCTCTCCTGTGAGCGTTGGGTTTAGCCGTGTTATATTCTGCCACCTCAACCCTGTGGGCCACAAGCGGAGCCCTAGCAGTCTGTGTTCTTCCCTCTCCCACACCTGCAGTAGTTCCAGGATGCAGTGACCTCGGAGCACTGAGCTAGTTCTGAATCCTGTGCCCGCGTGGCTCCGTCTCCACACTTCTCCGTTCCCTCCTCCCCTGCTCACGCGATTCCCCACCTCTAGGTGAATTTAGTAGTGGGCCTCTTCGTCTTGCCTGTCTGCTGTGCAGGGAGACCTTTATGGAGTTATTGTTGTTCAATAAGTTCTAAATTCTAGGGGTGCTTTACAGAGGCTCACCTCACACCACCATTTTGATTCGGATGTCATGTGTCCCTTTTCTGACCAGTCTTTTTCATTCTGCTTCCACTGCCTTATTTTAAGTCCTCCTTACATGTTGCCTGGTCTACTGAAAACTTCTTGAAGGACTATCCTCTTACCAGTCTTTTCTCATTTTATTGCACACTTTATCACATCTATTTCCTAAAAGTCAAATATGATTATATACATATATATCCTTTCTAAACAAATTTTGCTGATTCCTGGTGCTCATAAATAAGCACAAACATCTTAGAGTGTTATATTAAACTCTTCATGAGCTGGGTGCAATTTCAGTCTCATATATTGCATTTCAAAGACCCACTGCAGGCTGTATTTATATTAAATTCTAAAATTTGTGATTCCTTGGGATAAGGCCTTGATTCATAATTTTCTTACTGTGTGGAATAGCCCTTACTCCTGGAAACAGCCATTTTGTCCTTCTACACCCACCCTTTAATTTTCCTTCTTTAAGAAGCTTTCTTTTCTTGCCTCCCTATGTCACCCCTGTTTTCGCATCATTGTTAGTTTCACCTTCCTGTATATTTTTACAACCTTGTTTATAAAAAAAAAGCAAAAAAAAAAAAAAAAAAAAAAAACAAAAAAAAAAAACAAACTATGAGCAAACTTTGGTTTGCATTATTCATATTTTATTTTCAGTCTTTGAATATCTACCTTATGATAGAAACTGAACAAGATGGTGAGAATAAAACAATGTGTAAGATAGACAAAAGCCATGTCATCATGGAACTAAAATACTGGAGTGGAGAGAATGGGAGATCCGCAAATGACAGATTATGATTCTTTTGGTGTTCTAAGACCCAATTTCCAACATGTGGTGGGGGAATTTTTGCACCAACAGCAGGAAGTTCTCTAGACACAATCTAGGTGTCCTTCTAGTCAACTCAATTTTGACACCATCTTCCTGGAGATAATATCAGATCCAATAGCGGTTCATAGGGCAAGGTATGGGGAAAAAGGCTTGGAGCTGACATGCCCTCTCCTTGTGTGCTACTTTCTCCAAATCTTCACATATCTACTAACCTAGAAGCTCTCTGGTCCCTGTTCTTTTGGGTTTTTATGGAGTCTTTATTATATAGTCACAATTGATTAAGTCATTACCCACTGGCAATTAAAATAAATCTCCAGCCCCTCTCACTTCTTTGGAGGTGTGAAGGAAAGACTGAAAATTCCAACCCTCTAATCACATGATTGATTCTCCTGGCAACCAGCCTTCACCATTAGGTAACCTAAAGGCTTTCAAAATGTCATCTCATTAAAATAAAATACACCTTTATTGCTCTGATCACTGGAAATTACAAGGATTTTAGGTAATTGTGAGCCAGGAATCCTGGACAAAAATTAAATAGTATATACGAGCAATATATACAGTGGGTGCCAAAAAAAATGTATATACCTTATAAGGAAGAAAAACTGTATTAAAATTGTAATACTCAATATATACCAATAACAAAAGATGAATACAAGTCCTGTTTGACTTCTGCAATGACAAGCGGTGCTCAAAGCGGTTATTATCTGTGTCTAGACACTTCTGATTATGGTAACTACTGCTTGAGCAATGTTGACCAAAGTGTCCACTTGTATACATTTTTTTGGCATTTCCGGTATTTGGTCATCTGAATGACCAAGTGCATATTTCTTATAAATCACAGTATCACAGCCATCAAACAAGTCTACAGAATGAAGTACTAGAGTGAAGCCATAAAGGTGTTCAAGGCAGGTTTCTGATGGGGCAACATTTGAGTTGAAACCTGAAAGATGAGAAGGAGCCAACTATCTCTAGAGCTAGTGGAAGAATAGTACAGGCAGAATAAGTTCTCTGAAGGCTTATAGACTAGAAAGAATATGCTGGGTTTATAACAGAGAAAATGCTTGACCTCTCTGACTCCATCTCATTCAAGCCTGCATTGTCCCTATTGCCTTCAAGCTAATAGCATAGGCTTATTCTTGCATATAGATGTGCTAATTATTAGAGAATTTCTGCTTGTGGCTTGAGCTTTACAAAAACATCCCCTTAGCAGAAGGTGCCTCTCCTGAGGAGATAAGGAAATTGTGTACAAAAATAAAGGTTGTTTATCAAAGATTTGCAAGAACCTTGTGACTGGATTCACATCAACCAAGGTCAACAGACTAAGCACAATTTCCTGGACTCCTGCTGGCACCCAGATGTCTGCCATCATGAATCAGTTTTGCCCATCCAATTTCCCTTTCTTTTCTGTAAAAGAAGTCTGAACTCTGTCCTTTCTTGACATGGATTTGAAGCACCAGTAGGTCTCCCACCTTCTCAGTTGTCATCTTCTCAATCAATAAACCTTTCCTTACTCCAAACTCTGACGTTTTGAGTTTTGGCTTTTTGAAGCTTCAGGCACATGGATTTGGACCAGTAATAGGTTCTCAAGGGGAGGGAAAAAAGGTCCTAGTGGCAGCAGCTCGTTGAAGGGTGGGATGTGGAAAGAGGTGAAGCTAAGAAGGTTGGGCTTTGTTGTTCTTGGAAGTATTTGTATTTTATTTTCAAGGAATGGAAAACAATTAATGGGATTTTATGGAGAGGGTAATGTGTTTTTATGTTTTTGATTAAATATGTTAATTTAGTTCATTTGTAAAGAAAGGATTAAAAAGACCATGAGTACAGTAATGAAATGGGAAGAACTTCATTCAGTAGCCTTGCTGATACACGATGGCACTGTACATCAGAAAGGTAATATTGAAGAGTTGGGGAGACTTAATAGATTTGGAATATTTCTTGAAATAGAAATGACAAAGTCTTCTGACAAATCAAACAATAAGTCCTAGCCTTGTGGTTCAGATGCTGGCCAATGGGGTTGGTAATTATGAAAGGGAGGATGGACCTGCATTCCATGGTTAACTGTTTTCAAAGCTTTAAATTTGGCTAATCAGAAACTCATAGACACAGACAATAGTTTAGTGGTTGCCAGAGGGTAAGGGGGGTGGGGGGTGGGGGGTGGGAGATGAGGGTAAGGGGGATCGAATATATGGTGATGGAAGGAGAACTGACTCTGGGTGATGAACACACAATGGGATCTATAGATGATGTAATACAGAATTGTACACCTGAAATCTATGTAATTTTACTAACAATTGTCACCCCAATAAATTTAATTAAAAAAAAAAAAAAAAAAAACATCTGTCTCTGACTTTTCATTAGGATCACATGATTTCAATTTGAGTCTCTTCAACTCATTGGTCAACTTTGGATAGTCAAGCATAGGCAGTTTCCTGATGTTCTTAATCCTCTCCTCCTATCCCCCAGCTTCTGTTGAGCATCTGGTCTGACTTCAGCAGTGGTCACCCTATTTTTCTCATCACTATATCCTCAATATAACTCAGTATTCTCAGCACAAAGCATAACAGATCACAGGTGTTCTGGATTATTTGCTGAACTAATGCATGTATGAGCAAACCAATGACAAATAAACTCAATATAGTTAATTTTAGTGAGGATCTGTGTAATGCATGGTCTCTAGTCCCACTATTGGTGGATGGACACAGAATATGGTGAGACCAAAAAGGAATAACGGAGCCATAGATAGGGGAGTCATACCACTACATTCTCAATGACAGCTGGTTGAGATACAAAAACAAACATCTGCCAGTACCCCAACAAGGGGTCTTCCTGCACCCCAGACTTGCCGGCGGCTGGGAAAGACATAGGAAGTAGGATCAATCTGATCTGCAATCCACAATCTGCTTGCTAACCACACTTGTTAGCTGCAATCCGCGCCATGGCAGTTATATTAGTGGCTAATGGCTAACTGGTTACAGCTGATGGCCAACTATTTACAACTGATGGCCTTGTGATCACAGCTGATGGCCACCTACTACCTGAGCCAGCACCTTTCCACATGAGGTCGAGAGCCTGGAAACTGCTCTCTGGGACTCCATCCCTATAATTTGCTACTTGCCAATAATTACCTTTACTGAGCTTGTATATTTACAAATAATTCTAAAGAATTGATTCAGATCTTTACAAGGGATGCTAACTCAACTTGGTGTACCCAAATGAAACAGATACCACTATCTAAGGATCCTGACTAAGATCAGAAAATGAGGGTTACATATTTAGTTACCTAAGGGAAACTACACTTGCTTGGGTCACCTAGGCAAACAACTTACATTTACACTTTCAAATGTATTTTCTCATTTATATACTGAACTGACTTAATGAAATAGGTAAAGCATATATTATTGTGGGGGCAGAGCCCCAGAAAGTAGTTTCCAGGCTCTCGGCCTCACATAGACAGCTGCTGGCTCAGGTAGTAAATGGCCATCAATGTGATTGCATGGCCATCAGCTGTGGCTAGTTGGCCGTCAGCTGTAACCAGTGAGCCATTAGCCACTAATATAACTGCTGTGGGTACGCTAGCAGAGAGGAAAGAGAGAAGAATGGGGGCTAGCAAGAAGATGGTGGCTGGGCTGGCAAGCGCGGATGGCGGTTTGCGGACAGTGTGGATCCAGCCTCCAGTGAGAGTATAGTGCCGCCAGAGAGAATATAGTGGTATGACTCCCCTACCTATGGCTCCATGGGTGTTCCTTTTTGGCCTCACCATATCCTGCGTTCTTGTGTGGAGAGCAGGAGCAGAGACCCTGCAGGCCTCCCTCCACGACAAATGGCGCAGCGAGCAGGGTCTCCCGCACGACAAATGGCGCAGCGAGCAGGGTCCCCCGCATGACAAATGGCACAGTGAGCAGGGTATGGTGCCAGCCAAAGCTTTCCAAAGGACGGTGGAGCAGTCTGTGTGTATGAACACTCAGTCTCAGGAAGACCAGGAGGAGCAGCTGCCGGAGAGCTGGACCCCCGTGGAGGGGTGGGAGGATGTGGACGTTTCTCCCACCAGCACAGGAAAAGCCATGCAGCTGCTGGAGAGATGGAATCCCGTGGAGAGGTGGAAAGATGTGGACGGTTCCCCAACCAGCACAGGCCGGAGAAAGCGAAGATCGTTGCAGCCCTGTGGGCCGGGGAAGTTCCTGCTCAGGCAGCCCGGATGCAGGACTTATAGTCCCAGGAGGTAATGCTTGCTGAGTCCTCCGTGGGAGATAAGGGTGAGGTCAAGGTCGTCCCTCACCCCCAGGACAGCCCTGGTGAATGACTATGGACTATGGGGAATTGCCTTCCATCCCTAATTTAATGGACCGCTTGACTGTTTGTTTGGGAACTGTTGTTAGTGGAACTGGGGGATATTTGCTTTTGTCTCTTGACTGGCCGCCATTGAGAATATGTAAGCACCTTGATTGTGAGTCGCTGTTGTTCCAGCAGGGTACCCTGAGAGGCACAGAGAGAGTGGCAGTGCCCTGAGAAACCCTGGCTGTGTCCGGGAAGACAGGTGGTACCCTAAGAAGTCCAGGAAGTCTGGCTGTGCCCAGGAGTACTGGTGGTGCCCTGAGAAACCCTGGCTGTGTCCGGGAAAACTAGTGGTACCCTAAGAAGTCCAGGACGTCTGGCTGTGCCCAGAAGTACTGGTGGTGCCCTGAGAAACCCTGGCTGTGTCCGGGAAGACTAGTGGTACCCTAAGAAGTCCAGGAAGTCTGGCTGTGCCCAGAAGCACTGGTGGTGCCCTGAGAAACCCTGGCTGTGCCCAGAGAGCCTGGCTATGTCTAGGATATTGCATTCACCCCCAGGCTCCTCGCACAGGTCCCCTCGCGGAAGACGCTTGTCGCGTAGATTGTGAGGCGAGAGCCTGTAGGGGTGGAGTGTGGGGGCAGAGCCCCAGAAAGTAGTTTCCAGGCTCTCGGCCTCACATAGACAGCTGCTGGCTCAGGTAGTAAATGGCCATCAATGTGATTGCATGGCCATCAGCTGTGGCTAGTTGGCCGTCAGCTGTAACCAGTGAGCCATTGTCCACTAATATAACTGCTGTGGGTACGCTAGCAGAGAGGAAAGAGAGAAGAATGGGGGCTAGCAAGACGATGGTGGCTGGGCTGGCAAGCACGGATGGCGGTTTGCGGACAGTGTGGATCCAGCCTCCAGTGAGAGTATAGTGCCGCCAGAGAGAATATAGTGGTATGACTCCCCTACCTATGGCTCCGTGGGTGTTCTTTTTTGGCCTCACCATATCCTGCATTCTTGTGTGGAGAGCGGGAGCAGAGACCCTGCAGGCCTCCCTCCACGACAATTATTTTTCCCTTTTTGCCTGAGGCTGCTAAGAACTAGAGAAGTAAAGTCACTTGTTCAAATTAACAAGGTTGATGGGTGGAAGAACAAGGAATGGAAGTCACAGTTTTCCAGCTGCTCTTTCTGCTATGCTGTGAACACATTTCCCTCCAGCTGTGTACATGCAATCAACATGACTGTCTGAACCACCTTTGAAATTTGGCCTAACTAAATATCTTAAACCCAATATTATACTTGCTTATATCATCATTCATTCCTTTACATAGAATAACAAAATATTATTAAAGTCAAATCTTAAATATCCAAATGATTTTATCTTTCAATAAGAAGTAAATCTGTGCATATTGCTGGAAGACTGACTTAAGATACTGAGTAATCTACTTCATTCCTTCTTGGCCCATAATTTTCATACCTTTTGTAGCGACAGGGCCAGGAGAGTAGCTTCCAGGCTCTTGAACTCACATGGAAAGGTACACGTCCAGTTATTAGATGGCCATTAGCTGTAACCAGTCGGCCATTAGCCACTATTGTTTTGTATATAATGGCCGTAGCTGTTAGCAAGTGCCGTTAGTAAGCGCAGAGTGAAGATTGTATAGCTCCTACTTCCTGTGTCTCACCTGGTTGCCAGCGAGAGTACAGTGGTATGAACCCCCTATCTATGGCTCCGTTGTTGTTCCTTTTCAGTCTCACCATATGCTGCATTCACCTGCCGGGAGAAGGAACAGAAAGCCCTGCATTACACTTGGCATAGCAAGCAGGGTTCTCCTGGTCAAGTAATGGAGTTGTCTGCCCCTGGGCAGGAGGACATGTGGCCCCCACAAAGCATGTGGTACCCGGTGGTCACTGTTCTCATGAGCTGGACCCCCATGGAGGGGTTGTAAGATGTGGATGGTTCTCCAACCAGCATAGAAAAAGCCGTGCAGCTGCTGGAGAGCTGGACCCCCATGGAGGCATGGGTAGACAAGGGCAGTTCTCTGACCAGCACAGGCCAGAGAAAGCGAAGGTCATTGCCAGCTGTGTGGGCTGGGAAGTGCTTGCTGAGGCAGCCCCTTGCAGTCCCAGGAGGAAATGCTTGCTGAGTCCTTGGTGAAGGAATAGGGTGAGGTTGAGGTCATTCCTCACCCCCAGTTTTGGGAGGACTCGGAGCCCTCATCTTATGGAGACGGCACACAGTGTAAGGCCAAGGCACAGCCTTGGTGAATGACTGTGGACTATAGGAAATTGAATAAGATAATGCAATCTGTGCATGCTGCAGTTCCTTCCATCCCTGATTTGATGGACCTCTTGACTGTTTGCTTGGGAACGTACCACCATGTGGTGGAACTGGTGGATGTTTGCTTCATGTGTCTCGCCTGGCTGACAGCGAGACTGTGGTGCAGGAAGACCCCTTGTTGGGGTACTGGCAGAGTTTATTTTTTGTGTCTCGACCAGCTGCCATCAAGAATATGTAAGCACTTTGGCTGTGAGTCACTATTGTCCCAGTACAGTACCCTGAAAAATCCTGGCTGTGCCCAGAAAGACTGGCTATACCCTGAGGCCTGGTTATGCCCGGAAAACTCTGGCTGTGTCCAGAAAGCCTAGGATATTGCATCCACCTCTAGATTCCTCTCATAGGGCCTATAGGGACAGAATTGCAGAGAGCAGTTTCCAGGCTCTCAGCCTCACATGGAAAGATGCTGGCTTGGTTATTAGATGGCCATCAGCTATAACCAGTTGGCCATGAGCCACTATTGGTTTGTATATAACTGCTGTGGCTATGCTAGTAAGTGTGGATTGCAGTTAGCAAGCGTGGATTACTACTTCCTGTGTCTCCACCAGCCACCAGGGAGACTGTGGTGCAGGAAGACCCCTTGTTGGGGTATTGGTGGATGTTTTCTTCTTGTGTCTCGATCAGCCACCATCGAGAATATAGTGGCATGAACCCCCTACACGTGGCTCCATTGGTGTTCCTTTTCAGCCTCACCATATCCTGCATTCACCTGCCCCTCATGGAAGACATTTGTCATGTAGATTGTGAGGTGAGAGCCTGGAGGGATGTAGTGTAGGGACAGGGCCAGGAGAGTAGTTTCCAGGCTCTCGACCTTGCATGTAAAGGTGCTGGCTCAGTTGATAGATGGCCATCAGCTGTAACCAGTTGGCCATCACCTGTAACCAGTTGGCCATCAGCTGTAACCAGTCAGTCAATAGCCACTATTTTTCTGTATATAACTGCCATCTCTACATTAGCAAGTGCGGTGAGCAAGTGCGGATTATGGATTGTGTGTATCCTACATCCTGTAGGATCGCCAGCAAGAATATAGTGGTATGAACCCCCTATCCATGGCTCTGTTGTTGTTCCTTTTTGGCCTTACCATATCCTGCATTCATGTGAGGGGAGCAGGAGCAGAAAACTCTGCATTACACCTTTCTAGTCCTTCTGCTCCTTTTTCAGTAAATCCTTCAGCTGGTGTTTCCATGAGAGTATAGGAGTTGTACTCCTCTGACAATACTATATTACTGTAAAACAAACATCTATACATCCTAATCATGACCAGCCAGATTTTTGTGTCACCAGTAAGGAGAGACAATCATACGACAACACCAAAGAAGGAGAAAAATTACTTTAGTGCCCAAGTCTATAGGATAAACCCTTAGACAAGAGAGTTCATGGGGCTGGATTTATTTCTAATCCTTCTGACTGTTTTACAGGTCACAGATTTGGCAGTCAACACCATTCTGCTTTATTTAGTTTCTTTATCTTAACTCCTATGATGCTATTTAATAAGGGAAATATCAGGTATCTTCCTATCTCCTTCAAAGAGAAGAAGAACATTTCAGCAAGGACTACATACATAGAAATATCCAAACAAAGCAAATTTCTCCTGTCTGCAATAATTATGCTATTCATTAGCAATCATAATTGTAGTTCATATAAGTCAGACTGTAAAATGCTAGTGTCCGATGAGGTTTTCAACAGAAACTACAGGGAAACATTAATTTTAGATGAGTGAGTCTGAGATTACATCCCTTTCCAATAAGAAATGAGGTAGAGATGATATTAAAATTTTGATGACTTTTTAGCAGTGTGGATCATGACCTGCTGCAATATGAAGTCAATCTTCAAAATTCACTGTGGTCTGATTTTACTTGTCCTCAAGGATAGTCATTAGCCTTAGCTCACACTATTGGAATTTGGTTTTCAGGATACGGCAAAGTTATCCTGCCATAATTGCTTCCATCTGCTGCACTAACACATGTGTTCCTGCAATAAAATTTTCTAAAATTCTCCAAACTCCACATGCCCCTTTTTGACTGGGCTCTTGCTGTATTGATGTTTCACCTGCACTCAGTCTGGGTGGGAATCTGTCTTGCAGCTGGCTGCTGCTTTGAGGATGGGGGTAGCTGGGGAAAGTATGGTGTTTACTGTAAGACTCCAGTGGCAAATTGAACTCAGATATTTGCCTTGAAAACCAAAAATTGTGGTCATGTGTGTTTCATCACACCCTGCTCATGTCTCATTTAATTCCAATGATTTACTTTTACTCCGTTTTTATTTATTCATTCTAAGGGACACAAATAACGCATAAATATATTATTTCTAAAAATCTTCTATTGGAGTAGAAAAAAAGTTCTCCTTGAGCACATCCTCCTTCCTCTATTCCAAATAATAAATTATATGTTTTCTAGGGTGCTAGAATTTCCTCTCCTTAAAAAACAAACTTGTTTTATATTCTGTTTGTGAGCAGCTATTCAAATACCTCTAAAAATTCACCAAATAGAAGAAATCAAAGGAAAATAACTTAGTTAAATTATTCTAAATCACAAAATGAAAATACCCTATGATAAGCAAAGCTGCAAATTAATGTGTATTACCATGGAGGAGGGAGTAAGGAGGAAGATTATTAAATGGTTTGCTGAGACTACACAGTTCAGTATGTAGATACTTGTGCACCTGAAACTCGAATTATGTTGAAGTATAAGCTTATTGTCAAGTGTAGTGGCATAGCATACACTCCTGTTGTGATCTGAGAAGCACTTGGCTGGTTTCAGGTTCTGAAGTTACCTCCTGTGGCTGGAGTGAAATAAAGCTGGGTTGCATCTGAAGCATCCCTGGGAATTGGGGGTGCTGAGTTGTTGGTTTTCTTGATCAAGATATTGCTGAGGTGAGATATTGCTGACGAAAAGATCAGCAATATGAATGTTATCACTTTGTTTAGTCTCTAAAACCATGGCTATGGCTATTAATTTCAGGATTTTCTTTAGAAATTGCTTTTTCATGTATACCTTTGTGTGTATGTATAAATACATGTCTATACATTTAATTATATGTGTATATATATATGTATATATGTATATATATGTATATATATGTATGTATGTATATATATATATATATATATATATATATATATATATATATATGGTGAGATACATACTTTTCTTAAATTGCTTTTGTTAAATACATTTCACAGACTCTTTAATATAATAATGCATAGCATGGATAGTTTACAGGCATTCCCTTTAGTCCCTATGGACACTAACATTCCTTGAGGAAGGTGAAAAGTTCAAAATCCAGGGTTGATAGTTTAGCTTGTTAGATTTATCTGCCTCCTCTGATGAGTGTTTTGTTCAACAGATACTGAATGTCTACATCCCCTGGCAGACTGTTTAATGTAGACACAGCCAGGGTATGAGGCCATGCTGTTGCCAAGGCCCAGAGGAGAGGATAAGACTAAAAGACTAAGGACCATATGCTGAGGAAGATCAAAGAGGTCATTTTACCCATCTCTTGAACATCAATCCTTGCCTTAGACAAGACCATTCCTAAACCACAGAAGACATATGACTGTCAAACCCACACTAATGTGTCTCAAGAGACAAACCCTCTCTCTCTGTAATTCATTCAGAATCCAATAAACCTGCCAGAAAGTTCTTGTATGCCTCTCCCCTGCCATCTATTACTCATTTCATGAAAATTAAGAAATGTGTATTAGCAATCTACTTCAATAAAATCTCAGGTTTCAAACCTTGAACTATTAAAGGATTACTTTTCAACTCTTTTTTTAAATATCATATTGCATAATATTTGATATATACATAACATATTTGGGTAAATTGTGAAGAACTAAAATAATAAAATAGACGTAAACTCTACTACCGGACTTAAGAACTGTCTCCGTTGCAGCCATCTGCATATTCTTTTCTAAGCCCATTGCTTAACCCCCATGGGTGACCATTACTCCAAATTTTGGATTTATTATTACATTCTTGTCTTTTCTTTTTAAAAGTTTCACTATATATGGATATAATGTAAAATTTAGATAATTTAATTTTACTGTTTTACCTTTATAAAAATGATCTAAATATGAAGCTATGTCTTGCTTTTCTTTCAAACTAATATGTCTAAGATTCATTGATGTTTGCAAAAGTTCACCCATTTTAATTGTTAAATGATATTTCTTTGAATATATCACAATTTAATTATCTGTTTTTATGCTGATGGATGTCTCAATCATTTTCTTTTCCTTTTGTTATTATAAACAATGTCATTATGAAAAATTTGAATTATCTTGTTTCCAGGCTAGCGTATGAGTTTCTCTAGAACAATGTTTTTCAAACCATGGGTTAAAGTTGTTATTGGATTATGAAATAAATTTCATGAGATTTTTAACTAAAATAGTTGAATAAAATCGATTAAAAGTATTTACAAGACTTTTAGTTTTATATGTGTATGTTATGAATGTCTTGAGTGACAAATCTGAACATGATGCCAAGTTTCTTTTCCAGTAATTGTCCCAATATACATCCCCAATAGGGGTAGTTATTGTTTTCTTTTGTTCTACATCTTTGCCAATGAATGCTTGACATTATCAGATTTAATTTTTGCACTTTTAGTATGAAATTTCATTTGGTTGTTAGTTTGCATTTATTGATTAAAGATAAGACTGATAATTTATTTGACATGCTTGTCTTATATATATCTTCTGTAAAATACTTCTTATGTGTATGTTTGTCCATTTTCTTTTAGGCTGTTTATCTTATTGCCTTGATTCAGATAACATTATATGCTATAGATACTGATAGTTTGTTGGTTATTTGGCAAATAACTTAATCCTATTTTGTGATTCTATTTTTTTTTCTTTTCCATTTTCATTATGGTCTCTTTTGATAAGTAGAGTGTTTAGTTTTAATGTAGTCATCTATTTTTCTATTTTATGCTTAGTACTTTGAGGTCTTCCTCAATAAACTTTTTTCCACTCCCAAGATATACACTATGTTCATAAATTTTCTTCTAATGGTTTAAAGGATTTGACTTAAAATGTGATGTGAAGTAGGGATCAAAGGACATTTTATTCTATACGGATACTGAATTTTCCTAGTACCATGTATTGCATAGGCAATCCTTAACTAAATTATTTGCAATGTCATTTATTTAATACATCTAGTTTCCACATGTGTAAGGTTTTTACACTATCTTAATTACTGGACAATATATTACAAGAGAAGTGCTCAATGTATTTCAGTCAGGAAGCTCTTGGCATTTTGGACAGTGTTATGTGGGACTTTGCAATGTAGGACTGTCTCATACATTGCCAGCTGATGATCTTTGGTGAAAAGCATTTCCCTAGTCACCGTGAGTAAGTGAATCATGCCTACCCCCACCATTTTCTTTTTTAAAGATTTTTTATTAAAATATATAGCTAACCCACAATGTTATATCAGTTTCAGGTGTACACCATAGTTGTTCAACATTTATACCTAAAGAAGTGATCACCATAAGTCCAGCAACCATCTGACAACAATCATATTGTGCTGTATGTTACATCTCCATGTCTTATTTGTTTTATATCTGAAAATTTGAACCTCTTATTTCCCTTAACTTTTCCCCCATTTAAATTTTTTTTCAATTATGGTTAACATTCAATATTATTTTATATTAATTTCAAGTGTATAGCATAGGAGTTTTACATTTATATAATTTAAGACATTCTCCCTCTGACTAGTCTATTACTCACTTGACACTATACATAGGTATTACCATATTATTGACTATATTCCCTACACTTTACATCCATGATTACTTTGTAACTACCAATTTCTGTCTTAATACCTTCATCTTTTTCACCTTGTCCTCCAAACCCCCTTCCATCTATCACCCTGATAAATCTAGTACTATCTGAAAAGATACATAGTTATTACAATGTTATTTGCTGTATTCCTTGTGCTATATACCCTACATCCCCATGACTACTTTGTAAAAACCAATTGGGACTCCTTAATCCCTTCCCATTTTTCACCCACCCCCAAATCCCCTCCCTTCTGGCAAACAATCAAAATGTTCTCTGTATCTATGAGTGTGTTTCTGTTTTGTTTTGTTCTTTTGATTCCACATAAAAGTGAAATCATATTGAATCTGTCTTTCTCTGTCTGACACTCCACTCACTGTAGTACCCTTCAGGTCCATCCATGTTGCTGCAGATGGCAAAAACTCATTTCCTTCCATGACTGAGCAATATTTAATTTTTCCAGTCATTCATCAATGCCACCATATCGAGGCCACTGTAAAAAAAATGCTGCAATGAACATATGAATGAACATGTCCCCTCGAAGTAGCATTTTGGGTTTCTTTGGATAAGTACCCCGAAGTGGGATTACTGGGTCCTTTTTTGTCTCTTTTAATAGTCTATATTTTAAGGCTTATTTTCTGGTTATTAGTATTGCTACCCCAACTTTTTTTTTTCCATTTCCATTTTCAGTCTGTGTGTGTCTTTCAATCTGAAGTGACTCTCTTGTAGGCAGCATATGTAAGGATTTTGTTTCTTATCCATTCAGCCACTTTATATTTTTTATTGTAGCATTTAATCCATTTACATGGAAAGTAATTGTTGATAGACATGTAGTTATTGCCATTCCATTATTCATATATTTTATCTTTTTTTTTCCCTCTTAAAGAAATCCTTCTAACATTCCTTGTAATACTTTTTTGGTAGTGATGGACTCTATTAGCTTTTTCTTGTCTGGGAAGCTCTTTATCTGTACTTCAATTTTAAATGATACCCCAGCTGGGAACAGTAGTCATGATTGTAGAGCCTTACTTTTTTCATCACTTTGAATATTTCCTGCCAATTCCTTCTGACCTGCAAAGATTCTGTTGAGAAATCAGCTGTCAGTCATATGGGAGCTTCTTTATAAGTTACTAATTGCCTTTTTCTTGCTGCTTTTAGAATTCTCTCTTTGTCTTTAACCTTTGTCATTTTAATTATAATGTGTCTTGGTGTGGGGCTGTTTGATTCATCTTGTTTGGGACTCTCTGTGCTTCGTGGGCTTGTATGTCTATTTCCTTTGCCAGATTAGAAAGTTTTCAGTCATTATTTCTTCAAATACCGTGTTTCCCCCAAAATAAGACTGGGTCTTATATTAATTTTTGCTCCAAAAGATGCATTAAGGCTTCTGTTCAGGGGATGTCATCCTGAAAAATCATCCTAGGGCTTATTTTCTGGTGAGGTCTTATTTTCGAGGAAACACGGTAGGATCTCAATCCTTTGCTTTCTCCTTCTGTTTCTGGTACCCTATGATGCAAATATTGTTATGCTTGATGCTGTCCCAGTGGTCTCTTAAGCTATTCTCATTTTTTAAAATTCTTTTTTCCTTTTGTTGCTCTGATTGGATATTTTCTGCTACCTTGTCTTCAAAATTGCTGGTTTGATCCTCTGAACCTACTGAATGGGAGAAGACATTTGCCTATGATACATTTAATAAGGGGATAAAATCCAAAATATATAAAGAACTCATACATCTTAACATCAAAAAAAAAAAATCTAATTAAAAAGTGGGCAGAGGACCTGAGTAGATATTTCTCCAAAGAGAACATACAGATAGCCAATAGACATATGAAAAGATGCTGAACATCTCTAATAATCAGGGAAATGCAGATTAAAACCACAATGAGATATCACTTCACTCCTGTCAGAATGGCTACCATCAATAAATCAACAAACAGCAAGTGTTACAGAGGATGTGGAGAAAAGGGAAATTCTGTGCACTTTTGGTGGGATTGCAAATTTGTTCAGCCACTATGGAAAACAGTATGGAGGTTCCTCAGAAAATGAAAAATAGAATTACTGTATGACCCAGCAATTCCATTCCTGTGCATTTATCCAAAGAAATCCAAAACACTAATTCAAAAAATATATGCACTCCTATGTTTACTGCAGCACTATTCACAATAGCCAAGATATGGAAACAATCAAGATGGCCATCAATAGATGATTGGATAATGAAATTGTGGTACATTTATACAATGGAGGATTACTCTGCCATGAAAAAGGATGAAATCTTACTATTTGCAACAACGTGGATGGACCTACAGGATATTATGCTAAGTGAAATAAGTCAGACAGAGAAAGACAAATACCATATGATCTCACTTATATATGGAATGTAAAAAAACAAAACAGAAAGCAACTCATAGATAGAGTGAACAAACTGATAGTTGCCAGGTAGAAAGGGGAATGGGGGACTGGGTGAAAAATCTGAAGTGATTAAGCAGTACAAATTGGCAGTTACAAAATAGCCATTGGGATGTAAAGTACAGCCTAAGGAATATAGTCAATAATATTTTATTAACTGTGTATGGTGTCAGGTGAGTACTAGTCTTATCAGGAGGATCACTTCATAAGTTATAGACATGTCTAACCATTATTTTGTACAACTGAAATTAATGTAATGTTAAATGTCAACTTTAATTGAAAAAAAAGTTGAAATGAAGGTGTTAGCAGGATTGGTTCCTTCTGGAGGCTCTGAGGTAGTATCTGTTCCATGCATTTCTCTCAGCTTCTGAGGACTGTTGGAAATCCTTGTCATTCCTTGGTTTATTACTGTATAACTCTAATCTCTTCTTTTGTCTCACATGAACTTCGCCTCTGTGTTTCTGTCTCTGATCTTTCTCCTTTTGTTATAAGGCCTCCAGTCATTGGATCTATGGTCCATCATCAATACAGGATGTTCTCACGTTTAGCATCTGTGAAGATTCTATTTCCAAATAAGGCCACATTCTAGGGGTTAGTATTTGGATACTTATTTGAGGGAGACATAGTTCAAGCCACTACAGACCTCCAAGAAAATATTGAATATAAACAGGCTAATATGTTCAAGTACTTTAATTCTTACTTTTTATTTTAATTTTTACACAGATTGTATGTTTAGATTTATTATTATTTAGGGAGATTATGTATAGATTGCATTGTCTAATTTATTTGGTCACCTCCACATTTTTTTTTCTTCTGTGAAATATATGTTAAGGAAGTTTCTTTATTCAAGTTCTTCTGAGGGTAAGCTTAGTATTTTCTTTCTTTTCTTGGAAATGTTTTTATTTTCCTGCATCATTAAAAATTAGTTATGTTTGGTACAACATTCTAATTGACAGTTATTCTCTCTCCATACCTTAAAAATATCATTCTTTTTTCTTGGCTTTCCATTGTTGCTTTCGAGAAGTTGTTTATGGTTTTCCTTTATAAGTAATTTCTTTTTGGATGCTTTAAGATCTCCCTTTGTGTTTGATGTTCTGAAGCTTTACTACAACATGATAATCTTTTTTTTTTTTTTTTAATCTTTCCTTCTTGTTGGACATTTTGTCTTCTCTGGGTTCATGTCTCCTATAATTCTAGAAAATTATCGCTATTATTTCTTTGACAATTGCTTCTCCATTTTTAAAAATTGTTCTCATTTTGACACAAATTATTGGTTTCTCTTTTCTCCATGTTCTTTAAATTTTATTTTATTTTTTCATCTCCTTGTATCTCTATGCAACATTCTATTAATATCTTTCTTGACTATATTTGACTGTTTTATACATCCTTTGTACTTTTTTTACATTTCATTGGTTTTATTGTTTTATTTCTAACAGTTCTATTTGTGTTGTTTTTTCCAAATAAACTAGGTTATTTTTAAGACTGTCTGTTAATTGCTTATTTTCAAAGTATAGTCTCTACATCTAGTTATACTATATCTGACATTTTCAATATCTGAAGTGCTTGAGAACCTAATTTGCTATGTATTATTTTTGTTGACTTTCACTTATGGTAGCTTGCTTTTTTTGTCATTGTTTTTTGTTTATACTGTTGCTTCTTTTTAGTTGTGAACACATATTTCATATAACTTTAGGTGTGTTTTATCTTATAGGTATGTTGAATCTTATATCACATAATTCCGTAAGCTTTCTGAGGGCCTAACTAGGGTATGCTTTTCATCTAGTTAAATTTTGTGTTCTCTGCACTTGTGATCTAAGGGCTGCTACCAACCCAGGACTATCTTAGGTGGTCCTTCTTTATCTCAGGTTCAGCTCCCCTTCATTGTAGAGCCCAGATAATTAATGATTCTATCTTGTATCTGAATTTTTCTCTATGAGCACATTGCTTTTTCATTACTATCCATTGCCTACCTCAAGCTCTATTTTCAGTTCATTTTGTTTTTAAAATATGTTTGTTGTAATTATTGTGGGAGGTACTTTAGAGGTCAAGTATGCCATGTAAAAGATGCAAAAGTTTAAAATTTCTTTCTGTCTTTTTATTATTGCTATCTTTCTTCTTGGTACATTGTCGCATCCTGCACAACAAAAGTTGTGGGGAGTGAGGAGGGGGGTGCAGGGTTAAGAAATACAGTAGCCAAGAATAGAGTGCAAGCGGGGCTAAGGGGCTCCAGCCTCAAGGGCTGAGTGCCCCGAATAGGGCCAACGCATAGCTTTTATTAGTTAGGTGAGGAAGTAAAGCTTGTCAATCTCAAGATCTGTGAATCCCATACATTATAATAGGAAACTGATTCAAACCAATCACCCTTGCCTGCAGGCAGTGGAACTGTAAGTCTCAGGATGTCTGTACTTCCCCAGGGGACAAAACCTTTATGCATATGAATAGATGGAGAGCACATGATTGAGTCACTTCTCCTGCAGGTTGTGGGAAGGAAAGCAGCCACAGAGGCAGAGGCTCTCCTTAGCCGGGGGAAGGTGGGGGGCTGTGCCCACCTCTATTAACCCGGTGAGTTCCCCAGATGGTCTCCACATGGCTCTATCTGGCTTGGGTTGTCCCCCCCATAGGGAATCTTACCTGTCATTGACTAACCAGCCACCTTTTGGGACCAAACAGGGAGATATAAGGTGTAAGCACAAAGGTGAAGCAAAGTCCCTGAAAGGATCCGTCTCACAGACTCTCCTTTCATTAGGGGTAGGTACGAGGGGACAGACAGGTAGGCTGCTGCATGACAACAGTACATTTCATAGAAGTGGAAAGATACAACATGTTTCTTTTTACTTTCCATTTTACACAGTACAATGATAATTTAAAGTGGAATCTTCTTATTTATCTCACTAAGCATGAGCTAGTAAAGCTGTTAGAAGTCATTTAAAATGTACATCTCAGATTTAGATTTGTATTCCAAATTTATAGATCAGTTCCATTTATTCATCATCAACTATGACTCTTTTTAGAATTAAAAATGTGGCTTCTTAGGACAACTCTAAAGTCTTCTTGAAAATCATATTATTCTTAAAATAGATTTTGTCAAGTTAAGTTTAAATGAATCAGAACATACGGATTATACATTTATTAAAACACACATATGGATTGTGAAATGACAGAAAAATGTGTTTGGTAAAACCCATTTGGCAACTTTCCAAAATCAAAACATTTAAAAGCTAGTATTTAACCATTTTCTAAACCGAGAATATGATCAGATTTTTCAATCTAGGAATGATATTCTGTAATATATTTATTTTTTATGGCAGAAAATAACTTATATTAAGTTTAAATAGTCATTTTATAAATATTACTAGTAAAATACAGTATATCAGGTCTTCCTGCATTGACTCTTCAATAAACTCAAAGTCTCAAAGTGAGCAGGGTGACAAAAGACATAAGACCTGATATAATTTTTATTTTATACATAGAAGAATGCCTGTGTACAAAGGCAAGCATCATATATGCAAACAATGTAGTAACAATCAAATTTCAAATTTTACTGCTATTTTTTTTTTATTCTACAATTAATTCACCAAGAAGGCCAGGGAGCATTTTAAAAAGACCTTTGATTATCACTTTAATTTTAAAGAACTTACATTTTCTTCTGGGTTCTTGGTTCCAAGCCATATTTTCACATTTGTGTGAATCAAAAATACTAGTTGCAAATGGGACTATAAGACCATGGAAGATTCATTTAATTGAGAAAATTAGGTTTACTTATCAAGTGTTTAGTGTGGTTGTGCAAAAACTTGTTTAGTTTCCCTAGGGTATTCACTGCACTTTGACGCTAATGTTTTGATCAAGATTGTTCAAATCTAGCATATTGATGGAAAATTACTGCTTTCTCCAAAGGGTAGAAGTTTTAGTCTTCCATAAATTCCTTCTTTGCAATGAGTCATTTGCAATTATCCTTCCCTCCCTAAATTAAATGAGAGTCCTCTTAAATTCAAAGCTCAGAGGACATTTCAATAGCTCTGTTCTAGAAAACTGAGGCTTATGGAGATAATCACTTCCTAAACTCTTCAAACATCAGGATACACCTTGTCTAACACTAATAGCAGTTCTTGACTGAACATCTACTATGCCCAAAGGACGCAGCATCTATCCTCATAGCAATCCATAAAGTAGATAACATTATTCTCACTGTGCAAAAGAAGTAAACTGGAGCTCATATAGATTAGATAGAATGGAGATTCAACACTACCTATCTCCTTCAGTGAGGAGACCAGTCTGCCTGTATGCTCTCTCTCTGCTAGATCATTTGTGTATCCTCAACCTCTCCACCCCTGAGTCTCCAAAACCAAGGCAGCCTTGTAGCATGGCTCAGATCTGCATATTCACAGATCTCCTGAAAGTAATTTTCCAGGAATACATCCTCAATTCTCATATTTCTTAGCTTACAATGCAATAAAATTCACAGAGAACGACTCAATTTGGCTCCTTGCCCACCTTCCTCCTCAACTTCCACCCCAACCAAAATAGTTCTCTGACACTGAGCATTATAGGCATACATATCTTTGGAGCCACATCCTGCTTTGCCTCCCAAGATTGGGCTCACCTCTCCCTTCTCCCCCGAGTTCCTTGTACATTACCCAAAACAGACCAAGGTTTGGATGCCCTCCGAAGGTAAGCCTCAATCTCCAGCCTTTTAAAAGTAATTGTTGCAGTTTCCAGTTCTCCCCCATTTTTTTCCTCATGCCACACTTCATTTTCTCAGTGTACCAAGAGGCTGAATACAGTGTATATAACACCATGTCTAATTCTCTCCTGAAACATGGAAGAAATTCTGAAAAACATTTCAAAGATTTCATTTAGGTTTTTGGTTTTGTTTTCTGGAGAATATAGAAAATGTAAGATTATTCTTTCCAAGAAGTGACTATTATTCTTTAATTAAATTTCTGATATTATTGGCAATATGATTCATACATTTTAGCAAAAACTATAAAGCTTATTTGTAATGATTCAGGAGTGCTGTAACTGTCCTTGGTCCTTAAATCTTAACAGAGGAAAGACACTACTAGGACCGTACTGCATATCAGAAAATTGTCATCTCCTTGAAGGCAGGTCCTTCATATTAGACATTACAAAAAGAGAGTTAAATTGAAAATCTGTGTTTAGTTTTATTTCAAGTTATTTGTATAGATATATAAGCATGAAGCCCCTCCATTAAGTATTTTGAAAAAATGTGTTAGTGGTTTCAGTCACAGCGGATGCCAGACATAAATTTAGAATATTATGTATTGTAGTATATATTCATTGGTAGTAGCATTGGCATCAGATCTTATACATATATGATACTTTTTCGAAGTTATTACAATTATGTTGTGGAAGTTAGGGCATGAGGCTTGATTTATAAAAACTGAGAAAACCTGCTTTTATTGCTCTCTTAAGATATTATTTATAAGAATTTGAGAACTGTAAGCTTATAACAGTAAATAACAGGATTTAGAAAGTTTTAATCCAAGCCTATACCTACTACATTCTAGGCCCAAATAGAATCACTTATCCAGAAAGTTTCATGTGAAACACATCACATCTTTTAGATTTTCAAGGGCATTTTGTTCTATTTACTAGTCCTCAAATGTCAGTAGGTAACATCAGAGGGGTGGTAGATGGTATTAATAAATGTTTGTGTCATAATATAGTTAAATTTCTCATAAGTACAAAAAGAACAGAGAAAACAGTTCAGCTAATTGTGGTTTTAACATAATGTATTTTCTGTAAAAATTTTAAAATTATTATTTAAATGACCCGGGTTGACAATTAACTACTTATAATGTTATTTTACATATCTACATAATATTAGATTTCAGGGAAAGGTAAAATGTGGTACATCTACACCAAATTTCAATAATTTATTATTGAATAATCTATTCTTGTTTTTCCAATTATGCTTTTGAGCAAAGTGTCACAAACCCTCAAAGTCTTTATCTCTTCTTCAGTCATATTTGCTCTCAACTCTAATTCTGGATCATATGATGGCACATAGTTTTTTCGCTTTGCTCATTGGGGTTCTCTGACTGCACAGAAGATAAATCACTGTTTTGGTTCCACAAGTTTTCCTTCTCCACATAGATTGGTTTAAGTTAAGATAGAATAACTGTCAACTCCTCACACGTTCATGTAGGCAGGAGTTGGAGCCCTGCCCCAGGAGTATGTAAAACCACACAATAGTCTAATAACAATTTATTTCCATGTAGTCAGAGAATAGTAATTTTCTTTTCCTTTACACTTCTTTTTCCTCAGGACCCGTTTCCTCAAACTCTAGAGATGCTATAAAAATTAATTTGCATTAAAGTGTTTAAGATCACTTCCAACCATTCTGGCAGAATTTCAGTTCTTTTGGGGAAAACAAAAACAAAAACAACAACAACAACTACATATTTCTTAAAAGACCTGTGTAACTTTTCCAGAGGGCTTAGAAAAAGAACTTAGGTCAAATAATACTCAATTTTTAAATAGAAGTGATTAGCTCTTTCTTTATAGCCCACTAAAGAAACAAACACTTTCTAGATTCCAGTTTCTAAACGTGATAATTGAAAGTAAGAAATATTTTACTTTAGAAATACTTCTAAATCTTTATTATTTTTATTTTAAAATGTTAAATACTGCCAATCAGTAAATCCAGAGAATGACACTTAACATACCTTTTGTTCTGCCCAGTCAACCTATGGATCTCTGGCAGTGCAAGTGGGCATGGCAGGATTTTTAGACAATTTTCCTCTCTTCATGGGCATCCAAATGAAAATACACTTTATCAAAGAAACTCTCTATTCTCATCACAAGTATTAACATTGTTCTCTCAGCTCAACTGAGGTGTCCTGCATTATTGAGCAAAGAGAATTTGCTCTATATGGGGTGAGGGGAACTCTCCTGCCTTTCAATGAAATGCCAAATTCTCAACAAATCTTTTGGATCCCATCTCATCTCCACCTTCCCAAATAGTTTGCTCATGTTGCTATTATCCACATCATTTTGAACTATTGATACTCTATCTTTACTCAATTATTTACATCTCACAATACTCCACAGACAGTGCCCTTTTCAGTATCATGAACATCTCCCATGCTGCCAGACCCAGTGAGCACTCTTTTGTCATCTACTCTGTTTGCCACTTAGCACCATTCTCTATGGCTGAAACTTCCCCCTGATTTTTAACACTCTTTGCTTGGATTACATAATAATGTATCTTCCTGATACATTTCTCAAGTTACCAGTTCCTTACTCCCTATTTTCTTTGCAAGTATTTACTTCAAAGAAATCTAAAATTAGGTGTCTTCTGGGCTAAATTCTAAGCCCATTTCTTTCCTCTGTCTACATATTTCCTCCCTAGGTGACCTATCCAGTTCTACAGCTTTAAGTGCCATCTCTATGGTGATGACTCACAAATTTGTATTTCAGACTTAGAATATTCTAGGTCATGTGTTTGACTGCCTCCCTGATGTATCTACGTAGATGTGAATATGCATATCAAGTTTAAATCATCTAAATAGAACTCTCAGTTTCCCCACTAAGCCCCCTTTTGCCCAATTTTTGCACATTAAATGGTATTATCGTCCACTCATTCTCTCAAGTCAGAAACCCAAGAGTTACTCTTTTCCCTCATCATTTTCTGCACTTTACCCCTACACAATTCCTCAGGAAGTCTTGTCAATTCTTCTTTTTCAAATATACATCACAGTTGTCCATTCTATGCCTTCTTCTGTCCAGGTTTCAGTCATCATTGGCCAAAAATATTGCAATGGCCACCTTTCATTTTTACTCTTGCCCACCGTGATCCTCATGCTGCAGTCATCTTTTAAAATCCAAATCAGCTCATTTCAGTTATTCCATCAATGACTTCCCCTGGCTTTACTCGTATACCATTCTTGACAGAACTGAGAAAGTATTCACACAGTTCATTTTCCATTTTCAGTGATTCACATGAGAAAACCTATAAGGCTAGAAACAACTTAAAAACCACTGATGGACACAGTAGAAAAAGAAAACTACATCATTATATAGAAAAGTTTTGAGTAGTGGATGTCATCAAAATGGCGGTGTGAAGTGAGCTTCTGGAAATCTCCCTTAGAATTTACAACATATTGAAAAACTATAACTCTGCAAAGTACTCCCTGCACAGCAGACAGGCAAGAGTCTCACCACTGAATTCACCTAAAGATGGGCAAATTGTGCGAGCAGGGCAGGAGGGAAAGGAAAGCGCGGAGACAGAGCCAAGCGGGCGAAAGATGTAGACATAGCTAAGTGTCCGAGCTCACTGAATCCTGGAACTACCTCAGCTGCAGGAGAGTGAAGAACACAGACTGCTAGGGCTCCGATTATGGCCCACTAGGCTGAGGGGACAGCATATGACACGGCTGAACTCAAGGTTCACAGCAGAGACCTCAGAGAAAATACGGAGGGAAGAAGGCTGAAAACAGTGATTTAAATCTTCACTGCTACAGAGAATGGAAGCCTTAGGCACTGAGACTAGCTGCTCCCTCCCTACGGTCCCAGAGCTCACCCCTCCCCCACCTGCCAGTGCTAGAAGCAGAACAGTAGCAGTGTCAGATCATAAGAACAGAATATTTGCAGTTCTGAGAACTGTGGTACACAGTCACAGATTCGCAGCCCAACTAATTCCTGCAAAGGGGTGGGAGCTGTGGAAGCAGGACTGGTTGTAGGAGTGGTCGCCTCCGTTGCTCTAGGCCAATTCTCACAACTCACCCCACCCCTGCCCCCACCTATCTGGGCAGATCCCTGCAGGAGTAACAGAACTGCTGAAACACATGGGCTCTGAATCTGGGGAAGGAACAGCTTTGGAACTTCAAATCTTTACACATCCCCACAGGGATGTGGTGCCCTACGACCCAGGCAAACTGTTAACAGAGGAGAAGTCTGCCTTCCAGGAAATCCCCCCATTGTGTGAGAAGCTGGAATAGTGCAGAGAAAACATAACACTAAAGAGTGAGAGAGAGAAAAAAGGGCAGCAGTGGGAGAGAAAACAAAACATTCTACCAACACCTACTGGAAAAAAAAGAATGAACTCTTCCTATCAACCTGTTGCAGAACCCACTCCTGTAGATGTCTAGGAAGAGAAACAATAAATCATTAATTGCCATGAATAATCAAGGCAACAAGGCAGCTCAGAAAGAAAGTGAAAAGTCTCCAGAAAAGGAACTTAAAGATATGGAAACATGTGACTTAAATGACAGAGAATTCAAGATTGCAGTTCTGAAAAAACTCAATGAGATGCAAGATAACACAGAAAGGCAGTTTAATGAACTCAGAAACACAATCAAAGAATAACATGAACATTTTACCAAAGAGATTGAAATTTTAAAAGAGAACCAAATAGAATTTCTGGAGACTAAAAATTCAATCGAAGAAATTAAGAAACAGCTAGCGTAGGTAGTAGAGTTGACCAGATGGAGGAAAGAATCAGTGACATTGAAGCTAGAAACCTGGAAATGACACAGATGGAAGAAGGAAGAGACTTGAGACTTAAAAGAAATGAAAGAAATCTACAAGAAATTTCTACTCCATCAGAAAGAGCAATATAAGAATAATGGGCATACCAGAAGGAGAAGAAAGAGAGAAGGGAACAGAGAGTATATTCAAACAAATAGTTGATGAGAACGTCCCAACCTTGTGGTAAAAACTGGATCCTCGAGTCCAAGAAGCAAATAGAACACCTAATTACCTCAACCCCAACAGGCCTTCACCAAGGCACATTGTATTGAAGCTGTCTAAAATCAACAACAAAGAAAGAATCCTCAAGGCACCAGGGAAAAGAAGACGGTAACCTACAAAGAAAATCCCATTAGATTATCATCAGATTTCTCAGCAGAAACTCTACAAGCCAGGAGGGAGTGGAAACAAATATTCAAACTATTGAAAGAGAGAAACTATGAGCCAAGAATAATATACCCACCAAAGATATCCTTTAGATATGAAGCAGGAATAAAGACATTTCCAGACATACAGAACCTGAGGGAATTTTCTAACATACGACCTGCACTATAAAAAATACTAAAGGAACCTATTCATCCACCATCAACAGGGACAATTAGTGGCAACCAAAACATAAAAAGGGGGAGAGTAAAGCCTGAACTGGAATATGGGAATGGAGAAAGTAAGCATTCTAAAGAAAACGCAATACTCTAAACATCAAACTTTCTTTTACATAAACTTAAGGGTGACCACTCAAAAAAAAAAAAATACAACAACCCAGAACTGAAATATATACTGTAATAAAATAAGAAACAGAGGGAAATATCATAGAATACCACCACACAGAAATAATAGACAACAACAAAAAGATAAAGAATTATTACCGGCCCGTCTCAAGAAACAAGAAAAATCCCAAATAAGTAACCTCACATTACACCTTAAAGAACTAGAAAAAGAAGAAAAAATGAAACCCAAAGTTAGCAGAAGAGGGGAAGCAATAAAAATCAGAGTAGAACTAAATGAAATAGAGAACAAAAAGACAATAGAAAAAAATTACTATGACAAAGAGATGGTTCTTCGAAAAAATTGACAAAATTGACAAACCCTTGGCTAGGCTCACTAACATAAAAAGAGAGAAGACACTAAGAAACAAAATCAGAAATGTGAAAGGGGAAGTTATGACTGATGCCCCAGAAATAGAAAGGATCATCCCAGAATACTACAAAGGACTACATGCCACCAAATTCAATAACCTAGAAGAAATGGACAAGTTCTTAGAAACATATAGCCTTCCTAGGCTGAACCATGAAGAACTGGAAAATCTAAACAGGCCGATCACCAGTAACGAAATTGAATCAGTCATCCAAAACCTTCCCAAAAGCAAAAGTCTGGAACCAGATGGCTTCACTAGTGAATTCTACCGAAGCTTCAAAGAGGATCTAAAACCAATCCTGCTCAAACTCTTCCAAAAAATTGAAGAAGGGACAGTACTCCCTAACTCATTTTATACGTCCAACGTTACCCTGATACCAAAACCTGGTAAGGACAACACAAAAAAGAGAACTACAGACCAATATCTCTGATACATACAGATCCAAAAATCCTAAACAAAATTCTAGCAAATTGAATGCAACAATGCAATAAAAAGATCATTCATCACGACCAAGTGGGGTTTATCCCCGGGGCACAAGGATGGTTCAACATCTGTAAATCCATCAATGTGATACACCACATAAACAAAATAAATGACAAAAATCATATGATTATATCAATTGATGCGGAAAAAGCATTTGACAAGATGCAACACCCATTTATGATTAAAACACTTAAAAAAGTGGGTATAACAGGAAAGTACCTTAATATGATAAAGGCCACATGTGACAAACCCTCAGCTATCTCATAATTAACGGTGAAAAACTGAAACCATTTGCTCTATGTTCAGGAACACGACAGGGCAGTCCCCTATCAACTCTGTTTTTCAACATAGTTTTCAGGCAAGAGAAAGAAATAAAAGGCATCCAAATTGGGAATGAAGAAGTTAAATTGTCACTCTTTGCAGATGACATGATGCTATATATAGAAAACCCTAAAGACTCCACCAAAAAGCTATTAAAAAACAATCAACGAATACAGTAAAGTTGCTGGCTACAAAATCAACGTACCAAAGTCCATTGCTTTCCTATATACTTACAATGAAATCTCAGAAAAAGAAATACAAAAAACAATTCCTTTTGCAATTGCAGCAAAAAGAATAAAATACCTAGGAATAAACTTAACCAAGGATGTGAAAGACCTATATGCTGAAAACTATAAGACATTTTTGAAAGAAGTTGAAGAAGACACAGAGAAATAGAAAGACATTCCGTGCTCATGGATTGGAAGAATCAACATAGTTAAAATGCCATATAACCCAAAGCAATATACAGATTTAATGCAATCGCCATCCAAATACCAATCCCATTTTTGAAAGAAATAGAACAAAAAATCATCAGATTTGTTTGGAACCACAAAAGACTCCGAATAGCCAAAGCAGTCTTAAGAAAAAAGAACAATCTATGTAGTTTTACTAACAATTGTCACCTCAATAAATTTAATTAAAAAAAAAAAAGAACAAAGTTGAAGTTATCACACTTCCTGACTTTGGCTTGTATTACAGGGCAACAAAAATCAAAACAGCATGGTATTGGCAAAAAAACAGACTTGTAGACCAATGGAATAGAATAGAGAACCCAGAAATAAAACCACATACATATGGACAGATAATCTTTGACAAAGAAGCCAAAAACACAATGGAGAAAGAACAGCCTCTTCTATAAATGGTGCTGGCAGAAGTGGAAAGCCACGTGCAAAAGAATGAAACTGGACTGCTATCTGTCACCATGTACCAAAATTAATTCAAAATGGATAAAAAAATTTAAGCATAAGACCTGAAACAGTAAACTGCATAGAAGAAAACATAGGTACTAAACTTAACGACCTTGTGTTCAAAGAGTGTTTGGTGAATTTGACTCCAAAGGCAAGGGAAGTAAAAGCTGAAATAAAGGAATGGGATTATATCACACTTAAAAGCTTCTGCACAGCAAAAGAAACTATCAACAAAATAAAGAGGCAACCATCTGAATGGGAGAAGATTTTTGCAAACAGTGCCTCCGATAAGGGGCTAATATCCAAAATATACAAGGAACTCAAGAAACTCAACAACAAAAAAACAAACAACCCAATGGAAAATGGGCAGAAGACCTGAAGAGACATTTCTCTAAAGAGGACATACAAATGGCAAATAGACATATGAAAAAATGCTCAACATCACTAATCATCAGAGAAATGCAAATAAAACCACAATGAGATATCACCTCACCCCAGTTAAAATGGTTATCATCAACAAGACAAATAATAACAAATGTTGGAGAGGCTGTGGAGAAAAAGGAACCCTCATACACTGGTGGTGGGAATGCAGATTGGTGCAGCCACTATGGAAGGCAGTGTGAAAGTTCCTCAAAAAATTATGAATAGAATTGCCATATGACCCAGCAATCCCTCTCCTGGGTATCTACCCAAAAATCTGAAAACATTTATCCATAAAGACACGTGTGCTCCAATGTTCATTGCAGCTTTATTTACGGTGGCCAAGATATGGAAACAACCAAAATGTCCTTAGATAGATGAATGGATAAAGAAGTGTGGTGTATGTACACAATGGAATACTATTCGGCGGTAAGAAAAGATGAAATAGGAGAATATGTGACAACGTGGATTGTTCTTGAGATTATAATGCTAAACAAAATAAGTCAGACAGAAAAAGCAGAGAAGCAAATGATTTCACTGATATGTGGTATATAAACCAAACAACAAAAGAACAAGACAAACAAATGAGAAACAAAAACACATAGATACAGACAATAGTTTAGTAGTTACCAGAGGGTAGGGGGGAGAGGGGTGATAGACAAGGGCAAAGGGGATCAAATATTTGGTGATGAAATGACAACTGACTCTGGGTGGTGAAAACACAATGGGATTTATATATGATGTAATACAGAATTGTACAAATACAATCTATGTAACTTTACTAACAATTGTCACCGCAATCAACTTAATTAAAAAAAAGAAGAAAAAAAGTTTTATCAGATACACTGCAATAGTTCTGTCCTTTCCTCTTCACTTATCCATAGCTCACAATGGTAATCAGTTATGGCACTCTTTGCTTTCCTATTCCCCTGAACTGTCTTCTAGGCACCTATAACTAATTAATCAAATGTAAGGGTATAAAATGAAACTAAACTGCCATCCAGATGTGGGAGATATTTAAGATGATTGAAAATATGCATAAAGAAGTAAAGACTGTATAATCAAATAAATTATCCAATGAAATGCCTTCCTTCCCTATTTCAATGATTGTAACTAGGTACAAATATATATGTAAAAGTATAAGGAAAATCATACTGTCATGAATTGTATTATTGATTTTTATATATTATCTAAATATACATTAACTCCTTAGGTTGAGATGTCTTTTTACTTTTTAAAAAAGATTTTTCTTAAAACATAACCAACACACAATATTATATTAGTTAAAGATGTACGCCATAGTTATTCAACACTAAGGAAGTGATCACCATGATAAGCTCAACAACCATTTGAAACCATACAATGATGTCAAAATACTATTGACTGTATTCCCTATGCTTTTCATTAAATCCCCATGACTTATTTGTTTTATATCTGGAAATTTGAACCTCTTATTTCCCTTCACTTTTTTCCCCTCTTTTAAAGTTTTTCAATTACTCTTGACATTCAATATTATTTTGTATTAATTTTAGATGTACAGAATAATGGATTGACATTTATGTAATTTAAGAAGTGATCCCCCTGACTAGTTTAGTACCCGCCTGGCACTATACATAGTCATGACCATATTATTGATTATATTCCCTATATTTTACATTGCCATGACTATTTTGTAATTACCAATTTGTATTCCTTAATGGTTTCACCTTTTCCACGCTGTTCCCAACCTCCTCCTATCACCCCAACAAATATAGTACCTATCTGACACCATACATAGTTATTACAATATTATTGACTGTATTCCTTATGCTATACCCTACATCCCCATGACCACTTTGTAACAACAAATTTGGACTTCTTAATCCCTTCCCCTTTTTACCCACTCCCTAACCTCCTCTTCCATCTTGCAGCCATAAAAATATTCTCTGAATCTATGAGAATTTGTTTATATTTTATTTGTTTGTTTATTTTGTTCTTTAGATTCCAAATACAAGCAGAATTACATTTCATCTGTCTTTCTCTCTCTGACATACTGCACTCAGCAAAATACCTTCCAGGTCCAGCCATGCTGCCGCAGGTGGCAAGACCCCATTCCTTTCCATGACTAAGCAATATTTCATTGTACGTATTTACCACTTTTCATCCATTCATCCATTGATGCACACCCAGGCTGCCTCCACATCTTGGCCATTGTAAACAATGCAACGAACATATGGATGCACATGTCCTTCAAAGTAGCATTTTGGGTTTCTTCAGATAAATACCCAGAAGTGGGATTACTGAGTCCTTCTCTGTCTCTTGTTATAGCCTTTGTTTAAAAGTCTATTTGTTTTCTGGTATAAGAGTATTACTAGCCCAGCTTTTTGTTTGTTTGTTTCTTTGTTTGTTTCTCTTTTCATAGAATATGTTTTCCTATCTGTTTACTTTCAGTCTGTGTGTGCCTTTCGATCTGAAGTGAGTCTGTTGTAGGCAGCATATGTAAGGGTTTTGTTTTCTTATCTATTCAGCCCTATGCATTTTGATTGGAACATATAATTCACTTAAATTTAAAGTAATTTTTAATAGATATGTAGTTACTGTCTTTCCCCGAAAATAAGACATACCCCCAAAATAAGCCCCAGTTAAGATCGTCAGCCAGATGGACGTATTTAGTATGTTATAATGATGTTCCAGAAAAAGATGACATGACTGTATTTGAATAAATGTAGATTGTTGTACATGAAAAAAATAAGCATCCCCTGAAAATATACCCTAATGCATCTTTTGGAGCAAAAATTAATGTAAGACCCGGTCTTATTTTGGGGGAAATATGGTATAAGACCTGGTCTTATTTTTAGGGAAACAGGGTATTGCCATTTTATTATTCTTATTTTTGACTTATTATTATTATTTTTTAATCTTAAGTAAGTCCGTCTAACATTCTTTGTATAACACTGGTTTGGTGGTGATGAACTCCTTTAGTTTTTTCTTGTCTGGGAAACTCTTTATCTGTCCTTCAATTCTAAATGATAGCTTTGCTGGGTACAGTAATCTTGGTTGTAGGTCCTTGCTTTTCATCACATTGGATGTTTTGTACCAATCCCTTCCGGCCTGCAAGGTTTCTGTTGAGAAATCAGCTGACAGTCTTTTGGGAGCTCCCTTGTAAGTAGTTAATTGCTCTTCTCTTGCTGCTTTTGAGATTCTGTATTTGTCTTTAACCTTTGGCATTTTGATTATGATGTGCCTTGGTGTGGCCTCTTTGGGTTCATCTTGTTTGGGACTCTCTGCACTTCCTGTGTTTGTATGTCTATTTCCTTCACCAGGTTAGAGGAATTTTCCATCATTATTTCTTCAAATAGGTTTTCAGTTCCTTGTTTTTTCTCTTCTCTTTTTGGTACTTTATAATGCGAATGTTGGTACATGTAATGCTTTAAATTCTCCTCAATTTTTAGGATTTTTTTCTGTTCTGATTGGGTGTGACCCGGTACCTTGTCTTCTATTTGCTGATTTGATTCTCTGCTTCATCTATTCTGTTGATTCCTACTAATGTATTCTTCATTTCAGTTATTGTATTCTTTATTTCTGACTGGTTCTTTTTTATGTTTTCTATCTCCATTTTTATGTTTCTTATCTCTTGAAGTTCTCACCGAGATCACTAAGCATCCTTATAACCAGTGTTTCAAACTCTGCATCTCGTAGATTGCTTGTCTCCAGTTTATTTAGTTCTTTTTCTGGAACTTTGTTCTGTTCTTTTATTTGGGACATGTTTCTTTGTCTCCCCATTTTGGCTACCTCCCTGTGTTTGTTTCTAGCTGTTTCCCCGAAAATAAGACCTAGCCAGACAATCAGCTCTAATGCATCCTTTGGAGCAAAAACTATTACAGTTATATTATATTATTATATTATTGTATTATTGTATTATTATATTATATTATATTACATTATATTATATTATAAAGACCCGGTCTTATATTATAGTTAAATAAGACTAGGTCTTATATTAGTTTTTGCTCCAAAAGATGCATTAGAGCTGGTTATCAAGCTAGGTCTTATTTTTGGGGAAACACTGTATGTATTAGGTAGGACTGTTATGCCTCCCAGTTTTAGTGGAGTGACCTTATGTAGTAAGTGTCCTATGGGTCCCAGCGACCCAATCTCCCTGGTCATTTCAGTTGAGTGCTTCAGTGTGTCCTTTGTGTGTGTCTCATGTACCCTTCTGCTGTAGTTGAACCTTGGTTGATCTTTACATGTAACTAAGAGGGATTGACCCTGGGGCTAATTGGTTGTGAATACTGGCCATGACTACACTGGAGGTGCTGTTGTGCAGGGGCTGACACTACATAATAGGATTCACGTTAGCAGGGCTCTGGATCTTGCTCAGTCTTTCCTTTGGGTGTGTCATTCTTGGAGGTGGACGGTTAATGCTCTGGCTTGGTCAGAAGCTGACCACCAGGCATGCCAGGCCCTGGGCCTCCTGGGAGGGGCCTCACTGGAGGTCAATTTTTGTTGCAGCCTGTGTCCTGCCCAGAGCCACATGTCATGAGCCATAAAGCAATCCAAAGATGGCTACCACCAGCCCTGGGCTTGGAGGTGTCTCAGGAGATCACGTCATGAACTGAGGCAAGCTGTCACTCAGCAAGAGGTACAAGACATGTTGAAGCCAGATGCTGCTTGTTTGGGTTTTATGAACCTTTGAGAGATATTAGAAAAAATTATGCAGCATGAGCCAAGATTAGCTGTTTGTACTGAAAACGCACTAGAAGTGGCTTGGGTGGGCCCACAAGTTGTGTGAGGCAGAGTCTCAGGGAATCACCAGGACAAGAAGAAGAAGTGTGTTAGCCAGATTGATGGGGACTCAGATATGATGGGCCTCCTGAGTCTGCATGCTGGGAAGGGGGAGGGTTCCACAAAGAAACAATGGATCTGTTAGTACATCTGTCTGGGAGAAAGCTGCCCCTCCGGCCCTAACCCTGAAGCTAAGCAGCTCAGTTTCTCCCTGTATGTCCCTGGCACTTTTTGAGCTGCTATCCCAGCACTGAGCAAGTGAGCCCATCAGCAAGTAATTCCATGCACGGGCCCTTTAAGAGCAGCACCCAGGACTCCATTTACCCTTGTCTCAGCCACAATCTCCACTGGTTTCCAAAACCAGAAATTATGGGTACTTTCTTCCCTGAGGAGCCTGGGCTGAGGAGCCTGGTGTGGGGCTAGACCCCTTGTTCCTTTGGGGGTTATCTCCACAGCTGAGATAGCCTTCCTGATTTTTAATGGTTACACCGGTTGTGGGACCAGCCCATTCCTCATCTCTGTCCCTCCTACCAGTCTCAAGATGGCTTCTCTGTATGTCTTTAGTTGTAGAGCTTTGGTTCAGCTAGACTGCAGGTGGTTCTCAGATTGTTGCTCTGTAATTTAGTTGTAATCTTAAGTTATTACCTTTTGGGGGAGCTTGTCATGCAGTAAAAAATACCTGACAGAGTGAAGGAGGCAAGCTAGTATTAACTAGAGTCAAGAGGTAGGAAGAAAGAGAAATACAAAACATGAAAATAAAAAAGAGGATGGTCAGAAATATGAACTACTACACATATACCAGGTAAAGAACTGAGAATTGAGAAGAGTCTACTGCATTTGGCAATGAGCAGGATTCCACTGATCTCAGAAAGAGTAGTGTCAAGTTCTGAGGTAGGAGGGGAGAATTAGAAATAGAAAGTAAAGGCTTCATATTCAAGGTAATTAAGAAAAAGTTCACTGTTATGGGAGGAGGAGATTGGATGCAAGGAAGGGACACTTTTTCAACATGATGATCTTCAGTGTCTTCAACTATAAACACGAAAGTTGAATTCAATGGTTGTGGAAAATTTTTCCTTGTCTTACACTCTACTGTACTTGTGGGGCAGAAGAACTTAGTAGATATACTCATAAGTTTTAAAACCAAACAGATGTGTAATATCAAACTCCTTTCCCTAATGTCTGTGTGTTCACTTTAAAGTTATGTAAATAAAGTCTGAATTTTCTAACATAATAATAATAATATTGATGATATTAACAAAACCTAACCATTAGCATTATAGATGTCATTAAATTAAATGCTATATAAAATGGCCTAGAACAGGAACTGGCACAGAATAAGTGGTAAACAAATTTTTGTTATCAATATATCATCATCATCATCATCATCATCATCGTCACTACTACTAAAACTTGAATAAGTTCTTCTACAGATTGAGCACAAATCTGCATTACTATATTCTGTACTGTTTAGTTCTGTTTAATAGCAATGCCTTGTGGTTTTAGAGTATTTAATAGTTTGACAATGTGCTTTTGCATCATCACATTAAGATTCACTGAACTTCATCATATGGTTTCCCTTGGCCACCTTCACTTCTTCTCTGCCTTTGTAGTAGATGAGAATCAGAGGTGGAGATGGCATAAAGCTGTGTCAGTAGGTTTAAGTTGCAGTTGTCTGTAAAGGAGGAAACAAAAAATATTAATAATAAAAGTGCAGACATCTGAAACCATTTGGTGTAGGGGAAAGTGCAAACTTTAAAATGTTAATTATACTGTTATATTTCTGCACAGTGTTGTAATTGAGGTACATAATTATCCTAATTAATCAATAAAGCATTAAATTATATGTATATTTTATTTTCTAAGGTAGGGGAAATTTTAAGGCTAAGGTTGAACAACAAATAAGTTCTTTGAGTAGAATCTAAAGTGGAATCCCAGTACAGTACAGAAAGCAGACAAGCAGATCTTTTCTTGACGTGGAAACTGGAGATTAAGATCCTAGCTATACCCATATAACCTAACATCATGTTGCATAAGAGAGGGTCCTCCAGAACTTTGGTGGGCCCTTAGAAAATGATGCAAAACAAAGCATGGAATTGATTTATTTTTTCAGAAAATGATCATCAAAAATAATTAAAATACATTTTTGGTGATTAAAGGGCAATTTATCTGAGAAAAAAAATCACTCATACAGAAAATTACAGTCCACAATTCTAGATAAATAAGGTTTTACCCCTTTCCCTAACATAAGAAATCATCTTGCCATTTTAAACTTATAAAACAATTCTATTGACATTCACAGAAGTATAACTTTCATGGGAAAACCTCAAATAAAATTCCTTTATTTTCACCTCATAAACTATTTTTCCTGTGCACAATATATCCAAACCAAAGAAGTTTGCATTAGCAATCTCTTGAAACACATTATCAGCTAACAGCATGACTTCTCCCCCTACTTTATAGCTTTTACATGTTTTTCTTTTATATCCATGAACTCAAAACCCAATCTAATGAATATTTGTTTTCAAGCACAGAACAAAGAATTAAGTGGTAAACTAAATTTACAAATTAAAATTGTAAAGAAAATTTACAAATTAAAATTGTAAAAGTGTAGACAAAAAGAAAATTTTAACTGATAGATACATAACCTTAGGGCTTTCAAAGAACTCCAGTCAGTCAGCATGACACATATATAAGCTTTGCAAACATAATTTCTTTTTATTTTATTACCTAGGAACATTAGGATATACGTTTTAGACTCTAATAATTGCTTGCAGTTAATTACAAATGAAACAGAATGGCTGGTAATATTGGAGACATGTACTGTGCATAAAACTGGAAATGACTCTTAGTTGCTAGAGAATATTAGATCATAGATGCTAATTAGCAGTTCATAGCCCACTTATATGTGGGAAGTCTCATTACTGTATGCAACTGTCTTGATAGCCAAACCCACCACTCATGGCACTCTTACCATTTTTGTTTGAGCAATTATAAGGTACAATAAAACTAAAGATTTACATCTTTGTGTGAGAAGGAAACCATAAAGGCTCACCTACACAGTCTCATGTTTGCTCACTACTTCAAGAAAAACAATTGTATCACATTTTGAGCCTCCTAGTCAATGTGCAGGGACCTATTACAAACAAAAAGACAAAAGATTCAATCAACACAAGGCAAAAACAACAAGGTCTTCCACTAAATACCTGTTCCCAAAACAAAAAATTAGAAAACAAAAGTATATCTGGGACAGAAGAGAAGTGGGAATGGTTCTAGGACGTTTCCAATGTGCAATTTATTGTATAGTTACACACACACACACACACACATTCCTGATAATATTCATACATTTGTATAATCTTTTTATAGTATTTTTATATATGTGCATGTATATATTTATATAGTCAGTTCCATAGTCTTTTTTAATATATCCAGATCTGTCAAAAAAAAAAAAACGAGACATTTCTTGGCCTTATTCTGGAGTTTTTTAAAAGGGAACTTCTGATGCTGTGATTTGTTAAAATATTTTCATTCACCCAATATCCAAATATTTTTACTGAATACAGATTATCTATAATCATTTGGAGAAAGCATGTATTCAAAGAGAGAAACACTTTAAAATTCAACCTGAATTTAGTTATTCCTAGTAAAGCAAAATTTAGATAATGCATGACTCCTGATTGCTTAGTTAAATGAGGTTTCATATTGAAATACAAACTATATTTATATTGAAAAAGAATATTAAATCCTTTATAATTCTATTCTGGCACAAACATATGCATGCACACACATATACATATACAAATACTAATGGCTTAGAAAATTTCTTAATGAGTGAGATAAAAATCTAAAATAACATATTTATGTCTGTCTACCTATATCTATCTATCTATCTATCTATCTATCTATCTATCTATCTATCTATCTATCATCATCTATCTATTTACTATCAATCATCTATCTGAAAACAGCTATTGCAACACTTTATATTTCTAGAGTAATTTCCAATTCACACGTATTTTCAAATCTTGATCCTAGTAATAACTTGGGGAGGAAGAGCCCTGTAAGATTGTACATCGGAGTGTGTGTGTGTGTGTGTGTGTGTGTGTGTGTGTGTGGTTTTGTGTATCTTATCTATCATCTTACTCTATCAATTGTCCCATCTGTTCCATCAGAAGCAAAGGTTAATCACATTTCTGTAGAGCTATCCAATGAAAGGCTACTTTTCTCTTACTAGATTATAGCAAGAATAAATTAGAGGTTTTCAGAACTTCAGGATTTTGAATGATGAAGTCATTAATTCACATTTTCAAAGTAAAGACTCACATTTTAAATATGTTTTGTACAATTTGCAAGTTGGCATTATTAAGGGCTTTTAAAAAAAATTAGTGCTTAAAAGAAAGGTCAAAATGTTCACCTTGGCGGCCAGAGGCTTTTGTAATGCAGAGTAAGAGGCAGGGTAGTCTTCCCTGTCTTTCTCTCTTCTGAAAAATAATCTGTCTTAGGTATTTCCACAAGCTTTTCATATTATGACTTTAGAACAACAACGGATGAGATATTATGAGCTATTAGGGTTTCATTTCTCAAAATGAAATTCCTTTTGTTTCAGGGCAGATGTGGAGACTATTCAATAGAGATTTTATTTCACCTCACATATCATGGGTAGCTATTAATAATATGTGGTCATGGCATTGTCATTCTCCATGTGAAATCATTCCATCCAAGTTTTATGCACTTTATGTGTTCAACACCCAGTTATTGATGCACAGGCATCTCCCTACAGTCCCAAGACAACTGAGCATGTGCCTATAACTGCTTAGAGAATATTGAGTCTTTCAGCCAATTGAACAAATTATTTCTAGTTTAAGGAAACGTGCATCAACCATACAGATAATGTGACATAAAAGGAACTGGATCCTATTAGCAGTGTCATTGTTTTTTCTCTCATCAAATCTTTCCCCCACCCTCCCTATCATATCTTTTTAACTTACTTTAACTACTTTTGAGAATTTATAAGATATAAATCAATTACAAACAATTTATTCAGATTCTTTCTCCCCCAGTTGACTATACCTAACACAGAGTTTTTTTAATAAAGATAAATAAAAAAAGATAGAGAATCAGTATGTTTAGGGAATAGTATGAAAACAACCACTTAGTCTTCTTTCTATTGAATGGGGTATACAAAAATGTGTATGCAGATACATATCTTGGCACAAATTACAGAATAAGTCACATAAAGCAAGCTTTCTTTAAAAACATCTTCACGTAAAAGAAGTCTTCTTTTTTTAATTAAATTTATTGGGGTGACAATTGTTAGTAAAATTATATAGATTTCAGGTGTACAATTCTGTGTTACATCATCTATAAATCCCATTGTGTGTTCATCACCCAGAGTCAGTTCTCCTTCCATCACCATATATTCGATCCCCCTTACCCTCATCTCCCACCCCCCACCCCCCGCCCCCCTTATGCCCCACCTGCTTAATACAACCTCAACCCAAATTGGTTCACACAGGCAGAATATTAAGCAGGGATCTAGCATAATGACTGAGGGTTTTCAAGACATCGAAAGAATAATTGTTAATAATATATGGAGTTTCATCCTTATTAAAATCTGAGGCAATATTTATGCCTCTCCTTCTTGGTGAGTCCCTGCTATTGCTACACTCAACAGCGTATTCCTGGCCTCATTCTCAGTCCTTAACTTGTACTTGAAAAATATGTGCATGTTCAGCCAGATGCTCTCAATGCCTAAGGTAACCCTGTGATCAGTTAGGCACTTGAAAAAACAGGATTAAATCTTTCACTATGAGTTCTGCATAGTCCACTCCACTTTATGTAAATGCAGTATCTGAACTTCTAGCTCTATCCGAAAAGCAATTAGAATTTCCAATTAGAATTTATATCCAGTACAGTCTTTTTTTTTTTTTTGAATGTTTAAATTTAAAACATTTATTACAGTAAAAGACACATTGCCATTAACCCCCCTCAAAATACTCCCCCTCACTTCAAACACACTTATCCCATCATTCTTTTTTTTTTTTTGATCCTTTGTGGCTAGCTTCTTTCACTTAGCAGTACAGTCTTTTTAATGCTTACAAAATTTTTAAAAACTTTTCAGGAATTTGTCTACTGGGTAAAGTTATTTACCTCTAAAATAAAGAATATCTTCTAGTGTCCAGGGGGTAAAAAGAGTGTTTCCTAAACAAGCCCCATACACAAGCCCCTTAATCCACAATGTTCATATACTTTCACAGACGAGGCCTCAGGAGGCTGATCATGAATTGTCAGTGCAGTGCTTGGAGCAAAGTCTTACCTGTCTCACCCATAGGGCCTATTTCATCTTAACTCAGAATACTTAAATTATTGTGTTATTGAAAATATTTGAGATCTGTTTTTCTTTCAAGGCTGGAGATAGATAGTCCTTTCTTTCTTTCATGTTCTCTCTTTAATTCAAACAACTGAATGTTCCTTAATAATATCAGCCTCATGTTGACTGAATAAAAACTGTTTATAATCTTCAGTGTGTTTGAGTCACACTTTTAATACTCTAATTTTTGGCAGGATACTTCATGGGACTAAAAGCCTCAAAGCAACACTTAACAAATCAGCAGTAATTACAACACAATGACCCTTACAGCATAATATTGCAGTCTCTAAAAGCATCCAAATTGCACACATCATTTTGTTACCCTTTTGCACCATGCTGATTTTTTTTTTTCCAGCTAACATTCTTTTGTGTTTTTTTTTTTATTAGTTTCAGGTGTACAAACAACATAATGATTAGACACTTACACTGATCACAGAGTGATAACCCCAACAAGTCTACTATACATTTGACACCGTACATAACTATTACAATACCACTGATTAAGTTCCTTATGCTGTACTTTACATCCTGTGACCATATATACAATAGGTATCAAAAAAATGTACATACATTTTGAGAGAGGAAAAAACTGTATTAAAATTGTAATGGTCAATATATACCGATAACAAAAGATGAATACAAGTCACGTTTGACTTCTGCAGTTAAAAGAAGTGCTCAAAGTGGTTACCATCAGCATAATTTTAATATAGATTTTTCTTTTCCTAAAATGTGCATACATTTTTTTTGGCATCTCCAGTATATATATTTAATTATAGTTGGCATTCAATATTATTTTACATTAGTTTTAGGTGTACAGCACGGTGGTTAGGCATTTATATAATCAATGAAGTGACCCCCCGATAAGTCTAGTACCCATCTGACACCCTATATTGTCATTAAAACATTGTTGACTGTATTCCCCACACTGTATCTCACATCCCCATGACTATTTTGTGATTACCAATTTGTACTTCCTAATCCCTTCACCTTTCTCACCCATCATTCAACCCCCTCCCATCTAGTAATCATCAGTTTCTCTGTATCTATGTGTCTATTTCTGTTTTGTTGGTTTGTTCATTCTGTTTTTATATTCCATATATAAATGAGATCATATGGTATTTATTTTTCTCAGTCTGACTTATTTCACTTAGCATAATATCCTCTAGGTCCATTCATGTTGTTGCAAATGGTAAGATTTCATTCTTTTTTTATGGCAGAGTAATACTCCATTGTATATATGTACCATGATTTCTTTATCCAATTGTCTATTGATGGGCGTTTCAGTTGTTTCCATATCTTGGCTATTGTGAATAGCATTATGATAAACACAGGGGTACATATATTTTTTTTGAATTAGTGTTTTGGAATTCTTTGGATAAATACCCAGGAATGGAATTGCTGGGTCATAAGGTAGTTCTATTTTTAATTTTTTGAGAAACATCCATACTGATTTCCATAGTGGCTCTACCAATTTGCAATCCCATCAACAGTGTACAAGAGTTCCCTTTTCTCCACATCCTCACCAACATTTGTTGTTTGTTGATGTTAGCTATTCTGACAGGTGTAAGGTTGTATCTCATCATCATTTTTATTTGTGTTTCTCTGATGATTAGTGATGTTGAGCACCTTTTCATATGTCTATTGGCAATTTGTATGTCCGCTTTGGAGAAATGTGTATTCAGGTGTTCCTCTGTCCATTTTTTCCATTGGATTGTTTGCTACTTTGTTACTGAGTTGTATGCATTTTTAAATAAATGTTGAATATTAACCCCTTATCAGATGTATCATTCGCAAATATCCCCTCCCATTCAGTAGGATGTCTTTTTGTTTTGTTGATGGTTTCCATTGCTGTGAAAAAATTTTTAGTTCCATGTAGTCCCATTTGTTCATTTTTCCCCTTTTTCCCCTTTGCCTGAGGAGCTATATCATTCAAAATATTACTAAGACTAATGTCAGAGAGTTTAGTTCCTATACTTTCTTCTAGGAGTTTTATGGTTTTGGGTCTTATATTTAAGTCTCTAATCCATATTGAGTTGATTCTTGTATATGGCATAAGAAGGTGATCTAGTTTCATTTTTTGCATGTATCTGTCCAGTTTTCCCAACACCATTTATTAAATACGCTGTCTTTACCACAGTGTAAATTCTTGCTTCCTTTGTCATAGACTGAATGACCATATAAGCATGGATTTATTTCTGGGCTCTCTATTCTGTTCCATTGATCTATGTGTCTGTTTTTATGCCAGTACCATGCTGTTTTTATTACTATAGCCTTGTAGTATGATTTGATGTCAGGTAGCATGATACCTCCATCTTTGTTCTTCTTTCTCAGAATTGCTATGGCTATTCAGGGTCTTTTATGGTTCCACGTAAATTGTAGGATTATTTGTTCTAGATCTGTGAAAAATGCCATTGGCATTTTGATAGGGATTGCATTGAATGTATATATTGTTTTACATAGTATGGACATTGTAACTATATTAATTCTTGCTATCCATGAGTATGATATATGTTTCCACTTTTTGCATCTTCTTTAATTTCTTTCTTCAATGTCTCATAGTTTTCTGAGTATATGTCTTTGGTTACATTTATTCCTAAGTATTGTTTTTGATGCAATTGTAAATGAGATTGTTTTCTTAATTGCTCTTCCTGACAGTTCATTATTGGTATTAAAAATGCAACAATTTCTGAATATTAATTTTGTATCCTGATACTTTACTAAATTCATTTATCACTTCTAATAACTTTTTGGTGGAATATTTGGGCTTCTCTCTATATATAGTACTATGTCATCAGCAAATAATGACAGTTTTAATTCTTCCTTTCCCATTTGGATGTCTTTTATTTCCTTTTCTTTTCTGGTTGTTGTGGCTAGAACTTCCAGTACTATGTTAAATAAAAGCAATAAAAGTGGTCATTCTTGTCCTCTTCCTGATCTTAAGGGGAATGTTTTAACTTTTTCCCATTGAGTATGATATTAGTTGTGAGTTTGTCATATACAGCCATTATTATGTTGAGATATGTTCCCTCTATTCCCACTTTGCTGAGTTTTTATCAGACATTGATACTGGATTTTGTCAAATGCTTTTTCTGCATCTATTGATATGAGCATATGGTTTTTATGTTTTATTTTGTTATGTAATGTATGATGTTAATTGGTTTGTGGATATTGAACTACCTTGCATACCAAAAGTGGGTCCCACTTGATGATGGCATATGATCTTTTAAATGTGTGAGGTGTGATCAAACAATACAGTGAATGAATAAGTTATAAAAAAATTATTACAGTAAAAGATACATTGCCATTAATCTCCCTGAAAATACTCCCCCTCCTTTTGAACACACTTATCCCATTGTTCTTGCTGCTTTCTGAAGCAGTCTAGAAGTTCTCTTTCATGAATGTTTTAGTTGTGCTCTCATGGTTGCCTCGATGTCCTGAATCATTTTGACTCTGGTAAGAGCCAGAAGTCACATGATGCCAGATTGATGAGGACACACCATAATGTTTTTATTTGACAAAAACTGCCATATACCAGAAGAGATGTGTGATACAGGGCATGGTCATGATGGATGATGATTTATGGTAAACTTTAAAACACACCTTCTTTTGTTTTCAGTTTTATACACCACATTTCTTTGAAATCATATGGTTCTTGACTTTTTCTGTCTGATTTATTTCGCTTAGCATAATAACCATAAGATCCACAAACTCATAGACTCAGACAATAGCTTAGTGGTTACCAGAGGCTAACAGGACAGGGGTGGTAGATGAGAGTAAAGGGGATCAAAAATACGGTAATGGAAAGAGAACTGACTCAGGGTGGTGAACACACAATGTGATATATAAATAATGTATTACAGAATTGTACACCTGAAATCTATGTAACTTTATTAATAAACATTAATTTTAAAAAATACTACTAATAAAAAATCACACCTTCTCTCAAGCGTAGCTCACACCTGACTGACTGCCCGGTACAATTTGAAACTTGTCACACACTGTTACTAAGGTTCGATGTGCCACTTCCCGTATTGAAGATCCCTGCCTTTCTATTGGATGGCACTCAGCAGTAGTATTTACCGTATTTGTTGATCAAAATGTCTGTGTCACACATCGCTCTGGTACATGGCAATTTCTGTCAAATAAAAACATTATGGTGTGTCCTCACCCACCTTATTCACTGGATCTGATACCATGTGACTTCTGGGTCTTCCTCAAAGTCAAAACAATTCAGGACATCAAGGCAGCCATGACAGCACAACTAAAGACACTCACAAAAGAGGACTTCCAGAACTGCTTCAGAAAGTGGCAAAACAATGACATAATTGTGTTTGAAGTGAGGGGGAGTATTTTGAGTGGGATTAATGGCAATGTGTTTTTTAGTGTAATACACTTTTTTATATAAACATTCACCATATTTTTTTTATTACACCTCGGTATTGCTGAATTCGGTTTTTGCTAATATATTGCTGAGGATTTTTCCATCTATGTTCATTATGGATATCAGCTTATTATTTCATTCATTTATTTATTTTTTGGTAAAGTCTTCGTCTGGTTTTGGAATCAGAATAATGGTGGCCTTTTAAAATGAGCCTATGAGCCTTCCCTCCTCTGATTTTTTGGAATAGTTTGAGAAGAATAGGTGTAAATTCTATTTTGAATGTTTGGTGAAATTCACCTCTGAAGCTAGGTCCGGGACTTTTGATTGTTGGGAACTTATTGATTACTGATTCAATTTCCCTGGTAGTAATTGATCTGTTCAGATTTTCTGTTTCTTCTTGATTTAGCATTGGAAGATTTCATGCTTCTAGGAATTTATTCCTTTTATCCCAATTGTCCAGTTTGTTGGCATATTGTTTCTCTTAGTAGTTTCTAAAATATTTTGTATTTCTGTGGTGTCAGTTGTCACTTCTCTTTCATTCTGATTTTATTTATTTGAGTCCTCTCTTTTTTTAATGATGAATCTAGTTAAATGTTTGTAACAGTGTTTATCTTTTCAATACAACAGCTTTTGGTTTCATTGATTTTTTAATATATTTTTTTCAGTCTCTCATTTATTTCTGCTCTGATATTTACTATTTCCTTCCTTGTACTCACTTTGGGTTTTGTTTGCTGTTCTTTTTCCAGTTCCCTCAGGTGTAAAGTTAGACTGTTGATTCAAGATTTTTCTTTTTTCTTTAGGTAGGTCTGCATTTCTATGAGTTTTCCTCTTAGGGCTGTTTCACTGTGCCCAATAGATTTTGGGTTGTGGTGTTTTCATTTTCATTTATTTCAAGATATCTTTTGATTTCTTTCTTGATCTCATTGTACACCCATTCATTGTTTAGTAGCATGCCATTTAGTCTCCATGTGACTGTGTGTTTTTCAGTTTTTTTTCTTGTAATTGATTTCGAGTTTCACATCATGGTGATCTTCTTAAATTTATTGAGACTTGTTTTGTGGCCCAACATATGCTCTATCTTGGAAAATATTCCATGTGCACTTAAAAAGAATGTATATTCTGCTGCTTTGGGGTGCAATGCTCTAAAAATATCAATTAAATCCTTCTGGTCTAGTGTGTCATTCAAGGCCACTATTTATGTATTGATTTTCTGACTGGAGAAGCTGTCCATTGGTGTCAGTGGTGTGTTAAAGTCCCCTACTATGACTGTGTTACTGCTGATCTCTGCCTTTATGTCTGTCAATATTTGTTCTATTTAATTAGATATTCCTATGTTGGGTGCATAGATATTTACTAGGGTTATATCCTCTTGTTGGATTGATCCCTTTTTTATTATATAATGTCCTTTGTTGTCTTTTATTATAGTCTTCGTTTTAAAGTCTATTTTGTCCAGTATAAGTATTGATATCCCAATTTTCTCGTTTCAATTTGCATGAAATATTGTTGTCTATCCCTTTACTTTCAGTCTATGTGTGTCTTTTGATCTGAGGTAGGTCTCTTGTAGACAGGATATGCATGGGTTTTGTTTTCTTATCCATTCAATTACCCTATATGTTTTTTTATTGAAGCATTTAATCTATTTATGTTAGAAGTGATTATTCTTAGGTGCATAGTTATTGGCATTTTATTTTTCATATTTTTTATCTTTGTTTGTTTGTTTTCGTCTGCTTAAAGGAGACCTTTAAACATTTCTTGTAATAGTGGCTTGATAGTAACAAATTCCTTTAGTTTTTTCTTGTCTGGGAAGCTCTTTATTTCTCCTTCAATTATAAATGATAGTCTTGCTGGGGAGAGTAGTCTTGGTTGTAGGTCCTTGTTTTCATTACTTTGAATATTTCCTACCATTCCCTTTTGGTGTGCAAAGTTTCCATTGAGAAATCAGTTGATAGTTTCATGGCAGCTTCCTTGTAAGTAACTAGTTGTCTTTCTCTTTCTGCTTTTAGAATTCTCTGCTTTTAAACTTTGCCGTTTTACTTATGATGTATCTTGTTGTTGGCCTGTTTGGGTTAATCTTATTTGGGACTCTCTGTGCTTCCTCGGCTTGTATGTCTATATTCTTTGCCATGTTAGGGAAGTTCTCAGTCATTATTTCTTCAAATAGCTTCTTGATCCCTTGCTCCCTCTCTTCTTCTGGTGATGCTCCTATGATGTGAATGTTGTTGCAGTTGATGTTGTCCCACATGTCCCTTAAATTATCTTCAGGTTTTCATTATTATTATTTTTTTCTTTTTGTTGTTTTGATTGGGTGTTTTGTGCTACCTTGTCTCCTAAATCACTGATTTGATCCTCTGCTTCATCTGCTGTTGATTCCTTCCAGTGTATTCTTCATTTCAGTTTGTGTTCTTTATTTGTAACTGGTTCTTCTTTTATGGTTTTTATGTCCCTTTTTATGCTTATTTTTTGTTGAAATTCTCACTACATTCCTTAAGTATTCTTATAACCAGAGTTTTAAACTCTGTCTCTGGTAGGTTTGTTGCCTTTATTTCATTTAGTTCTATTTCTGGAAGTTTCTCCTGTTCTTTTATTTGGAACATGTTTCTTTATTTCCTCATTCTGGCTGCCTCTGTGTTTGCCTCTGTTTATTGGGTTGATCTCCTATGTCTCTAAGTCTTTGCTAGGGTGGCCTTATGTATTATATTTCCTGTTGGTCCAATGGCCTAGTCTCCCTGATCTGTGTATGTGTTCCAGGGGTTTTCCTTGAGTGTGTTGTATGTGTTCTCCTATTGTAGTTGAACCTCGATTGCTTTTGGCATGTCAGTGGGTGGGATTGACTACCAGGCTGACTGACTGTGAGAATTGGCTATGCCCACAGCGTGTGATCTGCTGTGTGGTTGCTGACCCCTCAGAGGAAGATTTTCCCCCATGCAGTCTTGTGTCTTTTGAGACCACCCTTTTGGTGTGCTGCTTGTCAGTCTAACCAGGTAGTGATCTGGTGTGATCTGAGACTCACCTCTGGGTGTGTTGTTTCTGGTATCTCTTGGGAGAGCCTCCTATACAGGTCAATTTCAGTTTTGCCTGTGACCGGCCTGCATTCGCTTATTGAAAGCCACGAAGCTATATGTGGTTTGCTGTTGTCTGTGCTGGACCTCAAGGTATGTGGCGATGGCATTGCTGTGAACTGAGGCCAGCTGCCACCAATATTGGTCTTGAGGCAGCTTAGCAAAATGCCCAGGGCTCCTTTTGACCAATTGCCACTTGCCGGCTGCCCATAAGGCTTAGCCATTGGAGAGCCTGTTTAGCTTTGTGGGCCAGGCTTGTTGATCTGATGTTGAGAGTGCCCTCTAATATGCAGCACTAGCTGTGTGGGGTAGAGTCCTAGGGAGTCATGAGACATGACCAGTGGTTTTTACAAAGTTAATGCAGATTCATTTCTTGCATCAGTGCCTATCCTGTGACCACTTCATATAACACCCTAAAAACACTGCAGACAGCCACCACTGGACTCAGGCAGTGCATGGCCTGTGATCACTTCAAGAAATGCCTTTAGGATACCACAGCCAGCCACTCTTGTGTCGGGCTTGCAAATCCCTGAGAGTTGCCCAAGAGTGGCTGCAGGTTTTGGGTCACTGTCAACTACCAAAAGCTTCCCAGGCTATTGTGGGCCTTCCACTGTTGTAAAAGTCTTCTGTGGCTTATAGGGCAGGGCTGGCCACCCAGGCACCAAGAGTGTCCCTGCAATGCATCTTTAGTTTGTCAGGGCTGGGTTCCAGGGAACTAAGCGATGTAGTCTGTGATTTTTACAATGTCAATGCAGTTTTGGCTCCTGCCGGCCTGCAAAAATGCCCTGAGAATGCTGTGGCCAGCCACTGCTTGCCTCAGGGCCACAGGTCCCTGACAGCTGCCTAAAAGATGCTGTGGCACAGGTCTTGGGTCACTGCTCACCACAAAATATTTCCTGGGCCACCATGTATTGCTGCAAAATTGCTACCTCAGCCTGTTGGGAAGGGTGAACAGCCCAGCAATCAGGAGTTTCCTGGCAATGTAGCATCAACTGTGCAGGAGGGCAAAGAACCAGGGCATCACCAAGTCAGTGTGCATGCTCAGATTCCAACAGACCAATGCAGTCCCAGATTTGGCCCTTTGGTGAAGGGCTCAACACAGAAAAGATGGTGCCCTCATGTAGACTACATGTATATAAGGTTCAATACAGGGATGACAATGGCTCTTGTTCCTCCAGCCTTTGCCTTGAAACCACAGAACTCAGTCTTTCCCTCATATTCCTCCAGAATCCCCCAGACCACCTCCTCTCCACCAGAGACAAGGTGAGTGTTTGCAAGTGAGTGAGTCTGTGTGCAGCCTCTACAAGAGGGCACTGGGTTTCCAGCTGCCTTCCTCCTCATTGGGATGGACAGACAGAATCTTCATTGGTTTTGACTGTCAGATGCTGTGGGAACTCTTCTTCTTGGTACAGGACTCCTGGGCTGGGGAGTCCAGTGTGGGGCTGGGTCCCCTCCTTCTTAAAGGGATACCTCCACCACTGAGGTGTCCCTCCCAGTGTTAAACCACTATCTGTGAGTTTGGGATCAGCCCATTTCTCGTGTCTACCTTTCTTACCAGTCTCGATGTAGCATCTTCTTTATATCCTTAGTTATAGGGTGTTTGTTCAGCTTATCCACAGATGATTCTTAAGGTTTATTGTTCAATAATTTATTTGTAATTTTGGTATAATCCTAAGATGCAATAGGCATAACATTTAATAATTCACCATCTTGGACCTGGGTCACATTACATCCTTTGTTCTTCTAAGTCAAAAACTTCATTTGATGACATGAGGGAAAGAAAACATGGACCCAAGGCAATGAAGGATTCTCCCTAAGACCCAGATAGGCAAACACCATTCTGATTTTTTGAGCAGGGCCATCTCTATCCCTGACCATACTATTTAAAATACTCATGAAGCAAAGTTTTTTCATGTTCCAGAAAACTCACAAGTTATACACCCATTTACCTCTTAAACAATCTGATAGAAACTTCTGTAACATATATGTCAACATGGGTATAACAAAAACAAGATTTACCCATTGAGCTAAATTTGTGTTGTACCTTGAAAATATTATAGAATTAAATATTGTGTCTTAGTACTCTAAGTGACTCTCTGACCTAGTCAACCTGCTGAGAAATCTTGAAATTCTTCAAGTCTGATCACTGAGCTCTACTTTACAGTCTTGAGCTTTTTTTTTTTTTTTTTTTTTGCAGGGTAAGGTAAGTCAGAATGGAATCCTAAAATCTATTTTTTGAGATGTTGAAATTTTGGTAGTTATATGTATATTTTTTTATTTGACAAAAATCTTGCCACTTGGTCTTCCTTCCCTATCACTTTGCTTTTTCATTCATGTCATTTTTATTTCTTATAGAACTTCTGTAGGTTAATATCCATGTGTTGTATTTATTCATGTATATTCCCCTTTTGATGAAGTCTAATTTGTCTTCCTTTTGCTGTCATGAACATCTGACCCCTCACTAACTGTTGAATCCATTTAAAATAAGATAATCTGCCAAGGGAAAGTAAATGTATACCACCATACATCCCCTGCAAAAAGAAATGGTTTCCTCCCATTTTAAAAAATACTATGGCTACCAAACAATAGCTACAATTTGTTTTTATCAATTCAAGGGTGACAGGATAGCAAGTTTTCAAAAGATCGTTTCTATGGTAGCTGCATTTGACTTACCTTGAAGTATTTTTTTTTTCTGTTCCACATAAAACAGAGTGTTCTTTGGTATGAGACATAAACCAGATGTACATGTCTCCAAAACTTAAATATTCAGTGTCCAATCCAGGATTTACTATGTAACTAAGAAATGTAATTTTAGCTTGGAGTCATTAGACAGGTTACTGTATCTCAATAAATGCTTCTTATGTCATAGACATAGTATAATGGATTTTTGAGTCAGAAGAAAATGTAAAATAAAATGTGTTTTTAAAAAAGCCTTGTTTCAAGTTTAGGTATGTCAAATTAAAAATGAAAAGCATTTAACAACCATCCATTTAGGACATTTTCAAATAGTCGTTGCATTTGACTTTCTCGATAGAAAAATAACTTGTGGTAAAAAATTTCTCAAGGCCAAAAATGATCCTTGGGCTGGCAACACAGGACAAAATGTAAGACATTATGTGGGGTCTTCTGAATTTTAATCTCAACAATGACACATATGTGATTTGTTACTATGGACAAGTCACTTTCATAGAAGCCCACTGTTCCCATTTGCTGAATTGTGGTTGTAATACCTGAATGTTTGTCTATCTTCCTGAAGATCAAAGTGATCTAATGCACATGAACAGACTTTAAAATTACAGCAAATACAGTTTTAAAAATAAACTTTTACAAATACAACATATCATTGCTTAGCAATAAAAAAATAATGTAAATAAAAAATACTTATGTGGGGTTGATATTTCAATAACACCAACTATATTATAATACAGATTCCTTTTAAAGACATAGCTTAAACACGGTTATTAAAGCTTTATTTTATTTGATAATATTACGCTTTCACAGCATTGTGAAATATTTTACTCACATGAATTGCTTTCCAAACTGTTGTATATGTATTAAAAGGAACAAAATATGCCTGGAAATGTGTAGGTATATATTTACCTGAGGTTACATATATTTACAATATGCTTTGAAACCTACAACAACATTCACAATTTTGGATTTGTAGCTATAATTTCTGTTACCTTTTATCTGATTGATAATTCTGAATACCAGAAGCAAAAACTGTAGTTGAATCTTGTTATTTGCTTCGTTACATGTTGTAAAAAGTCAGCATAAATACTGAATTAGCAAATAGTTAATCATTGCTCCTAGGGGAAATATAAGATTCCTGCAAACCTCTAGTAACAACATTTTCATCAACCGATTAATACATAACCTTGTTTTATGAGTTTCTGTTTAAAGACACCATACTTATATATTGTCCATTGCCTGTGAAGCTGATCTAAATATGCAGGTTTTTTTTCATAAGACACACCTTCTGTGCTTGAGAACAATCAACATTTCAGCACTAAGCTTGAGGCCCATTTCGGACAGAAAAATCACCAACAAAAAGTACAAAAAACAAAAAATGTGACACTAAATAGACCATGAAAAGGATACTTGTATACAGTACAAGAGCTTAAACAAGCAGACAGAATGTTGTCCCTTAGCTGGGAATGTGCACAACAGGCAACTCAAATTTTTCACTGCTCTGCGCATATCTGTAAATGATTGCAAAAGCATCATGAGCATTGATTTGAGGGTTACAAATAAATTTTAGCAATTAGGCAGTCCTCCCTGTGTGAGGCTTCTTTTGGGGAAAAGTGTCTAGTACTGTTGATGCGGAACTGTAAAGCTACTCTTCACTGCTTCAGATTTAATGTCTGCAGACAATAGTTTAGTTGTTATCAGAGGGTAATGGGGGAGGGGTTGGCAGATGAGGGTAAAGGGGATCAAATATGTGGTGATGGAAGGAGAACTGACTCTAGGTGGTGAACACACAATGGTATTTATAGATGATGTAATACAGAATTGTATACCTGAAATTTATGTAACTTTACTAACAATTGTGACCCCAATAAATAAATAAAAAGATTTAATGTCTGTCTTTTACCATCTTAACTCTACCATTTAAAGAGCAATACTGCAAATATATTTGTTTACAAATTCTTTGTGGAATAACTCAAATGATTATTTATTTTTGTTTTGTTTTGTTTTGTTTTCTTTTCTTTTCTTATCAGGGTATTCAAAGATTTCTCAGCCATAATTAATGGCCACACTAAATGGTCAGATGGGCTCTTGATAAATGTAAAACTAAGAACACCCTCGTGTGGTGTTGGGAATTCAATTATAAAAGGCCATATGAGACTTCTGAAGGTCAGTGACTCATCAAAATAATGTAACTCCTGGAGACTGGCATGCCAAAGTGGATGCCTTTGCTGAGCCCTTGGAGGTGGCTACTTGGGTACTGGAGATAAGTGGACAGAATGCAGTTCAAGTCATGATGAGACCTCCAAGGAGGAAGGGGTCTATCCTGAAGACCAGATCATAAATACTGGAATTGATGTGGAGAAATTGGAACACACATGTGTTACTGTTAGTGGGGATGTGAATTGATGTAGCTGTTATGGAAAACAGTATGGAAGTTCCTCAAGAAACTAAAAATAGAATTACCATATATCTAGCAATCCCAGTTATATTTTATAATTAATATGTATTATTATATATTTGGGCATGTACCCAAAATAATTGAAACCAATATATCTTTGCTGACCCATGTTCATTGCAGCATTATTCACAATAGCCAAGAGACAGAAGCAACGTAAATTTCCAACAGAATGGATGAAAAAAAAAACCTGGTACATACATAACATACATTATGGCCATCCTAATGGTTAGGAGGGGATCCATCATTGTACTTTTGATTTGCATTGACCATCTTTTCATATGCTTAGTGACCATTTGTCTATCTTCTCTGGCTCTACAAGCAGCACTGTAGCTGCTGGGGAGGCTGGGTCAGAGGTTTTGACAACCAGTCATTCTCAGGACTCAAGGCCCATGACCCCTGGACTTTTTTCTATCAGTTTCTCCACATATATTTTCATCAACTTAAGTAACTCAGAATGAGTGTCTTTTCTTCCCCAAGAGCCTTGAGTAAAATCTGCTTCAGCAGCTCGATAAAACAGTTCTGTCATTTCCTCAGTAAATTAACAATCCTATATACTTACATGGCATTTATGCGAAGAGTCTCTATAAACACAATGTCACTTGATTCTTAGCCTCATGGCTGCACTGAGAGATAGACATACAAGTAGAATTAACACCTCTCCAATTTTAGACATGAGAAAACTGAGCTTTGGAGGGTATGGAATGCTGTTCAGAGGGCAATGGCTATAGAACAGGAACCAGGACAATCTTAGCAGGAACATCCTGTAGCTCTCATATATCATCAAGAAATACTTCTCTCTCCCTCATTCTCTAGGCCTCATCCATAGGGACAGACCCCGAGCTCTATACTCTTCATTCTGCTTGTCTTCCTCAATTTCTTTAATAACAATCTCAAAGGATTATTTTTGAGGCATAGTTCTGGACACCTGGGAGTAAATTTGTGTAACAAATTCCTTTTGCTCCCTTTCCCTCACTCCCAATTCTCCACAGCAATAATACAACCAAATGATACTAACCTAGGAAGAATTTGCATTACCAGCTCATCTATTGCGGTGGCCTTTTGGGATAAAGATGAACCTGACCCACTCTGGCTTCCATTCTTATAAACTAGTCATTACAATGGAAAAATTCAATTTTTTCCCCTATAGATTGTATTTCTCTTATTTTTCTACCACTTCCATGGAGAAAAATTCTGGGTTCAGTACTTACCCAAAGACCTGGCTGTAGCCCTGAAGTGCTCTGGCCATTTCCTCCACTTCATATACAACACCCAGATCAGTGAGAGAAGACGACTAAATGAATGAGAAAAAAGGAACACAATCTTCTTGAATCCTGGGACAGATCTCATTCATTGAAAAGCCCATCAGAATCATTACTGTTTAAGTCTGTTCTTAAGATTGTTGTTTAGTATTTTATGAATTGATCTCTGAAGAGTCAGAAATTTTCCATGTATGATTATTCTCTAGATTCCAGCAGATATTTTAATCTGATTTGTTTTTTAAAGCTGGGAGCCAGGACCCTGGGATTTAAGTTCTAGAAGCCTCTACAAGAATGTATGAGGTTGGATAAGTCAATCTTCTGAGCTTTATTTTCCTCATCTGTGAAATACAGACAATAAGAGTTACTTCAAAGGGTAAATATGAGGGTCTAATGAGATAATACGTAAAAGCGTTTTTCAAAGAGTCAAAAGCTATAAGAACAGGATCTTGCCTACATCATAAGCCAATATAAATCTAGTGACTACCTAGTAATATCAATATTTCTAAAATGAGTTTATTAAAAACAGTAAGACCAGAAGCTTCTTCTGGGCAATAACTAATAATTTTGCTATTTATGTTCTGTTTTAGAAAAAAATAAAGTTATGTACTGATGAGTGCCAGGAAGCAATAGCAGAACTCTTAAGTCTGAAATCTGTAGGAAGTTCCATGCTTATCTTAGAGGAATAAATAACCCCATGCATGTCCTTCTATTTCCCTGTGCAGCCAAACCTTACAAATGTGCTTCAAAGCAAAAAGACTTGGGCATCACGCTGTTCATGTGAGGTTTGGAAGTTGTGACTTTGTTTAACTGACAGCTACACCATCTGAAATGTGAGAACAAATATATGCTTAAATTCAATTACACAGAATGTAAACAATCAAAAGACGGAAAAAAAATATGCTGCCTTGGCTCAATTCCATATTTGCTTACATAATTAATACTGATCAAAGTGACCAGATAATTGTTAATCTTGCCCAATTTTCAAGTTAGTTTTCTATTTTAATTGAGAAATCAGCTTCAAATTTAGGCTTGAGAGTATTTGTCTTGATGATTTTTTCCCCAGCTAGATTGCTTTATCTTCTATCTGCAAACTCCAATCATATCCAACATTTAAGACTTTTCATTAAGCCACACCTTATTTGTAAAATTTTCTCAGAAAGAGGTGATCAAATAAAGATCCACTACCCACCAATTTCTTTTTAGCGACTGTTTTCCCCTATGGTATCTGCTCAAGTGTGTTGTCTATAAACTAAAATTTGGTCAATATATATTGTTTACAATCTGTGTTTTTTTATGAGTAATGCTTAAGCCAATTTAGCTTGTAAATTTAGAGTGGATTTGGTCTATACTATGTTTGGTACATTGTGGCTTAGTTCAATAAATGCTTGATGGCAATCAAAGAATTGGACCAATTGACACATCAGCTTTATGGATTTAATGGATGACTGGTACTTAAAAATGTCCTTTAAAAGTAGAGTAAGTAAAGCATTTGAATTAACTGTCCCTGAACATCCTAGGACTTCAGATCCTACAATAACCAACGTACGACGAAAAAATCAAGCCATCCATCTACATAAAGACAGACACACTTCTGAGGGTTAGTGATTTGCAGCATTTTCTGCACTAACGCTTACTTCAGTTATTGTTGAGAGAGCTTTCAACAATAAATTGTTCTATTTTAATAGTTTGAATGAAGTTAGTGTTGCTTTTGTGTTATTTTGCCTAGGGAGCTATCTTACAATCCTATCAGTTTTACCATATTTAAGCTTCATGTCCCAAAGTGTAGATACATCCTAGGCCCACAAATGTCTCAAGGTAAGGTACCATCATTGATGACAGACTCCTCATACTCCACTGGTCATCCACAGGAAATTAATTCCTTTGTGCAGAGAAAATCAGGTCTCCTCCACAGAAGCAAGCTTTCATGCATTTAGGAACTGTCAAAGGAGTTCTTAGCATTCATGGAAGAGAACTGTTTGATTCCAAAAATCACCTTTGTCCCTCCCTAATTTGGTGGCATGCTTTGATTATAACTTATAAAATGAAAGGGATCGTAGAATGTCCCTGGACAACAACAATGTGCAGGATCATATATGTTCATATAAACAGAACTGTTTCCAATTCATTGCGGAGGACTTATGGACTTTATAAATGTTCTAACTGTCCACCTGATGAATATGACAAGTGATTGGCTAATAGGAGATGAGTGAGGTCATTGTGGATTTGTGGCTTTTGTTCTTTTCTTTGACAAAACATCAGGTTCAACAGCAGGAAAAATATCAGTATTAACACTTTGAGTATCACCTCTCTTTTATGAATCAAACTTACAAATATTTTCCTTTTATAATTCAGAGAACGCATCAACAAACAATTAAGATGGTTGATTTTGTGAGGGGCATGATGCATGTTTTCCAAGAAAGTTTGCAACATTTTGAAAATATAGACATATTATTTGTCAAAGCCAAGACTTGCAGCTAAAGTTTAAACTTTGACTTATTCAAAATAGTTAATGACATCATTTGATTAGTTAAAATAATATGTCAAATAACCATCAGGAAATACTCCTGAGCACAGGCTATGTACATAGTGCTGTACTGAGGGCCTTAGAAGATCCAAAGGAACTTAAGACATGCCCTCAGTGAGTTGGTGATATAATTAGGGAAATAATGTATACAGAGGAGAAAAAGTTAAGTTGCTATTCAAGAAAGAAACAGCACACCAGGATAATGACAGTATTTGTTTGTCTTGTTCTTTTGTTGTTTTGGTTTATATACCACATATCAGTGAAATCACATGGTTCTCTGCTTTTTCTGTCTGACTTATTTCGCTCAGCATTACACTCTCAAGATCCATCCATGTTGTCACAAATGTTCCTACATCATCTTTTCTTACTGCCGAATAGTATTCCATTGTGTATATATACCACAACTTCTTCATCCATTCATCTATCGAAGGACATTTTGGTTGTTTCCATGTCTTGGCCACTGTAAACAAAGCTGCAATGAACATTGGAGCACACGTGTCTTTATCTCTAAATGTTTTCAGATTTTTGGGGTAGATACCCAGGAGAGGGATTGCTGGGTCATATGGCAATTCTATTTGTAATTTTTTGAGGAACCTCCACACCGCCTTCCATAACGGCTGCACCAGTCTGCATTCCCACCAACAGTGTATGAGGGTTCCTTTTTCTCCACAGCCTCTCCAACATTTGTTACTATTTGTCTTGTTGATGATGGCCATTCTGACTGGGGTGAGGTGATATCTCATTGTGGTTTTGATTTGCATTTCTCTGATGATTAGTGATGTTGAGCATTTTTTCATATGTCTATTTGCCATTTGTATGTCCTCTTTGGAGAAATGTCTCTTCAAGTCCTCTGCCCATTTTTCAATTGGGTTGTTTGTTTTTTTGTTGTTGAGTTGCATGAGTTCCTTGTATATTCTGGATACTAGCCCCTTATCGGAGGCACTGTTTGCAAAAATCTTCTCCCATTCAGTTGGTGGCCTCTTTATTTTGTCAATGGTTTCTTTTGCTGTGCAGAAGCTTTTAAGTTTCATATAGTCCCATTTGTTTATTTTAGCTTTTACTTCCATTGCCTTTGAGTCAAATTCATAAAATGCTCTTTGAACCCAAGGTCCATAAGTTTAGTACCTATGTTTTCTTCTATGCAGTTTATTGTGTCAGGTCTTATGCTTAAGTCTTTGATCCATTTTGAATTAATTTTGGTACATGGTGACAAATAGCAGTCCAGTTTCATTCTTTTGCACGTGGCTATCCAATTCTCCCAGCACCATTTATTGAAGAGGCTGTCTTTGCTCCATTGTATGTTTTTAGCTTCTTTGTCAAAAATTATCTGTCCATATTTATGTGGTTTTATTTCTGGGTTCTCAATTCTATTCCATTGGTCTATATGTCTGTTTTTCTGCCAATACCATGCTGTTTTGATTATTGTGGCCCTGTAGTACAAGCCAAAGTCAGGAAGTGTGATACCTCCATTATAGTTCTTTTTTCTTAAGATTGCTTTGGCTATTCGGGGTCTTTTGTGGTTCCAAACAAATCTGATGATTTTTTGTCCTATTTCTTTAAAATATGCCATTGGGATTTTGATGGGGATTGCATTGAATCTGTATATTGCTTTGGGTAATATGGCCATTTTAACTATGTTGATTCTTCCAATCCATGAGCACGGAATGTCTTTCCATTTCTTTGTGTCTTCTTCAATTTCTTTCAGAAAAGTCTTATAGTTTTCAGCATATAGGTCTTTCACATCCTTGGTTAAGTTTATTCCTAGGTATTTTATTCTTTTTGATGCAATTGTAAAAGGAATTGTTTTTGTATTTCTTTTCTGAGATTTCATTGTTGGTATATAGGAAGGCAATGGACTTTTGTGCGTTGATTTTGTAGCCAGCAACTTTACTGTATTCGTTGATTGTTTCTAATAGCTTTTTGGTGGAGTCTTTAGGGTTTTCTATATATAGCATCATGTCATCTGCAAAGAGTGATAATTTAACTTCTTCATTCCCAATTTGGATGCCTTTGATTTCTTTCTCTTGCCTGATTGCTCTGGCAAGGACTTCCAACACTATGTTGAAAAGCAGAGGTGATAGGGGACATCCCTGTCGTGTTCCTGAACGTAGAGCAAAGGGCTTCAGTCTTTCTCCATTAATTATGAGATTAGCAGAGGGCTTGTCATATATGGCTTTTATTATGTTAAGGTATTTTCCTTCTATACCTATTTTATTAAGTGTTTTAATCATAAATGGATGTTGTATCTTGTCAAATGCTTTTTCTGCATCAATTGATATAATCATATGATTTTTGTCCTTTATTTTGTTTATATGATGTATCACATTGATGGATTTGCGTATGTTGAACCATCCTTGTGTCCCGGGGATGAACCCCACTTGGTCGTGATGAATAATCTTTTTAATGCATTGTTGTATTCGATTTGCTAGAATTTTATTTAGGATTTTTGCATCGGTATTCATCAGAGATATTGGTCTGTAGTTTTCTTTTTTTGTGCTGTCTTTACCAGGTTTTGGTATCAGGGTAATGTTGGCCTCATAAAATGTGTTGGGGAGTACTGTTTCTTCTTCAATTTTTTGGAAGAGTTTGTGCAGAATTGGTATTAGATCCTCTTTGAAGGTTTGGTAGAATTCACTAGTGAAGCCATCTGGTCCCGGACTTTTGCTTTTGGGAAGGTTTTGGATGACTGATTCAATTTTGTTACTGGTGATCGGTCTGTTTAGATTTTCCAGTTCTTCATGGTTCAGCCTTGGAAGGCTATATGTTTCTAAGAACTTATCCATTTCTTCTAGGTTGTTGAATTTGGTGGCATATAGTCCTTCATAGTATTCTTGGATGATCCTTTGTATTTCTGTGGTGTCCGTGATAACTTCCCCTTTTACGTTTCTGATTTTGTTAATCAGTGTCTTCTCTCTTTTTATCTTAGTAAGTCTAGCCAAGGGTTTGTCAATTTTGTTAATCTTCTCAAAGAACCAGCTCTTTGTCACATTAATTTTTTCTATTGTCTTTCTGTTCTCTATTTCATTTATTTCTGCTCTAATTTTTGTTATTTCCTTTCTTCTGCTGACCTTGGGTTTTACCTGTTCTTCTTTTTCTAGTTCTTTAAGGTGTAACATGAGGTTATTTATTTGGGAATTTTCTTGTTTCTTGAGATAGGCCTGTAATGAGATAAATTTCCTCCTTAAAACTGCTTTCGCTGCATCCCAAAAATTTTGGTAGGATGTATTTTCATTGTCATTTGTTTCTATGTATCTTTTGATCTCTCCTCTAATTTCTTCTTTGACCCAGTCCTTCTTTAAAAGTATGTTGTTTAGTCTCCATGTATTTGTGTTTTTCCGCTTTCTTTTTACAGTTGATATCCAATTTCAAAGCCTTGTGATCAGAGAATATGCATGGTATGATTTCAATCTTTTAAATTTGTTGAGACTGATTTTATGTCCCAATATATGGTCTATCCTTGAGAATGTTCCATGTACACTAGAAAAGAATGTGTAGTCTGATGTTTTAGGATGAAGTGCTCTATAAATGTCAATTATGTCCATTTCATCTAATGTGTCATTTAGGGCTACTATTTCGTTATTTATTTTCTGTTTGGATGATCTATCCATAGCTGTCAATGATGTATTTAAGTCCCCTAGTATAATTGTGTTTTGGTCAATTTCTCCCTTTAGTTCTGTTAGTAGTTGCTTGGTGTATTTCGGTGCTCCCTGACTGGGGGCATAAATATTGATGACTGTTATGTCTTCTTGTTTTACAGTCCCTTCACCATTATGAAATGTCCATCTTTGTCTCTTGTTATCTTTTTCACCTTGAAGTCTGTTTCATCTGATATCATTATGGCTACACCTGATTTTCTCTGGGCACCATTTGCTTGGAGTGTCAATTTCCACCCTTTCACTTTGAGTCTATGCTTGTCCTTGTAGCTGAGATGTGTCTCTTGGAGACAGCATATGGTTGGGTTTAGTTTTTTGATCCAATCTGCTACTCTGTGCCTTTTTATTGGTGAGTTCAGTCCATTTACATTTAGGGTGATTATTGATATGTGAGAATTTCCTGTCATTCTATCTTTAGTTTTCTGGTAAAGCTGTGTCTCCATTGTTTCTTTGCCTTTTTGTTGTTGTCTATTATTTCTGTGTGGTGGTATTCTATGATGTTTCCCTCTGTTTCTTCTTTTATTTCAGTATATATTTCAGTTCTGGATTTTTTTGAGTGGTTACCCTTAAGTTTATGTAAAAGTAAGTTTGATATTTAGAGTATTCCATTTTCTTCAGCACGCTTACTTTCTCCATTCCCATATTCCGTTCAGGCCTTTATTCTCCCCTTTTTGAGTTTTGGTTGCCACAAATTGTCCCTGTTGATGGTGGTCGAATAGCCTCCTTTAGTATTTCTTGTAGTGCAGGTCGTGTATTAGAAAATTCCTCAGCTTCTGTATGTCTGGAAAGGTCTTTATTCCTCCTTCATATCTAAAGGATATCTTTGCTGGATATATTATTCTTGGCTCATGATTTCTCTCTTTCAATAGTTTGAATATTTGGTTCCACTCCTCCTGGCTTGTAGAGTTTCTGCTGAAAAATCTGATGATAATCTAATGGGCTTTCCTTTGTAAGTTACCGTCTTCTTTTCCCTGGCTGCCTTGAGGATTCTTTCTTTGTCGTTGATTTTAGACAGCTTCAGTACAATGTGCCTTGGAGAAGGCCTGTTGGGATTGAGGTAACTAGGTGTTCTATTTGCTTCTTGGATTCGAGGGTCCAGTTCTGTCCACAAATTTGGGAAGTTCTCATCGACAATTTGTTTGAATATATTCTCTGTTCCCTTCTCTCTTTCTTCTCCTTCTGGTATGCCCATTATTCTTATATTGCTCTTTCTGATGGAGTCAGAAAGTTCTTGTAGAGTTCTTTCATTTCTTTTAAGTCTCAAGTCTCTTTCTTCTTCTATCTGTGTCATTTCCAGGTTTCTATCTTCGATGTCACTGATTCTTTCCTCCATCTGGTCAACTCTACTACCTAAGCTGGTTATTTCATTCTTAATTTCTTCTATTGAGTTCTTAATCTCCAGAAATTCTATTTGGTTCTTTTTTAAAATTTCAATCTCTTTCGTAAAATGCTCATACTGTTCTTTAATTGAGTTTCTGAGTTCATTTAACTGCCTATCTGTGTTTTCTTGTATCTCGTTGAGTTTTTTCAGAACTGCAGCCTTGAATTCTCTGTCATTTAAGTCACATATTTCTGTATATTTAAGTGCCTTTTCTGGAGATTTTTCACTTTCTTTCTGAGCTATCTTGTTGCCTTGGTTACTCATGGCGATTACTGGTTTACTATTTCTCTTCCTAGACATCTACAGGAGTGACTTCTGCAACAAGTTGATAGGAAGAGGTCTTTCTTTTGTTCAGCAGTTCTGTTTACTCCTGCAGGGATCCGCCCAGATAGGTGGGGCCAGGGGCGGGGTGAGCTGTGAGAGGTGGCCCAGAGCAATGGCAGCGACCACCACCACAGCCGGTCCTGCTTCCCCAGCTCTCTTCCCTTTGCCGGAACTAGTTGGGCTGTGGATTTGTGTTTGTGGGCCACAGTTCTCAAATATAGCAAATTTTCTGTTGTTTTGATCTGACACTGCTACTGTTTCGCTTCTAGCACCGGGCAGTTGGGGACGGGGCGAGCTCTGGGAGGGGAGGGAGGGGGCGGCTAGTCTCAGTGCCTAAGGCTCCGTTCTCTGCTCGGCAGTGCGGGCTTAAACCACCGTTTTCAGCCTTTTTCCCTCAGTCTTTTCTCCGAGGTCTCTGCCGTGAGCGTTGGGTTCAGCTGTGTTATATGCTGTCCCCTCAGCCCTGTGGAGCCCTGGCGGAGCCCTAGCAGTCTGATCTCCCGCAGCTGCGGTAGTTCCGGGAAGCAGCGAGCTCGGCGCACTGAGCTGGGTCTGAGTCCTGCGCCCCCGGAGCTGCGTCTCCGCGCGCTTCTCACTTTCCTCCTCCCCGCTCATGAATCTCCCACCTGTAGGTGATTTCAGTCGGTAGTGGGCCTCTTCGTCTTGCCTGTCTGCTGTGCAGGGAGTCCTTTGTGGAGTTTTTGTTGTTCGATTCTTTGTAAATTCCAGGGGAGCTTTACAGAGGCTCACCTCACTCCGCCATTTTTCCGGAACTCAGCCATAGTTTCTTAATCTCTTTATCACAGTGTCCTGGAAAGCAGTCCACTTTGTTTCTGGATCACCATACGTTCCATTTTGAACTAGATGCAGTTACAGGAAAGAATGCACACAATGATAATCCCGTGTCACCATGTGCATTACTGCACCCTCAGCCTGTACCCTCTACAGGTCCTTATGGATGCCAATCTTTAATTTTCCCCATCCCATAGTCCTTTGAAATTTTGAGAGTCAATTTTTTTTAAATTTCAGCATCAATTTTTTAAAATTAAAAAAAATTTTTTTTAATTTATTGGGGTGACAATTGTTAGTAAAATTACATAGATTTCAGGTGTACAATTCTGTATTACATCATCTATAAATCCCATTGTGTGTTCACCACCCAGAGTCAATTCTCCTTCCATCACCATATATTTGATCCCCCTTACCCTCATCTCCCATCCCCCACCCCCTTACCCTCTGGTAACCACTAAACTATTGTCTGTGTCTACGAGTTTCTGTTTCTCATTTGTTTGTCTTGTTCTTTTGTTGTTTTTGGTTTATATACCACATATCCCTCATACACTGTTGGTGGGAATGCAGACTAGTGCAGCCTTTATGGAAGGCAGTGTGGAGGTTCCTCAAAAAATTACGAATAGAATTGCCATATGACCCAGCAATCCGTCTCCTGGGTATCTACCCAAAAAATCTGAAGACATTTATAGATAAAGACACGTGTGCTCCAATGTTCATTGCAGCTTTGTTTACGGTGGCCAAGACATGGAAACAGCCAAAATGTCCTTCGATAGATGAATGGATAAATAAATTGTGGTATATATACACAATGGAATACTATTCGGTGGTAAGAAAAGATGATATAGGAACATTTGTGTCAACATAGATGGATCTTGAGAGTGCAATGCTGAGCGAAAAATTTAATTTAGATTCATCAATGCAGATGCTAAAACAACCAATTCTACTGTGTCTGAGATATTTTTAGGGCTGTACTATAACTGAGGGTGTGGTGGAGGGAGATAAGGATTTTCCTGTCTCTGAGAGAAAACTTAACTGGTCGAAGTTGCAGCTATTCCTTTTCACAGAGGAAATGTCTGCTTCCTTTCCGGGACTGTTTGCCCAAGTTTATCTGGGGGAGAAAAAACGTTATTTGAAGTACTTAGATACTTCTTCACTTGTATTTCCCAAGAAAATAATACACTTCTTCAAAAATGTGTCAGCCTGCAAGCTGGCAGATGTTCCTCTGTGTCCCTTACTGAGAATTCCTTATATAAGTGAGTTTTCTTTTTCAGCTTGAATTACCTTGTTTCTCTGGCTATGGTGATTAGATTAACTGATTCTTTGCCAAATCTACACTTGATTATTTTGCATCTTGGACATACTTTTAAACTTAAGCAAAGAATTATAAGCACATCCAGTGAATACAATCAAGGAGACACAATTTTTATTAGGTTGGTGCAAAAGTAGTTGAGGTTTAAAAGCTTAAAAATAATTGCAAAAAACACAGTTACTGTTTTGTGACCCTCAAAATCTGTGATGTCCTGAAGTCTTCAGGCCAAATACATATATCTAGTGTCAGCATTAAAGAAAATGCTCTTATATAGAAGAGAGGAAGAGAAGAACATGAATAGAATGGGCTCCACAGTGCGTGTCAAAATTGTCAGTGTGTATATGGTTTTGAAAGGCACAATAGTTTGTAAGAGCATTTTGAAGAGGTCCCTGGTGTGTTCACAAAATAGAGAAGAACGAAGATGACTTGGACTTCTGTCCTACTATGGCCATTTCAAAGGGACAAAGTCAGGTCATTGAGGGGCAGCTACTCTGGCTTTGCACCACCCTTCCTATTCAGGCTTCATGTTCCTTCACTGTTGACTGATGCTTTTCTTTCACGCTGGCCATTTTCAGTGGTTTTCAGGAGTATGTATAGATCACAGGGTTAAAGAGAACTGGGATGATCAGGTTTGTTTAACTACCCCACCAACCACTCCTAATCTCAATGGCTTTCCATAATGCTAGTTGATTTCTTGCTCAGTTTACTGGTGGTCAGCAGGACACTCTACTCAGGCTCCTTGTACTCAAAGTCTTAGAGAACCCAAACAGCATCCTTGTAGGCAGGGGGCACAGTGTAGACGGTTGAATGAGAGATTTTATCATTTGGACCTGGAAATGGTGCACATTACTTCTGCCACAGTGCACCGGCCAGAATGCAATCCCACAGTCACTCCTAAACATGACAGAAGCTGGAACATTTGGCCTAATGGTGTGTCCAGAAGGAAAAGGCAAACCACTGGTGATGAACTAGGCAGACTCTGATAAAAGATAAAAAATTGTTTTTCTTTACCTCACAAAACTACTTTAAAAACTTTTGCATGAAGACACTCTCTTCAATTCTTTTTAAAAGGACTCAGGAAGGAGAGATATTTCTTTAAAAAGAAGACTCAGAGAATACTAAGACTAAAAGAATGTAACACAGAATAGGCTCACTGGCCATGTTTGTTGGGTCCAGTGGAGAAAAAAATCTTACTCTCTGCATTTAGTCCTTTGCATGCTAAAGTTATCAGGTAATTTTGTGATCATGGAAATAAAGAAACTGTACTTTTTATAAGTGGAAAATCTCATTATATTTGAGGTGAGTCAGGAAAGGAAGTGAAGGAAAAAGTGTCTATTTTTGGGTTCTGAGCACAGCGGAGGAGCCCTAGACTCCTGCCAGAGAGACACAGCTGCAGGAGTGCTGCATGGCTCTCAACCACCTGCACATCAAGTGGAATGCCAGGTTGATTTTTCTCGCCATAATTCTGGTTCTCCTTTCTGAAAATTATAAGAGGCAGAACCAAATATGACAGCATTTCCAAAAGTGTTAAATAGCCCTTATATGATTCTGATAATAAAGTAAAATATTCCAGGCAAGACAAGCACTCATCTACATAAAAGAAACTTCATCCAGTTTGCCAAATTTAAATCTCAGGTACTAAAATGCATGTTACGAGTAGCAAAATATCCTAGTCTTATGTCTGATTCTATTTGCCGAGCGGTGGTGATTCCTTGGTCTTTAGAAACCACATATTATCTAAATACTTTTGAAGCATATGACAAGGATGGTTGCCAGGTTCAGTAAACACTGGATTAAAGTGATATTACCAAGCAATATTTTATGAGCTTATTTAAAATGGTAACCTGGCAACCAGCTTGCTTTTGTCCAAATAGATTACATAGCCATAATTTGCCCTCAGAATTTCCAAGTAAGTTTCTTAAAAACAAAAGACACTTCCAAGTAAATATTTAAATGGGCACACAGTTGGAAAATTTTCAGAGAGAACTTGCCATCCTATAAGATCTATGTTATTCTAGAAAAAAGCTTACCAGAATTTCTTCAACTAAGCAATTCAAAATGAAACAAGGATTATGATTAATCTAATTTGATATACCGAGAAGTTCCAAAATTAAAAAAAAATTAAATAAAAAATAAGTAAACTGAATGATGTAGATAGATTAGAAAATTGAAAAACAAACAGGAACCCACTATTTGGATTAGTTGGGAGAGGCAGAGCTTTACAACCCTTCATACAGATCCACTATGGCAATTAATTCATTCACTAATAGGTAATGAGCACCTCATGTATTTGGTGCTGAGGTGGGCACTGACGATATTAATGGCTCTTAAAACAGATATAGGCCTTGACTCCACAAACCTAATATTCAGGTATTAACAAAGGGTGACATCTTGAGTGGTAACTCAAGAAGTATAGCATATTCTGGGAGTTTAAATCTCCTTAGGCTGCAGTATCAGGAATACAGATATTTCAGAAACAGTGACATTAAAGCCAAATCCTGACAGATAAATAGAAACTAGATAGGAGAAGCGAGATAGGGGAGGGCCACGTTTGGGGGATAAGTCTTATTGATTCTATAGGTTGTGCAAAAAGACTGAAAAATCAGAGAGGGCATGACAAGTTATTGGAATTCAAAAAAGTCAGAATGTCTGGAAAATAGTGGGCAAGGGCCAAAGTGGTGAGAGAAAGGGCTGCAGAGATGGACCTGGATAGATCATAGGAGGAATGTTAAGCACTGGTACAGAAGCATAAACACATGCAACAGCAACAACAAGATAACAACACCAAAATGTATACCCCCCCCTTTTAATGGCAAAAAATATCTTTTAGTTTAGCAAGAAATGAATGGTAAAATTTTTGGACAGATACATAAAACAAGCACAACTCAAAACTAGAATCTCTTTCCTAATAAAGTCCAAGCAAAGCATTTACTAGAGATGAGACCCGTGTTGGACACTGTAGTTGGACTGAACAAATAATCAGTACTTACTGAGTTTCTACTATGTTTCTATCGTGTATTGGTTAGGCAACTGGGGTAACAAAAGAAATACTTGCTGAATCAATTAATGAAATAAATTTTAGACAAAAGCATTTCTCTTTAAGGCACTTAGATGTAGAGATAAATCCAGAAATCATGAAGCAATTAAGGATAATTGGATGTTATTCTGGACAGCATGATCACAATCCAGAAAAAGGAAGGATCCAGTGGACAGAAGCATCAGACAACAGGTGATGAAGGAGTTGATACTACTAGAAGCAGGGCTTCAAGTATGAAAGACAATAGAAATGGAAAAGGAATCAAAGTTATGGAGAGAGTGTGAGCAGGAGGCATAAACAGGGCAGAGAAACCCAGGAGAATGACCATGTAGATGGAGAGGGTGTGAGTGTCAAAGAGGACTAGAACCAATAAAAATCCAGAGGGTTTAACAACACCCTGTGTGCCTTCCCCAGCCAGGAAATAAGGAAGAATCAAATCATGGACTACTAGGTTCCTGCCTTCAAGGAGAAGGTAATCTACCTGAGGTGCATAAATATGCAAAAATAAACAGATAACTTTATAAAACACATACACAAAAATCTCTAAAGACAGCAGGTGTTTGGCAGAAGAGACTTAACACTAAAAGCAAACTTTTAATGCAGCACGATTGGAGCTTGAAAAGATCCTTTGCAATGCTTTGATCACAGAGGGAGAAAAGGGACTTCACGATAATCTACATTTTTTAGCATGTGGATGCTTATATGTGCATGCATGATCAAACACATGTCTTACACCTATAAGTGTACCCATGGTTATGATGCTCTAATTGATGGCTGTTGCTTGTTTCGTTTTAAAAAATAATGCTTAATGAATAATTTTGGCTCAATCCCACTCCTGTTTATGTAAATCAGGAATGTTGTGTGCCAGAAGGATGATATCTGTCCTTTGTTGCAGCTGGACTAAACCCTTAATTTCATGAGGTCAGATATAGGTACATCTCTGCAAGTTTTGTCTAAGGTCCTAAGATGCTGGTAAAAGAAAGCTTTACAGCTGCCCTAGGCACTGAGGGTAATCGAGTCAAGTACAGAAGATGAGTATAGTTTTTAAGAGCATGGTGCTCTAGGCAAGTTTGTCTCACAGGGTGTAGGGTTAGTTAGTGTTTATTAAGTAACTCAAAAATTAAAAAAAAAAAAAAAAGAGAACCAAGAATCAGCAGGGTGGGGAGGTGGTAGTTTTTCTTGTTCTGGTTCCTGCTTTCCTTCTGGCATCCAGGCTCTCACACAAACTTTTGCCACCCTGTGGCTACATCTGGAATCCCTTAACTTCTTTGACCCCTGTCTGTCTGTTTCTAGAATTGGCATTTAGCAAAAGAGATGCAGAGGTTAGACTCTTGTTAGCCTTCTTTGAATAATAATAGTTGTCTTTTAGTGAGTGCCTTTATACTGCCAAGCACTGTACAAGGTGCATTCACAGACATTATCGCATCAGATGAGCATAACAACTCTGTGAGCCAAAGATCAGAGTGGTTAAACAACTTCTCCAAAGTCACACAGTAAAAATGTGGCAAAGCCAATTCATATTTAATTCTGTTTGGGTTTGATGTCCATGCTCTTTCTCCTCTTTCTACTTTACTACTTTTAGAGATAGGATTAATAGTAGAGAACTCAATGCAGTTTAGAAACTCTTTCATACATATCAATATCAATATAAATAATTTCCAGTGGGCAAAGCTTCTTCTGAAATCACTGTTGGCCAAGAACAGCAGCATGAAATTTAATCAAATACTCATTGAAAATATCTTTATTGAGGGACTATGAACTCTTAAACTCATCCCACTTCTTCCTACGTATGAGTCTTATACAGGTCATACAAGATCTACATGTTGATGGCTCAGATATCCTTTTTAATAGACCAGCAGACAGCGGCCTCCGTGCTCCCAATGCCTTCACTTAAGTCTGGACCTTCTTTTGGGCGGAAAGTGTCCACCGTGGGGACATCGCTGAACCCCTCTGAGCTTCAGCTCCTTCACTTTCTAATATCTACTTTCATTCATTCCAGAATTGTGTTAGAAATTAAAGAATACAATAAAAATGGCAATATTGTGACTATTGTACAATTACAGTTTAAAGACACTGGTACAGCAAATAAATTTCAATTCTGTTTAAGGTACTGACATATTGAAATTTTCTCTTATTTTTGATGATTTACTATACACATGTTTAAAAAAGCTTGAAATGAAACATCTTCAATAAAGGTAAGAACTAATTCTTTGATTTGATATGATGTATTCATATGCATACAATTCCTGGACAGAGACCAAATATTATAAATGCCTGTTACCTGCTAATATTAGATTTTTACCTGTGACAACACAAAAAGACGTGATAGAGTTTTCCCCTGGGGGAAAAGAAAAGTAATGATGTATTGATATATAAATACACTGTTTTACATGTATTGGTGATGAAGGAAAAATAAGATTGTTCAGCCAGTGACCAATATATTGCTCAAAACTAAATTAACTACTAGCAAGACTCTTTCTGTAGAGCTGGACAGCAACTTTAGTCTCTGTAGTAAGAAGTCTGCCAAATTTTCTCTCTCCCAATTCTCTACTCACAGTCATTTAATGAACTTCATAAAAGCTAATATCCCAATTTAGTAGTCCCCCAACCGTGTGTTTCCCTGAGAAAACACATAAAGATTTAGGACAAAGGTATGTTTTGTATTCAAGCTTAATAAAAGCATGTTTTATTTTGTGAAGGGAAAAAACACCTAGTTAATATTAGTTAATAACCTAAAAATATAGCACAAAAAATGTGAGGAAAGATCATCTGTCTCAAACATCAGAATTATGATGTTACCTCAAATGTCCACCATTTCCTTCCACATCAGTTAAATTTAAGACAAGGTTTATGTCAAAAGCAAAGACAGAGCACATGTCACACAGAATGATGCTGAGATGTTCGGAAGGCACCATTAGAGCATTAGGGGGAAGTTGTTTGGAGTTAGAATGGTATGACAAAATTTGTGCAAGTGAAATTTCTGTTGCTTCTTAGTGCATGATAGTCATTGTGTTAGTTGAGTGGGAAGGGGTGGGGGAGATACCAGTCCATTCTAGAATAGTTCAGAATTCCTTTTCAGTTTGAAGCTACAAAGGGAAGCATTCTGGGGATGCACCACAGCTTTCAGTCTTCTCCCCACTCAATGATTCTGATGTGCTTGAGAAAGGTATTGAGGAATCCCAATAAAATGGGACATTTGCTCAACCACCACTCTCATTCTCTCTCAGGAGAATGCAGTTAGAATCTGGTGAGATCTCTGAATCCAGAGAAAACTTCTGAGGATGAACTCCCCATTCCTGTAAAAACAGCCATTCTCCTAGTTGTAGTAGTTCTTTGAAGAGTAACTAATATGTGCGGTATAAAAGTGAAAACAACAAAAGAACAAGACAGACAACTGAAGAAACAAAAACTCATAGACACAGATAATAGATTAGTGGTTACCAGAGGGTAAAGGGGGAAAGGAGTGGTAGAAGAGGATAAAAGGGGGTCAAATAAGTGGTGATGAAAGGAGAACTGACTCGGTGGTGAGCACACAATGTGATATATAGGTGATGCATTATAGAATTGTACACTTGAAACCTATGTAATTTTACTAATCATTGTCACACCAATAAATTTAATTTAAGAAAAAAGAGTAACCAATTTGTGTGTGTGTGTGTGTGTGTGTGTATGCCAAAGTACTTAATGCATAGAAAATACTGAACAATTAAAATTTATATACTAGTTAAATGTTATTAATGAAAAGCAAATCAGGTAACTCTACCTCACTGACAATTCTGTTTCAACGCAAATATTTATTTGACTGTTCATATTAGAGATGGTAGCACAATTGATTACTTTTCTAGTTTCAATATCATTGTGTGTGTGTGTGTGTTTAATTCAACAACAACCTTCACATGGTTCTTTCCTATCTCTGGATTCCCACTACCACAATAGTTTCTGCTACCACCATGCCTGCCCTCTCCTACATTTTCATTGTAGTACCTTTATAACACTTGAGTCAATTGGAATTCTATAAATATTTGTATAGTTAATCATATATAATATAATTATTATATATAATTATATTGTTCCACAGTACTGAAAGACCACATTGTAAAAACTGCATTCCTTTTACTTGTGGCTGTGACTATAATGTGACTATCATAATTCTGGTTCATAGTAGGTGATTAGTAAATACGTACTGAATGTATTCACTGAAACATAAATCATGCTTTTTGCTAACTACTGTGAGGGATTCACAGATAAGTTAGATGGGGTTTAAAAGAAGAGATAAGATATATACACAAAGAATTATATTGCAAAGCAGAATGTCATCAATATTATAGTGGTGATATAAGTAGTAAGGAAGTATTATTTGTTGAGAGTGTGATTAATTCTGGCCACTAATGAAGACAAAATGATTCCATTATGTAAACACTAATTAGGTTGTGTAGAGATCTGTAGACAGTGTGTAATCCCGTAATTTATTGATGGCTGATGCAGAATACCTTGTTTTTTACATTTGGTATGTATATTAGAGAATGGAATGTCAACCTGAACTTTATTTTATATTCTAGGAGAAAGCATTATGTAAACAACCATACATAATGGAATAGAAGGAATGGAATTAGTTTATAATAGAACTAATTAGGAAAGCATGAATTCTACATCATTGTAATTTTGCTCTCCAGATCCCATTCAAGTGTGAGCATTACTTAATGAATAATATTAAGATCCCTTAAAGTTATTTATGAATGTTCTTATTCACATTTGAACATTATAAAGAAATACAATATTCCTTAATTAAAATGTAACTGAAAGATTTAACAGAGAAATAATACTTAATGAAGATAAAGTATAATAATCTTGTGTGATGTATAGATGACGTATTACAGAATCGTACACTGGAAACCTATGTAACTTTGCTAACAATTGTCACCCCAATAAACTTTAAAAAAAAAAAAAAAGAAAAAGTAGTAAACCCACACATGTTGCTGGTAGAAAAAGTTGATATTTCATTTCTGAGGAAATTAACTTTTATACATTTATACTCTCCAAAAATTATATTTCAGTGTAGTATTTATATTCCTAAATATTTACAAATGAGGTGCTTATTGAAGTTTTTATCCATAATAGTGAATTAGGAACAAGCACAATTTTAAAAATAGAGTGTTAGTTAAATTATGGAAATTATGAAGCGATGAAAACCATGATTGAACAAAACATTTTCTCAGTTTATTAAAACCAAATGAAATCTTATATGAAATCCTAATATGGATAGAATATGGAAGTAGAAGCTCCCTGATTAAAATGGCCCAGACAACTCAGTGTCTCCTATATCCACTGACTAAACACAGCTCACAGCTTCCTCCTAAGGAAGAACATAAATTGATAATGGATTTTTTAAAAAATTGACTGTTAATAAAGTTCTACAGGGAAGATGGGAAGACAATCTCATCTTAAAACACATAACAAAATATTAACAGTGCTTGTGTCTGAATAACGGGATTATAACTCACTTGCTTCTGCTCTTCTAGTTTGCAAGTTTTTGTTTAAATAAACATGTATTAACTTTGTACACATGGAGAAAAGTTATATCAAATAAGAAATTTAATCAAATTTTTTTTCTCTAAGTCTAGCACTGTTTAAAATCTGATATTCCCACACTTTCCCTGATGATCATTCCTGCTAAGTGCTCTTCTGGAGCAGAGAAGAAATATCTGCAATGCTTCTCTGACCCTAATTCTGGTCATTCTCTTTAAACTGAATTAATGTAGTCTAGAGAATTGCATGCCAATAGCATGTTCTAATATACACAATAATTATTATGCAATTTTGTTTTTGAAAACTTGAAAGAATATGTTATGAAGGAAAATCATTCTTGAAGTAAATCTTTAACAATAAAATTAGCTCATACAAATATTTGGTTAAGCAGATGCTATCTGAGTTTGCACATGCCAAATGGGAGGTGTTCTTTCCCAATATTAATTGTAGTGCTTCAATGTGCTTTACCCCAGAAAAAATAAGTTTTCTCTAAATGGGTATCATCAATAAGCAACCCTAAAATTAGTTATGCCTTTTTGGTTTGTGTGTGAAGGGTTGGATTAAGGGGAGTATGGCAGGCTATCCATTGTCATAGTCTTATATTCTTAGTTCATATGAGGCAAAAACAGACAAGTCCCTCTTCTCCCTCACTGTAACGTTTTCCCTTTGGTAGAACCTGCCAGTACCAGCCGGCCATTGAGGATTGGATTTGTTAGTATTATTATAATTCTGCCTACACCTATCTCCTTTCTGGGCTGCCTCTGTGATACATTCTTATTTACACAACAATTTTCATTGAATCAATTTATATGATTGCCCCAAATTTTAAAGTTATTTTTATATCACACCATGCATGGAAAACATATTTGCCTTGTGTAGGTAAAATTAGAATAAGGGAATGTTACCAAATTTTAGTTGAGTGATATTATTCACTAGGCCATTGCCCAGAAAGGCTTCTTATCTCCTTTTTAAAAACGGGAGATTGGATGGGTTTCTAGGCAAAGATGATAAGAGCAGAATAGCTCTAATTTAAGACTTTCCCCTAGATATACTCAGAAATATTAAAATCGGACTAAAAGGGAATAATGTTTTCATGATGTCATTTGATGCTATTCAATATCATGCCTGTGAACCACCCAACAACATCCCTTGTGCTTCCTTGTGTTTGTCTCCTACTTTGAGAGTTGCTGTTCTAGAATGATGCTGTGACCATACGTAGTTACTAACTATGATCTTTTTATCCATATCACTGTCTTCCCATTAAAGGACTCTCTTCCCATTAAATGTAAAAGGACTCTAACATTTCTCAGGTTCTTTGCTTTAGCTCATTCACTCTCGTCTCTCAGCTTAGTTCTCCTGCTCAAGGGAAAGAATGGGGCTCAGTGTCTTCCGTCTGTCTCATGTATTTTCTTGTGTGTCATTTTGAACCTTTTAATATTTAGCTGTTCTTGAGACAAATTCTATATTCAAATTCAGCCATGTGCTTTACTTTCCACAAAGCATGGCATGGTTTTGAGGCACTAAATAAATAATAACTAATGCCAAGTCTTATTTTACTATGTGCTGACAATTTAGTATCTGTGTGGGTACCAGATGATGTCATTGCTATAAGCTTTAAGACGTTTTTTTCATTACAGTCATACTAGCATTATTTTTAGCGCAGCAGGTGTCAAAAAGGTTTATTTTGAAATAAAGAAAACATAAAAATGAATTATTTATGTGAGTTAAATCAAAATGTACTTGATATAAATGTTTAATCAGTTTTTCACCAACTTCTTTCCATATGCTCTGCCCTGCTCGATGGTGCAGTTCTAATGGAATTACTAAATATATCTTAATAGCTCAGCAGACAGCATTATACAATGGTACGTACACAAGAGAAAGTTTTCAACTTACATTAAACAGGTCAAATAATAAAACTTCTGTACAATGTGCATTGTTTTTACAGAAGATTATTATTCAATCAGCATTAAAAAATTCAGTGTTTGACAACTAAAATGTGTTATGTTGACCACATTTAAAGTTCCTCATTCCTTAGGAAACATGAGCTAGAAAAGAACTTTAATTTTGACTGTAACTGCAATTTGTTCCTGCTTTCATAAGTAATTAGCAGATTTGCTGTTACTCCAGGAATATAGATGTTACAGAACTAAAATAAGAATTCCAAGAAAGACTACACTGTTTTATATTATGGAAGAAACTGAAAACCTAAAGGCAGGACTAATTTTTATAGCCTATGTCAACTTTTTGACTGACCTTCAACTGATTGCTTCTATATTTCTGTGCTTTGAAATCCTTACTCCTTTGACCTTAGTAAAATCCAACTCCTTATTTTTATTATGTGCTACTTTTTCAGCCAAATTGATGTCTGTATAAACACTCCTTATTACTTTTATATGCAGATGCTTCACACATCAAAATTTTCCAATTTTTAAGGCATTAATCTAAGAGAGAATCAATCAAGTAAAGGGCCAGTGTCCAAGTCAGACACTGATTTCTTAAGAGGGTTCTCAAACTTCAACTGAGCTATTATGATAGTAATGATCAAAATTATAATGTTAATGAATGCTTACTGAGGGCTTTCCACATGCCAGAATACTTCAACATTATCTATATTCTGTAAAAGATTTTCTCCACATAACCCTATACAGTAAGCACTGACAAAACCTTATTTTCAAAGAAGTAGTGGGAACACTGAGAAAGGAATAAATTTATATACAAAAAGAGAATGCAAGAAGTTATATTAGAAATAGAAGCTAAGTTAAAGAGATTGGAGATTACTTGGGGTTGAGGGTTAAAAGGTAAACCTATGGCATGACTTTGGACGAATATCTCCAATAATAACAGCAACATGTATATATGCATATACTCTGCTCACTATACCTTAATGAAAATGGACCACCAGCAGAGACAACTCAGAGAAGAACAACTGAAATGATTACAGAGCTAGAAGCTTTCTTAAAGGAATAGACTAAAAAGATGGTGAACTTTCAGTGTGAAAAGCTAAAGGCAAAGTGGGAATATTAAAAAAATTATAAAATGGAGAATGTGGCTTTTATAGGCAAAGAATTCTTTACTAAATTCTGGAAAATTTTCAGTAGAAGAACCTCCTTGAAGTTTGAAAAACATGCCCTTAGGAAAAATAGTAGGAACAATTACAGTGCTAATGTATCCAATAAATAAATATAAGATACATCTTATTACGAGCATTAAAGAAAAAGCAAATCAGTCTAAAAGGTTTAATTGGAATGATCTAGCATCCAGCTAAGCACATTCTGAAGAAGGTGTAGGGATATTTCCTTAATTTTCTGCAGTTAACCTCATGAAGCATCAAAATTTCCTGCCACATAGCAGTGACAGCCTCACCAAACCCAAGAAATACGGAACTCTGTTCCATAAAGGGGGGTCTATAATAGACAGACAAAACCACTGGAGACCCAGTTTTTGCTCTATGGTTGTGTATTGACAACATGCTGACAGGGATTTACCCCTGACTTCCTGGTGCCACAGACATGCAGGGTCCTCATGGATTTGAGTTGATAAGATAGGACTTGTGTGACCATGATGGGTGCTATCAGTGGAATTGAAGGGAGAATCTGTTTTCCTGAGACTCTCTGGACACAGTTTTTAGCAGGAACACCTCTTCTAGACTTCTCTGTTTCCTGCTTTAATCGTTTCTTCTGTCTACAGTGGAAAGGTGCCGTAATAACAGTAAGTAGTGGCTAATGGTGGCAATAACTGAGAACTTACTGTGTGCCAAACACTTTGCTAAGGCCATTCATACATGGCTTCATTTTACCCACTGACCACAAGGAAATAGCTTTTGCCTGATCAGTATCCATTTCCTTCTTTTGGTGTCAGTACCCATACCAGACCCAATGCTTTCCACTCATTATTTACATGACCCCAAGTTCCCCTGGCTTCATGGGTGAGAATAGGACCCAGACATGTCTAGGTGATATCCCATTCTTCTGGGCATGGTGACAGGTTCAGGAACAGGCAAATGTTCCAAGTTAAGCTCCTGATAACATGTCAGGGTTGCTTCAGTGGAATAATTGGGAAAGAGAAACTCTTTCTGTTGGAGTTACTATATGTAGGAATGATATGAGCCTGGAAAAGCAGAGCTGAGAGATTGGGAGAGAAAGCATGACAGTGAGAAGGAGAACATTCATGCATGTATATGCATGAGCGAGAGAGGGAAAGAGAGTGAGAAAGGGAGAGAGAGAGAGAGAGAGAGAGAGAGAGAGAGAAAGAGACTGAGTCCCAATTTCAGCTCCTGCATCTAGACAGGCTTAAAGTTTTCTGGGATGTCAGCCACTGAATTTTTTATTCTGTTTTCTTAAGCACATTTGAATTGAGTGTCTATTACTCATTATAGTCCTATTTAAAAAAAAAAAAACTTATGAAGAATGTATGTATTAGTACTATTTTACAGATGAAAAAACTGAGCCTCAAAAAGATTTATTTAAGGACTCACTATTCTATTTGATATTGTCTGTACCTTTAGAAATCTTATTCCAACTTTTCTCAGCTCTTGATTTTCAGGGTGTTTTTTTTTAATATGGTCATTCTTCTTGCGTTTAATCTACAATACTTTCTAATTATTCTGAAGGAAGAATTTTTAGGCTATACAAGCAATAGACTGAAATCATCATCTCAAAATTATCTCTTAAAGGTTTTCACTGTTTATTGTCCTGACTAACGTAGGCAAACTTAAAAATGGTTTACATACACAATTTCTTCATCTCATGGTTTAAAGAACCTTTGTAAATGAGATGTGAAAATTTATAGGTGTTTGTGACATTACTATTGCATTTAGAAGCGTTAATACCAAATTATAGATTCATGTAAAGTTTACAAATTAGAAGCTTTACAGAAAATGTCTAAATATTTATGAATTTAACTACATTTAGGAATAAATTTGCAAATTTTACATTTGTTATTTTTCACATTTATGAGCAAATATGAGTTTTCTAATAATCTATCAAAAGGCGTCGACACTCAGAAAAGCACAAATCCCAGATGGAAATGTTGTCTTCGTTTTCTCTGGGTGTCTCCCTATCCCCGCTCTGTCTCTGTCTCCCTCCTCTCCTTTTCTCTCCTTCATTCCTTTCTCCACTAGAAATAAAGTGCACAAAACTTACCAAGGATATTTCAGTGCTTTCGACAAACCCTGGTATTTATGAGTTGTAAATCATATTATCTCTTTATTTTAAATTCTCTAATTAGTTATCCATCAACCACCAGCATCCAGGAAAAAAAAGTACTCTGGAGCTCTTAGAAAACATCATGAGCTAATCATTTAAGTTATGCTATGGTCCCACTGAACATAGTTAATGTGGACACAGGCAAAGCTATTAGTTCTTGTTGGCCACACCCATGGGGAAGTGAAATAGAAATTTCAAGGTTTTCTGCTTCTTCAAACCTCACCACTGGGAGTTAAGGGAGATATGCGACCATGTCAAATTCTGGTGCTTCAGCTTAGACTGCCCCTCCACCAGCTTGCCTCCTCACTGCTCTGCAATACTGACAGCCACAATGGGACTGATCAGCCAGCACCCATGCCACCCACTGCATGATCTTCTTATATCCAAGAGTCTTTTTCTGCACTCCACAATGGCCACTGGACCTGGTCATCATGAATAGCCACACCAACACTAAAATCTCATCATGAATAGCCACACCAACACTGAAATCTGAACTGGTATGCATCCTATTCTTTGAGCTCCACCTTAAGTCCACACTCTCTCTTAAGCATTTCTTTGGCCTCACTGAAACTTTCAATTCATAACAAGTACAGTTCACTGTTCTCAATCTGTCATATTATCACTTTCCCCCTTACTCAGCTAAGTGTTCATGGTTCATCTTTGTACTCATCTCCTTGCAAACACTGCTAACTCCCTTGACTCTCTCCCTTTTCTATCAGGCCAAGTCCCAACCTTGGTGAACTCAAGTACCTAACAGAGTTGCTGAACATTACTAGAGACTAACATACAATCGTGCTGACTTTAACTTCAGAAACAAAAACATCAAATTAGTACTCAAGAGTACTGACTCACACCATCAGTTGCAGAGCTGCCATCCTTCTCGTGTTGCAATGAACCAGTTTGGGTAACTCAGGCTAACATCACACTGAATGTGGAAATGGTCTAATGGAACTGATTTAGGAATGGGCATGAAATATAATTATAGCGAATTCACTATAAAGGAAGATGTCATGTGGGTTTCACTCATTTTAGAGAGCAACTAGGACCTCACTCTCATGTGCTCTCTCTCCATTTTGATGATATGAATTGCACATATGTAATGACGAGCAGGGAAAAGAAGGAAGAGGGACACAGGCTAGAATGGGGCTAATTGATTATTTATTTAGTAATATCTAATCAACTTATTTAGTAATATGGAATAATAAAAGACAAAGGCAATTAATAGAATATGCTAATGACAGAAAGTAAAGGTGGTTAAGACTAAACTATATACATTGATACCAATGTCATATCAAAGGAGTATACATACATATAAATTTAAGAGCTCTCAACATATGTTGACTATTGATCAAAACCCACTTGGCTAAATACACAAATAACATCAGTAAGAAGTATCCAAAAGCAGTAATAAGCTCTATAGGATAGTAACCATTACAGTAGATGCCACACGCTCACCAAACTGGGGTGGGGAACGGCACTGGAAAAGTCATAAATCAAAACCTTGTCAGATCTGTAGCTGAGAGAAACTCAGGAGTCTCCCACACTGCTGTTTGCTAGTTTCCAAGAATGCTGCTGCTGTTGGCATTGTGCTGCTGTTGTTGTTGCTGTTATTGTTGTTGTAGTTCTTGGAAGTTAGGAAGTCTTCTGATACTGTAAGCTGCAAGTTACATACAAGTTCACAAAGATGCTATAATGATGACAATTCACCAACAAAAGAAGTCTCCACTGTCCATTGAGGCAAGTTCTGATCTCTTACTCTGAAACAATCTAATCCTGAAAAGCAGTCCTGAAACAGCAAATCTTCTGAATAACACTTTCTTGAAACAGCAATCAATCAATGAATCCACCTGAAGTCTGTCTTATATATCTCTTTAGATGCACCCCATAGCCAGTTCCGGGAGGGTCCGACAGTTACTGATATGAATGTTGCCCATCTGGCCAAAGGGCCAATTCATCTGGACAAACAATATCTACTGTTCTTGCTGGGACCATCAGCTCAAGGTCTTCCAAAGCCTGGCAATGTACCTTTCATCTTGTCCTGATATAACTTAACTACTTCATCTGCTTAACTATTTCATCTGCTGATGTGGGTGAAAGAGACAGAACAAAGAAGGAATTCTCTCAATCCCTGATCAAGAATTTCTTTAACCCTAAACTAACCATCACCTCACAGCACAGACAGAACAGCAAACATCATCTCGTATCTCCCCTGCTTGGGAGAATGAGACCAAAGGGGGAACTTACTCAACCCTGAACAAAGCACAGAAATCACCTCACATACAGGAACAGATAAAGGCTAATAGACAAAAGCGCACATCAACCAATGAAAACAAATTTTCGTCAACATCTTCCCTACAACATATAAAGCCTAGACTGCTCCAGCCACTTTCCTGCCATCAAGAGAGCAAAGCCACCTCTGTATAATACTAACACCATTGAAGATAGAGCAGATGAAATTAAAGACCTCAGATCCTTTATGATAGTTTTGAGTTGATGGATCATTTAATTCACCCTATTGCCATACCTTCAGTTATATAAGGCAATAAATAACCTTTATTGTTTAAGCTGGTAGGAATTGAGTTTTCTCTTACATGATATAAATAAGAATCCAAAACAGATAGACTTTTTTATACTCCCCCCCAAAAAAAACCCTTATTTTTCCATTCTCTTCTTTCATCAAACAGGCTCATAAAGGATTGCCAAAATAAATGCTGGCTGCATGTTGTAAAATGGCTTCTTAATATTTCACTCCCCAGGCTCCAGGATGCTGTAGTTGGCCAGTTCGGAGAGGTGTGTGAAAGTAGCATATGGGAAGTGACCACAGATAGTGATTTTCATAGTATTGGGGATACACATTTTGAAGTAGTTCTCAGCCTCAGAATTGTTCTTTTCCTATATGGAGCCATATGTTCTTTTCCTAAAAGTCTGCCATTTTCATATGGAAAAGGATGCCACTCTTAGGTATTGGCAGGGAGCTGAAGCTGTCAGCAATGTAGAGCATAGATCAGAAGAGACCCACACTTATTTACTGCATTAATCTAAATATAAGTCTGTGCACTCAACACTAAGAGAAAAAGAACTAAAGCTCTTCATACTAATAATAGCAGCTACAATTCATTTAGGATCTATTATGTGGTAGGCATTATGCAATTAACTTAAGGTACTCTAATCCTCATAACAGTTCTATAATAAGCATTTCAATCTACACTCTACAGATAGTAAAAACTGAGATTGATCAATGAGATGTCAAGTGGTTACTCAGACACAGGGACAGTAGTGGGTTTAATGGTGGCCCCACAAAAATATGCCCATGTCCTAACTCCTAGAATCTGTGAACATGACCTTATTTTGAAAAATGGTCTTCACAGATGTTAAGTTAAACATGTGAAGATCATCCTGCATTTAGGATTCCTAAATCCAATGACAGGTGTCCTTATAAGAGAGAGGCAGAGGATGATTTGAGAGACACAGAGAAAATGTTATGTGAAGGTGGATGCAGAAATTGGAGTGATGCATCTACAAGCCAAGGAATGCCAGGGACTACTGGCAACACCAGAAGCTAAGAGTGAGGAGTGGAACAGATTCTCCCTCAGAGCCTCTAGAAGGAATCAACTCTGCCAACACTTTGATTTTGGACTTCTGGCCTCCAGAACTGTGAGAGAATAAATTTCTGTTGTTTTAAACCACCTGGTTTGTGGTAATTTGTTACAGCAGTCTTGGGAAACTAATAAAAACTGAAATTCAAACCCAGGACTACCTGGTTCTTAGGAATTTGTCCATGCTTTGAGTATAATACCACAGTGAATAAAAACTACTTAAAAACTGGACTTTAGAGGAGTATAGATAATATAATTGAATATTCAGTGAAATCATCATAGAAGCTTTGCAAAAGAAATAACCCTTCTAATGCATACTGGTCCCAGTGAGAAGTGTAGAGGAGCCTTTAGCACAGAGCAAGAACAATACAAAGATAATAACCACATGGTTTTCTAAAGTTTGTCAAGAGAAATTGCAATTAACACCAAAAAGCACTTTCAACTACATTATTACTTAAGATGTGTTTGTGTGTGTGTGTGTGTGTGTGTGTGCTGTTGTTCATGAATAGATATAAACAGACACATGCATGCTTAACTACTTAATAAATATTAGAACATAGCATGAGTTTAAGTATCAGCTAACATTTTGGTTGTCTTTTCAAAGTCCTGAGTGTAAATACTTCTTTTTAAGAAAGGGATTAAACAGGAATTGAGTGACTCCTATACCAGACACTTCATGTGTTATCTTAATCTTTGTAGCCATCAAGCACTGTTCCCATTTTCAAAACTAAGAAATCTGGGCAGGGCTATCACCAGCCTATGTAATGCCTTTGTGCAACTTACAAATGAGTGTGCCAAGACGTATGGCTTAGCAAGGGCAGCAAGGGGCTTAGTTCAACTCCGCATTGATCCTTGGCTGTGTCTATAAGCTCTTGTGTGGAGTAGAAGCTGCACAGTTGCCCACACTGATGGCAAAACTGAAGCCCAAAGAAGCAAGGTAACAGGGCTAAGGCCCAAACCTTAGGACATGTGTATGCTATGCTTTGAACTCACTTTTCTCTGACTCCGAATTCTGTATTATTCACTCCTATATAATGACATCTTCAAGTTACTTCAGATTTTACTATAAAATGGTATCTAAACTGATCAATAGAAGTGACAGCTACAGTTAATATGCTGGAGGAAGGCCAAGCAAGTAAACTTTCTGAAGAATGGTAACAAAAGACAGACTTACCTTCCCCAGGTGGGCAGACCAGCTATTTAATTTGCAGGGCCCTGTGCAAAATAAAAATGTAAGACTCTTGTTAAAAAATCATTAAGAATTTCATTAGGGTAACAGAAAGGCATTAAACTAAACAGAGTCCTTCTAAGTGTAGGGCCTTGTGGAACTGGTCGAGTGGGACATGTGTGAAGCCAGCCCTGTACTGCAGGTGGGTCATGTGAAGCCTTGCAGAGTATCAATCAAAAGAACCTTGGCAGAGAAGATCTCTTGCTTAAGTCAGCACATTCTCCTTGCTCATGTGGGTTCCAGCAGTACTAATAAGAAGTTGGGTCAAGTTATACTTTCTCAAAGCAGGCAGTCTTTAATGCCCCACTCTTAGTTCTTACGCAAATAGGCTACTGCATTTTGCTGGATGGATCTCTGTGTGACCTTAAGGCTAGGGATGAGAAATTCAAGTGCTTCATTAATGGGGTTTTTATTGCAGTGGTGTCTTAGTGAAGTAGGTAAGAACCTCAATTGATTTTTGTACGTATTTGATCCAACCTAATATCCACAAAGCAATGCCTCCGATTTGAAGGTTAGTGGAATGGAAAGGGGAATATCAAATTCCACTGACCAAAGGAACGCCAGAACCTCTGTTTAAATATGCCATTGAGGTCTCAGAAATGCTGCCTTTTGGTTTCTGTAAGATACTAGCTATATTTGATTTGCTTTTTAGATCAGTGTTTTCCAAAATGTGTGCAATGGAAAACTATGTTGAATGATGCTAAAAGGTATGCATAAAAACCATTTTATGGCCAAATAAGTTAGAGCTGTGCACTCAACAAAGTGTTTTACTACAGGACATCTCTGAAGTTTTCTCAGGCTTATTTCTCAGGCTTGCTGGAGTGGTATAAGGTATGCTACTTTTGTATAGAGCATCTTGCCGGACTGTGCTCCATGAAACACACTTTATGAAGTGCTTCTTTATGTGAAGCTGCATTGTAGGAGGCATGCCAAAGAGGGTATTTACAAGCCCCTTAAGTCCAGGCACTCTTTGTTTAGGAGCTTGCTTACCTAGGAAATTCTGATTTGGCCATTCTTAGCTCATTACTTCCTCTCCCCAAGTCCCAGATGGAGGTTGGTACACCTGTTCTCACAGTGTCCTGCATTTGGTGCTCACTTTTCACCTGAGGAGCAGATTATGACTGTGAAGATTGAAAAACATTCTCAGCTAATCTTAGCTGTAGGGTTAATATTGTTGTGGGGATCTTTTTTTTTTTTTTTTTCAGTTTATGCAGACTGTACTACTCAAAGATACATCTTACATTCAAAATGAGGCTCCCTGAGTCTACGCCCCGTAACCTGCCATCACCGCCAGAGCTGGCAACATGCCTGGCTGTTCTTGTGTGGCCCAAGGGAAGTTGTTGTGTTCTCTGAGACAAGAGGCTGCTCTGCTCTTCCTAATTTTAAATACACCCACAGAGCTGAGAAAGACTCACAGTTTGATAGATAACTATTTAGTTTGTGTCAGGGTAACTGAGTTTTCCATTCCACTACATTTGAAAAATCCATAAGCCCGTAAGAAGAGCAGTCAATGAGAAAGTGCCAACCCAGCCCACATAAACTGCAGCTCTGAAGCTGGGTGAGGTTCTGTGGGAAGAGTGTCTGACCATCCTACAGACATCTAAGTTCTGATGAGGCCAGGAATGAGGTGAATAAATACCTGATGCATTATCTGATGGGACTAATGACTTTTGGCAATGTGTGTAGAAAGGGAAATTGAAATCACAACTGTGTGTTTACTAACTCCTGGGCTATGATAAAGGAACAATCAAAGAAATTCAATATGTGATATTCAAACTAATTTTTCTTTCTTAGCCTCAATCAAAACTCATTTTATAAATTATTTGAATGATTATCTTCAACTCCTTAATCCTTTTAAAGGAAAATAGCAAAAATCAAGCAGATTTTAAACAAGAAACATTTTCTTCTTGAAAGGACACATGATTTTTACTAGCATTGGTTTCTTGAATGGTAAGAGACATAATTCGGGTAGTTCCTGAACAGTAGATATTGACTGTTGTAAACTTTAATTAACTTGCTACTACGGCCACTATTGAAAATCCTGTAACTTGTTACTGTGGCCATTGTTGAAAATCCTATAGAAATTAAATTTTAGAGTTAAAGATCCACATTTCTTGCTGCATTCTGTGATTCGTTTCACAGACATAGTAAACCTCCCTTTTATACAAGAACTCTGATAGACACAGGAAAATAATGAAACGTGATCGACAGCGTCCTCACCCTCACTCTGAGAACTAGCATCTCTGATTCTCGTTTGCTTCAGAGTATAACAATGGAGGGATTGTGACTGCTGCTGCTACAAGCCTGGAATATCCCCAGCCTCAGTTTCCCTGGTTTTCTCCTTCCCACACTCTCAGAGCATCAGAGCTGGCATCCCAGCTCACTGACTCAGATTTACCTAAATTCCTAACAAATTATGACTGAGAAGGAGTATATCACGGTTCTCAGTATTCTTCCTGCTTTGAACAGAACTATGATAGGAACTTATGGTACTTTTATGGTAACAGGCTTTAATCCCAGTCCTATCTGTCTCATTGCTGTGAGTCAGACCCAGGACATAGTCTTTTTTATTATTTTTATAAATAACTCCTAGGTTTCTGGCTACCTTCTCTAAGCCACCCTTCTTCTTTTCATGTAAACCCAACCTGTTGTATCTTTTGACTTTCCTCTTTAGTTCAGATTTGCTAGGTTTCTCAGGTGAGTAACTTCACCCCTTTCTCGACATTGAGCCTTACCCTGAACTTCTCTACCTGCTTGTGTTTTCTAAATGCCTCCTCCCACCAGTCTACCAGAACTGACCACCAACTGGGCTCCCTGCTGACTAAGATCCTCCTGATTCCAAACTATACAATGAATTCTGACTTAATTCGCTGTAGACTTTGGACACTTGACCACTCAAAACCAGAGTCAAAAGCTGGAACAGAATTCCCAACCTATAGTTTTGTCCTAGAATTTGGTCTGATTTTCAGGTCTTAATTCTCTTCTCTTCCTTCTTGATTGGTGATGCTGTACATGGGCCGTAAGAAACCATCTCTGCCATACTGACCTAATGGGAGGTGGGGGTGGGAGAAAGCTACTCTGGAACTGGGAAGGCTCACAATATAAGAAGTTAATTCTAAGTACAAGAAATCCATATCCTTTATATTCCTCAAGAAAGTTTTAAGTTGTCACAGTATTTCATTCCTCATAAAGAAAAGGACGATCACATAGGCAGAAAAAAATTACTGTGTATCTTTGCTGAAAATTTTAACAAAAAAAGAGTGACAATAAAGGAAGAAGGCAATTAACTCTTACTGCTGTTTGAAGAACAGGAAACAGACACGATCTTCAAGGAAAAATGGCGGAGTGAGGTGAGCCTCTGTAAAGCTCGCCTGGAATTTACAAAGAATCGAACAACAAAAACTCCACAAAGAACTCCCTGCACAGCAGACAGGCAAGACGAAGAGGCCCACTACCAACTGAAATCACCTACAGGTGGGAGATTCGCGCGAGTGGAGGGAGGAGGAAAGGGAGAAGTGCGCGGAGACGGAGCCGCGCGGGCGCAGGACGCAGACCTAGCTCAGTGCGCCGAGCTCGCTGCATCGCGGAACTACCGCAGCTGCAGGAGAGGGAAGAACTCAGACTGCTAGGGCTCCGCCAGGGCTCCACAGGGCTGAGGGGGCAGCATATAACACGGCTGAACCCAACGCTCACGGCAGAGACCTCGGAGAAAAGACTGAGGGAAAAAGGCTGAAAACGGTGGTTTAAGCCCGCACTGCTGAGCAGAGAACGGAGCCTTAGGCACTGAGACTAGCCGCCCCCTCCCTCCCCTCCCAGAGCTCGCCCCGCCCCCACCTGCCCGGTACTAGAAGTGAAACAGTAGCAGTGTCAGATCAAAACAACAGAAAATTTGCTGTTTTGAGAACTGTGGACCACAAACACAAATTCACAGCCCAACTAGTTCCAGTAAAGGGGAGAGACCGGTGGAAGCAGGACCGGCTGTGGTGGTGGTAACCGCCATTGCTCTGGGCCACCTCTCACAACTCACTCCCCCCACTGACCCACCAATCTGGGCGGATCCCTGCAGGAGTAAACAGAACTGCTGAAATATACGGGCTCTGAATCAGGAGCTGGAAGAGCTTTGGAACATCAAAAGCTCTCCGCATACCCACCGGGACACTGCGCCCTGTGACCTAGACGAACTATTAACAGAGGAGAAGCCCGACTCCCAGGGAATCCACCCATTGTGTGAGAAGTTGGAATAGTGCAGAGAAAATATAGCACTACCATGTGGGAGAAGAAAAATAAGTTGCAGTTGGAGAAATAATAAAACATTCTACCAACAAGTACTGGCAAACAAAAGAAAGACCACTTTCTATCAACCTGTTGCAGAAGTCACTCCTATAGATGTCTAGGAAGAGAAATAGTAAACCAGTAATCACCATGAATAACCAAGGCAACAAGATAGCTCAGAAAGAAAGTGAAAAATCTCCAGAGAAGGCACTTAAAGATACAGAAATACGTGACTTAAATGACAGAGAATTCAAGATTGCAGTTCTGAAAAAACTCAACGAGATACAAGAAAACACAGATAGGCAGTTAAATGAACTCAGAAACTCAATCAAAGAACAGCATGAGCATTTTACGAAAGAGATTGAAATCTTAAAAAAGAACCAAGTAGAATTTCTGGAAATTAAGAACTCAACAGAAGAAATTAAGAATGAAATAACCAGCTTAGGTAGTAGAGTTGACCAGATGGAGCAAACAATCAGTGACATCGAAGATAGAAACCTGGAAATGACACAAATAGAAGAAGAAAGAGACTTGAGACTTAAAAGAAATGAAAGAACTCTACAAGAACTTTCTGACTCCATCAGAAAGAGCAATATAAGAATAATGGGTATACCAGAAGGAGAAGAAAGAGAGAAGGGAACAGAGAATATATTCAAACAAATTGTCGATGAGAACTTCCCAAATTTGTGGACAGAACTGGACCCTCGAATCCAAGAAGCAAATAGAACACCTAGTTACCTCAATCCCAACAGGCCTTCTCCAAGGCACATTGTATTGAAGCTGTCTAAAATCAACGACAAAGAAAGAATCCTCAAGGCAGCCAGGAAAAGAAGACGGTAACTTACAAAGGAAAGCCCATTAGATTATCATCAGATTTTTCAGCAGAAACTCTACAAGCCAGGAGGGAGTGGAACCAAATATTCAAACTATTGAAAGAGAGAAACCATGAGCGAAGAATAATATATCCAGCAAAGATATCCTTTAGATATGAAGGAGGAATAAAGACCTTTCCAGACATACAGAAGCTGAGGGAATTTTCTAATACACGACCTGCACTACAAGAAATACTAAAGGAGGCTATTCGACCACCATCAACAGGGATAATTTGTGGCAACCACAACTCAAAAAGGGGGAGAGTAAAGGCCTGAACCGGAATATGGGAATGGAGAAAGTAAGCGTGCTGAAGGTAATGGAATACTCTAAATATCAAACTTTCTTTTACATAAACTTAAGGGTAACCACTCAAAATAAATCCAGAATTGAAATATATACTGAAATAAAAGAAGAAACAGAAGTAAACATCATAGAATACCACCACACAGAAATAATAGACAACAACAAAAAGGCAAAGAAACAATGGAGACACAGCCTTCCCAGAAAACTAAAGATAGAATTACAGGAAATCCTCACATATCAATAATCACCCTAAATGTAAATGGACTGAACTCACCAATAAAAAGGCACAGAGTCGCAGATTGGATCAAAAAACTAAACCCAACCATATGCAGTCTCCAAGAGACACATCTCAGCTACAAGGACAAGTATAGACTCAAAGTGAAAGGATGGAAATTGACACTCCAAGCAAATGGTACCCAGAGAAAATCAGGTGTAGCCATAATGATATCAGATGAAACAGACTTCAAGGTGAAAAAGATAACAAGAGACAAAGATGGACATTTCATAATGGTGAAGGGGCCTATACAACAAGAAAACATAACAGTCATCAATATTTATGCCCCCAATCAGGGAGCACCGAAATACACCAAGCAACTACTAACAGAACTAAAGGGAGAAATTGACCAAAACACAATTATACTAGGGGACTTAAATACATCATTGACAGCTATGGATAGATCATCCAAACAGAAAATAAATAACGAAATAGTAGCCCTAAATGACACATTAGATGAAATGGACATAATTGACATTTATAGAGCACTTCATCCTAAAACATCAGACTATACATTCTTTTCTAGTGTACATGGAACATTCTCAAGGATAGACCATATATTGGGACATAAAATCAGTCTCAACAAATTTAAGAAGATTGAAATCATACCATGCATATTCTCTGATCACAAGGCTTTGAAATTGGATATCAACTGTAAAAAGAAAGCGGAAAAACACAAATACATGGAGATTAAACAACATACTTTTAAAGAAGGACTGGGTCAAAGAAGAAATTAGAGGAGAGATCAAAAGATACATAGAAACAAATGACAATGAAAATACATCCTACCAAAATTTTTGGGATGCAGCGAAAGCAGTTTTAAGAGGGAAATTTATCTCATTACAGGCCTATCTCAAGAAACAAGAAAACTCCCAAATAAATAACCTCATGTTACACCTTAAAGAACTAGAAAAAGAAGAACAAGTAAAACCCAAGGTCAGCAGAAGAAAGGAAATAACAAAATTAGAGCAGAACTAAATGAAATAGAGAACAAAAAGACAATAGAAAAAATTAATATGACAAAGAGCTGGTTCTTTGAAAAGATTAACAAAATTGACAAACCCTTGGCTAGACTTACTAAGATAAAAGAGAGAAGACACTGATTAACAAAATCAGAAACGTAAAAGGGGAAGTTATCACGGACACCACAGAAATACAAAGGATCATCCAAGAATACTATGAAGGACTATATGCCACCAAATTCAACAACCTAGAAGAAATGGACAAGTTCTTAGAAACATATAGCCTTCCAAGGCTGAACCATGAAGAACTGGAAAATCTAAACAGACCGATCACCAGTAACTAAATTGAATCAGTCATCCAAAACCTTCCCAAAAGCAAAAGTCCGGGACCAGATGGCTTCACTAGTGAATTCTACCAAACCTTCAAAGAGGATCTAATACCAATTCTGCACAAACTCTTCCAAAAAATTGAAGAAGAGACAGTACTCCCTAACTCATTTTATGAGGCCAACATTACCCTGATACCAAAACCTGGTAAGGACAGCACAAAAAAGAAAACTACAGACCAATATCTCTAATGAATACCGATGCAAAAATCCTAAATAAAATTCTAGCAAATCGAATACAACAATGCATTAAAAAGATTATTCATCACGACCAAGTGGGGTTCATCCCTGGGGCACAAGGATGGTTCAACATACGCAAATCCATCAATGTGATACATCACATAAACAAAATAAAGGACAAAAATCATATGATTATATCAATTGATGCAGAAAAAGCATTTGACAAGATACAACATCCCTTTATGATTATAATACTTAATAAAATGGGTATAGAAGGAAAATACCTTAACATAATAAAGGCCATATATGACAAGCCCTCTGCTAATCTCATAATTAATGGAGAAAAACTGAAGCCCTTTGCTCTATGTTCAGGAACACGACAGGGCTGTCCCCTATCACCTCTGCTTTTCAACATAGTGTTGGAAGTCCTTGCCAGAGCAACCAGGCAAGAGAAAGAAATAAAACAGATCCAAATTGGGAATGAAGAAGTTAAATTATCACTCTTTGCAGATGACATGATGTTATATATAGAAAACCCTAAAGACTCCACCAAAAAGCTATTAGAAACAATCAACGAATATAGTAAAGTTGCCGGCTACAAAATCAACGCACAAAAGTCCATTGCCTTCCTATATACCAACAATGAAATCTCAGAAAAAGAAACACAAAAAACAATTCCTTTTGCAATTGCAACAAAAAGAATAAAATACCTAGGAATAAGCTTAACCAAGGATGTGAAAGACCTATATGCTGAAAACTATCAGACATTTTTGAAAGAAATTGAAGAAGACACAAAGAAATGGAAAGACATTCCGTGCTCATGGATTGGAAGAATCAACATAGTTAAAATGGCCATATTACCCAAAGCAATATACAGATTCAATGCAATCCCCATCAAAATCCCAATGGCATATTTTAAAGAAATAGAACAAAAAATCATCAGATTTGTTTGGAACCACAAAAGACCCCGAATAGCCAAAGCAATCTTAAGAAAAAGAACAATAATGGAGGTATCACACTTCCTGACTTTGGCTTGTACTACAGGGCTACAATAATCAAAACAGCATGGTATTGGCAGAAAAACAGACACTTAGACCAATGGAATAGAATTGAGAACCCAGAAATAAAACCACATAAATATGGACAGATAATTTTTGACAAAGAAGCTAAAAACATACAATGGAGCAAAGACAGCCTCTTCAATAAATGGTGCTGGGAGAATTGGATAGCCACGTGCAAAAGAATGAAACTGGACTGCTATTTGTCACCATGTACCAAAGTTAATTCAAAATGGATCAAAGACTTAAGCATAAGACCTGACACAATAAACTGCATAGAAGAAAACATAGGTACTAAACTTATGGACCTTGGGTTCAAAGAGCATTTTATGAACTTGACTCCAAAGGCAATGGAAGTAAAAGCTAAAATAAACAAATGGGACTATATGAAACTTAAAAGCTTCTGCACAGCAAAAGAAACCATTGACAAAATAAAGAGGCCACCAACTGAATGGGAGAAGATTTTTGCAAACAGTGCCTCCGATAAGGGGCTAGTATCCAGAATATACAAGGAACTCATGCAACTCAACAACAAAAAAACAAACAACCCAATTGAAAAATGGGCAGAGGACTTGAAGAGACATTTCTCCAAAGAGGACATACAAATGGCAAATAGACATATGAAAAATGCTCAACATCACTAATCATCAGAGAAATGCAAATCAAAACCACAATGAGATATCACCTCACCCCAGTCAGAATGGCTATCATCAACAAGACAAATAGTAACAAATGTTGGAGAGGCTGTGGAGAAAAGGAACCCTCATACACTGTTGGTGGGAATGCAGACTGGTGCAGCCGTTATGGAAGGCAGTGTGGAGGTTTCTCAAAGAATTACGAATAGAATTGCCATATGACCCAGCAATCCCTCTTCTGGGTATCTACCCAAAAATCTGAAAACATTTAGAGATAAAGACACGTGTGCTCCAATGTTCATTGCAGCTTTGTTTACGGTGGCCAAGACATGGAAACAACCAAAATGTCCTTCGATAGATGAATGGATAAAGAAGTTGTGGTATATATACACAATGGAATACTATTCGCAGTAAGAAAAGATGATATAGGAACATTTGTGACAACATGGATGGATCTTGAGAGAGTAATGCTGAGCAAAACAAGTCAGACAGAAAAAGCAGAGAACCATGTGATTTCACTGATATGTGGTATATAAACCAAAAACAACAAAAGAACAAGACAAACAAATGAGAAACAGAAACTCATAGACACAGACAATAGTTTAGTGGTTGCCAGAGGGTAAGGAGGGTGGGGGTGGGAGATGAGGGTAAGGAGGATCGAATATATGGTGATGGAAGGAGAACTGACTCTGGGTGATGAACACACAATGGGATTTATAGATGATGTAATACAGAATTGTACACCTGAAATCTATGTAATTTTACTAACAATTGTCACCCCAATAAATTTAATTAAAAAAAAAAAAAAAGAAAAAAGAACAATAATGGAAGTATCACACTTCCTGACTTTGGCTTGTACTACAGGGCTACAATAATCAAAACAGCATGGTATTAGCAGAAAAACAGACACATAGACCAATGGAATAGAATTGAGAACCCAGAAATAAAACCACATAAATATGGACAGATAATTGTTGACAAAGAAGCTAAAAACATACAATGGAGCAAAGACAGCCTCTTCAATAAATGGTGCTGGGAGAATTGGATAGCCACGTGCAAAAGAATGAAACTGGACTGCTATTTGTCACCATGTATCAAAGTTAATTCAAAATGGATCAAAGACTTAAGCATAAGACCTGACACAATAAACTGCATAGAAGAAAACATAGGTACTAAACTTATGGACCTTGGGTTCAAAGAGCATTTTATGAACTTGACTCCAAAGGCAATGGAAGTAAAAGCTAAAATAAATGAATGGGACTATATGAAACTTAAAAGCTTCTGCACAGCAAAAGAAACCATTGACAAACTAAAGAGGCCACCAACTGAATGGGAGAAGATTTTTGCAAACAGTGCCTCCGATAAGGGGCTAGTATCCAGAATATACAAGGAACTCATGCAACTCAACAACAAAAAAACAAACAACCCAATTGTAAAATGGGCAGAGGACTTGAAGAGACATTTCTCCAAAGAGGACATACAAATGGCAAATAGACATATGAAAAAATGCTCAACATCAGTAATCATCAGAGAAATGCAAATCAAAACCACAATGAGATATCACCTCACCCCAGTCAGAATGGCTATCATCAATAAGACAAATAATAACAAATGTTGGAGAGGCTGTGGAGAAAAAGGAACCCTCATACACTGTTGGTGGGAATGCAGACTGGTGCAGGCATTATGGAATGCAGTTTGGAGGTTCCTCAAAGAATTACGAATAGAGTTTCCATATGACCCAGGAATCCCTCTCCTGGGTATCTACCCAAAAAATCTGAAAACATTTAGAGATAAAGACACGTGTGCTCCAACGTTCATTGCAGGTTTGTTGACGGTGGCCAAGACATGGAAACAACCAAAATGTCCTTCAATAGATGAATGGATAAAGAAGTTGTGGTATATATACACAATGTAATACTATTCGGCAGTAAGAAAAGATGATATAGGAACATTTGTGACAACATGGATGGATCTTGAGAGAGTAATGCTGAGCGAAACAAGTCAGACAGAAAAAGCAGAGAACCATGTGATTTCACTGATATGTGGTATATAAACCAAAACAACCAAAGAACAAGACAAACAATTGAGAAACAGAAACTCATAGACACAGACAATAGTTTAGTGGTTGCCAGAGGGTAAGGGGGATGGGGGGTGGGAGATGAGGGTAAGGGGAATCGAATATATGGTGATGGAAGGAGAACTGACTCTGGGTGATGAACACACAATGGGATTTATAGATGATGTAATACAGAATTGTACACCTGAAATCTATGTAATTTTACTAACAATTGTCACCCCAATAAATTTAATAAAATAAAATTTAAAAAATATATATATATGTAAAAAAAAAGAAAGAAACAGACACAACTAGAAGATATCCAATAAATAACACTTTGACTAAAGGGTAAGAGAAAGAAGGAATGAAAGCAGATAAAAGTCATGGTAAGTGTATTAGTCTCCACAGACTGCTATAACGAAATAACAGACTGGGTGGATTAAATGACAGAAATTAATTTTCTCACAGTTCTGAAGACTTTAAGTCCAAGATCAAAGTGCTATCCGGTTTGTTTCCCGTGAGACCTCTCTTGTAGATGGCTGCCTTCTTGCTGTGTCAACCCATGGTGTGAGCACAGAAAGAGAGCTCTGGTGCCTCTTTCTCTTCTTATAAAGACAGTCTTCTCTTCTTATCTGATTAGGACCCCACCCTTATGACCTCATTTCAATACCGCCTTAAAGACTCTATCTCCAAATATAGTCAAATTGGCGGTTAGGGCATAAACATATTAATTTGGGGGAGACACAATTCAGTCCATAACAGTACCTGATGTATGGGCAGAACATGGCCAGGCTGAGCAATGCGGAGTCATATGCGCAAGGGTTAAAAAGATGGACTCTGATTTCAGATAGGCATGGGTTTAAATCCCAGCTCTCCAACTTCATTTGTTTATTCTTCCACTCAATTGTTGAACCAGTATTTATTAAACATATGTATATGTTGACCCTGCTAAATAGTTTAAGCACCCTGGATGAATATAGGCATCTCAACAGACACTATCTCTGTTCTTATACAACTTATAATCCAGAGAGAACTTTAGTCAATAATAAAATATATGTAGTCACGGGATATAAAGTTCAACATAGGGAATATAGTCAATGGTGTTGTAACAGCTATATACAATGTCAGAGGCGTAGTAGATTGGGGGAGAAGTGTAAATGTCTAACTATTATGTTGTTTTGTACACCTGAAACTAATAAAAAATTTTTAAAAACATACAAATATATAATTCCCAGCTATGAGCTCTTGTAAAAGTTATGCAAACATACAAAGCCTCAATTTCCTCATCTGTAAAATGGCCCAATAATGGTGCTTACATAATAGTGTTTTATGAGGAGATGAAACGAAAAGATGCATGTAAGATATGACACAGTATCTGACATGTAGGTAGTACAAACAAACAAACAACAAAAACTAACGACATAAAAACCTGTAAGAGACACCCTTCCGATCAAGAGGAAAATAATAAATTACAGATTGTTAGAAACCAATGACTATATCATTCTTCATGTAATCTAATTGGGGATAAAAATATGGGATAACATTTTCCTTCTCTCACTCTTGCCAGGCCACATTTCCTATGCCCAGAGGAATGCTGGAAATGCCTCATGAAGCCACGTTTGAAAGATAATGTTCTTCAATTCACCTGCTTTTTAAAACAAACAATTTGCTCTTTGTGATTTATTACAGAATGAAAGGTGAAAACCAGGATGATTAAAAGTAGCCCTACTGTTTTTCCTCCTCACTCAGCAAGCAACTGAGGCTGGAGGTGGCAGCCAGTCTATTATAACTGTGTCCCCAATCCTTTAGAGAAATGAGCATGAAATACATGGAAATGAGGCAATCCAATGTGAAAAAAAAAATAGCTTTGGTAGGAAATCAAGAAAATGGATTTCTAGTTCAAGGGTAGGAAATCAAGAAAATGGATTTCTAGTTCCTGTTTTGATACAAAAGAACTGCATAACCCCAAGAGAGAGTTCCTCATCTATAAATATAAAGGTGTAGGAGAGAGAATTCTAAATTTCAAAATCCGATGCTTTAAATAAGGTTAGAAATCAGCATTAGTAAAACAACAAAGGGAAATGGCCTTCTTTTATGTGACATACAAATCTTGATAATCAGATCAAAATAAAACAAAACAAAAACCATTGCTTTCAAGATGGACTTAACATATAAAGTTGCAGCTTACAATGCATTTTTTTCTTCTCTACACCTTAAAGTAAATAGAGCTCTAAAGTAAGTTTATGCTTGACTGTTCCACAAATGGAATTGTCTCAATGATTCTCTGGGTTGTTTCCATTCAACAACTTTTAGTCCATCCAACAGAAATTTCCAGAGTGGTAATAAATGCAGGCTAATATCCTTGCTAAAAGTGAAATATCTGGCCTGATGTGAGAAGTTGTCTAATCCTCAAAAGAGGATTTTGTTAGCAAAACTGCCATTTCCTCACTTCACCTCAGAGTCTGCATACTCTTAGTTTCTCTTTTCACTGCATACCATTCAGATCAAAGCATTCTTGTCCCGCTTATCCTCTAAAGAACATCATATCAATAGGTTAATAGTTGAAGGTCAAAGACCTCTATCTCTTTGCACCTTGTCTCAGCCATGCTTGGTAGCAGCCAAGGCCCCAGCTGGTGTGGGGGAAGTTGCAGTGAGAACACTGAGAGCCCAGCAGATGTAAAAAGCTTGGTGCAGTGATCTGGGTGCACCTGTTGGCTGTCACCATCTGTTAGCCAAAATGTTAAAGAGCCACACCCTTGGATGGCCAGCTGAGGAGAACTTAATTTCTTCCCCCACAGGCCTCCCAATACAGGCTGCTGATCACATTTTACAAAGAAAGACAGGCAAGCACAAAGAAGAAACTGTCTGAACCCTGCCTGGGGGAGACTGAATCTTCTGTCATTGCTGGGGTTTATTAAGCTAATAAGAAAGGGCTTTTAAAATAAACCTAGATAGTTATTACATGATAAGAAATCCTGTTATAAACTGCCTTTATTTTTAAAGTCAGATAATGCTTTGACACGGATACCCTGTTTCCCCGAAAATAAGATCTAGCTGAACAATCAGCTCTACTGTGTCTTTTAGAGCAAAAATTAATTTAAGACCCAGTATTATATTATATTATATTATATTATATTATATTATATTATATTATATTATATTATATTATATTTATTATGTTATGTTATGTTATGTTATGTTATGTTATGTTATGTTATATAAGACCCGGTCTTATATTATAGCAAAATAAGACCGGGTCTTATATTAATTTTTGCTCAAAAGATGCATTAGAGCTGATTGTTTGGCTAGGTCTTATTTTCAGGGAAACACAGTACTAATATTCAGTGAATTAAATGGTAATGGTATTTTGGATGACTACTTAGTGAGATAAAACTATTACAAGGGAGCTAACATTTACCTCTGTGGGACATAGAAGTGGAATCTCAGAAACAAAACACTTGGGAAACCAGCCCAGAAGAAGCAATTATCTAGGAGTTTAGGCCTTGGAGTCTCAAAGATCAGAGAAACATTCCTCTAAGTGAAAACAAAAACTGGTTGACTTTATCAAATCATGGGGCACTCTTCACCCATTCATGCCCCTCTCTCACTGCCCAGATCTTTACTACACAGAACGAAGTCACATTCCAAAAATGTCAAGAACCAAACAATTGAATAGAACTTAGCCAATGTATATCATTTCAGAGCTAAGTACCACTCCCACTCAGCTCAACGTCAGATAAACATTAAATGACTGGCTTAAATCTTCTCAAAGTTAAATTCAGCTAGACTATGTATCCAGCAACTTTCTTGAATATATATCCAGGATAAATCAGAGCAAATTTTAGCATGCATTCTTGCGTTTGCTGGGAATAAATAGGGAGCAAGAAACTGATTTCTATCCAAAGCTGTAAAATAAGGTTTATTTTGTAATTTAAGATTTTAAAAATAATTTTAAGTTAGAAATGACTTAATCTAGCTATCAAGTTTGCCCCTCCCCTCCTTTTTTTTTTTTTTTAGTGGTGGGGAGACAACTTAAAAATACTTTGGCCAAATCTTTTGTATGGTCCCTTACCTTTCATGTTGATTCTCTACCCTGTTCTTTTTTTTTTTTTTTTCCCAAACTATCACTCAAACTAATCCTTAAGGAATATTGAATAGAATTACCACCTTTATACCAATCCCATTAGTGTGCTGTTAAATTAATGGGTTCATTTCTGCCCTCAAGCAAGATGTGGATTATAATCTTGAAACAAACTACCTTTAGGCAGTAGGCAATCACTTTAAAAACCTGAAAGCAGGCGACATATGCCACACTACACAATATAAAAGTGTTTAAGAGGTACAAGCCTCCGCCCTCCATGATACATACTCAATTTTAAATAAAACATATTGTCATCTGGTACACGCTTAATCACTGAAATTGAAATTATTGGCCATACTGTCATTTTTAAAACAATAGCTAACGATGTGCACATGTGCTGTTTACAGATCCACAGCTTGTAAACAGAGTCACCAACCACAACTTTGCAAAGGTAAATGACAGCTTGAAAAATTTCAAGTCTCCAGCACTGCTGGGATTTCCTCATTTTCTCCCTTTTCATTAATTTCTTCTTCTCACCCCACCCCCAATTCTAATCATAGACACAACAGATCCCCCTCTGCCTAACCATGTCACTGCCATCCCCCCACTCCCAGGACACATTTCCTGCTGTTGAGACCAGCTGGGGTGTATTAGTCATGCTGAAGCACGTCATGTAACACAGCAAAATATCAAGCAGCTCAGTGTCATGGGAAAAGTGAATCTACTTCATTATCTACCTAGGGAAAGGAAACAGAACTATCATTTCTATGGGCCTGGTCTTCCATTTGTGTTGTTAATGTATGTTCTATTAATATCATTAAGGATATTCCAGATGTTGGTATCAGTAAGCATGGTATGTTAGGAAAGCATCGGTGGTAGTAATGTGGCACATGCCTATCCTCTGAGAGCTTTTCCTACCCTTTTTGCTCATGTACAAATTCCCTTTATGTTAAAGGATTTTGATTTACATAAATAAGGAAGAAGAATACTGTTATCAAACTAGGAACATGTATGACCTTCAGAGAGTTATTTTTAGTCCCAGGACATAATAGTACTGTATGACATTGCTTTGGAAATTTACAGAGAGAAACAATAATGTGTTGTGAAGCATTGATTCTCAAACTGTAATGTACATTTGAATCACAAGGAGGGCCTATTAGAAATACTGTTTTTGATTCAGGAGTCTGAGAGTCTGCATCTCTAACACGCTTCCAAGTGGTGCTGATGCTGCTCAAACCACACTTTCATTATCAAAGTTGTATAGAAAGGGCAACATTTAGGACAGTTCAAAGAATATAGCTTTTTAGAACTACGGAGGATTAACATTAATTAAAAACTGATTTGGATGAGTTGGAAAATACCTAGACCTAGATGATGGTGCAGAGAAGGGGCACAGAATCTCTGGGGACTTTTATGGAGGATGCTTAGGTTAAATTTTAATTTTTTATTCTTGAAGATCTGGACAGATCTGGAAACCCTCAAAATTCTCTTGAGGAGGTATATATTGATATTTCAGATTTTCTTCCATTGGAGAAGCAGTGATATAAACAGAATATTTTTACTTAAAAATTAAAAAAAAAAAACAAGTAAAAAAATGGAATTGGAACTAGCTACTGGTTTAGCAGCAGCATCCCTAGTAAAATCCTTGGGGGGGAAAATGAGAAAATAATTTTCCCAGCAAAAGATGGTTCAATCACCATATATTCGATCCCCCTTACCCTCATCTCCCACCCCCCACCCCCCGCCCCCGTTACCCTCTGGAGAACTGACTCTGGGTGATGAACACACAATGGGATTTATAGATGATGTAATACAGAATTGTACACCTGAAATCTATGTAAGTTTACTAACAATTGTCACCCCAATAAATTTAATTAAAAAAAAAAAAAAAAAAAAGATGGTTCAAGAATCTATGTTAATGCAAAGCATTAGATTTTCATTTTTCCTTGAAATAATTTACATCTGGTTATTTCCTCTGTCAAGTTTCTCATGTCAATAACTATGGTAGCCTGAAAATACTTGATAATTACACAATTATTTTATTTTTATAACAATAACATTTTTAAGAAAAAACAATCTCAAAAACTTTAAATTATTAGTAAGTGTTCTCCTTCATGATGCTAAGAAACATGAGGACTTTGACTTCCTATGTTAAATTTAGCAGAAAATTTGAAAATTAAAAAAAAGTAATAAGTCAAACTTCTGTTTTATTTCTTAAATTGCCTTATGATGCTCTATTAGTTTTCTCAGGCTGCTAATTACTACAAATTACTGTAAAGTTTGTGGCATACAACAACAGAAATTTATTCTCTCACAGTTTTGGATGCCAGAATCTGCAAGGTTCTAGGGACAAACCTTCTCTGTCTCTTCCTAGCTTCTGGTGGTTGCTGGCAATCCTGAGTATTCTTGGCTTATAGATGCATCATACAGTCTCTGACACCATTGCCACATGATGTTCTCTCTGTATGTCTCTTCTCTGCGTCTTGTCTTCTCTTATAAGGACGCCACTTATATAGGTTTAGGGTCTACCCTAATGGTATGGCCTCATTTTAACTTTGTTACAAATATCCCATTTCCAAGTAAGATCACATTCACAGGCATGGGGATTAAGACTTCAACATAACTTTTTAGAGGGCACAGTTCGAGCCATAACCAGTATTATGGCATAGACTTTGTACTTTGAAGGTAAATTCCCAGATTTTATTTTTTAACTTTACCATTTTGAACAGGTTCCTTTCTTTCTTTCTTTCTTTCTTTCTTTCTTTCTTTCTTTCTTTCTTTCTTTCTTTCTTTCTTTCTTTCTTTCTTTCTTTCTTTCTTTCTTTCTTTCTTTCTTTCTCCTTCCTTCCTTCCTTCCTTCCTTCCTTCCTTCCTTCCTTCCTTCCTTCCTTCCTTCCTTCCTTCCTTCCGTCCTTCTTTCTTAATAAAGCAAGGGTGACAGTCCTTTTTGATGCTGAAGTGCTATAATTATAAAGGGGCAAAAACTCAAGATAAGTTTCACTTTTCAATGTAAAAATATGAACTATTAAAATGTCGTAGATATTAAGAATATTTGCTTTGTTTTAGAACTAATATAATTCAAAATATTCTTATGAAAATTTATATATGTTTTTATCTAGCAGTGTTTGCTTCAATATTTATTAATGGCTACCACTAAAAATGTAATAGAGTACCTAATTACATTGTATAGTTTCTTGAGGACAGATATTGTCCCATTACTTTGATTTCATCTCTGTTCCTAAAAGTGCACTCTCCATACATGGTTATTGACCCTGGCTGGAAATTGTCTCATAACTTACATTGAATCATTCTGAAAGGAAAATAAAACTTCTTTAAATGTCATTAACATTTGAGTGGTACTATTAACTATTGGACTTTGGAAAAAAATGTTTTTCAGAAGAGATGAATGACATTTTAGTCAACACTTATTATGTATATCCTGTCATTAGCACTAAAATACAGAATAAACCATCACAGAAAACAATTGGTATTCTAGGTTCATGATCAAGTCCCCAAATCTCTAAGCTTAATATCCTGTCTCACAGTGCATCCAAGTTGCTTGAAAACCATGATGTTAGCTCATGTCTTGCACAGCTTGCTCAGTTATGATATATTAAATCAAACAAGTCACAAGCACACTGATTCTGGTCCAGGATTTATGGGAGACAGGATGAAGAAATTTGATATGAAAACATTTCAATGTAATAATATTCTCCTGGAATCCTTTTCATAACCTCTTTCCCCTGCCCAACCACATAGAAGCAAAAATATTCAAAGAATCTTTGTGGTTAAAACTCAAACAACTCATCTTGAACTTAAAGTTAGCAAATGTCAGCAGTTTTATGTTAGTTTGTCCTACTGTTCTTAGAAATTTAAACTATGGTGTCTTGCTGCATTTAAAATTCTTGCCTGCTTGCTGCAGTCCCTAATAATATCCTGGCCATGTACCTTCATCTATATTCATGAGAGTGCAGATGCAGCCAAATTAGTGGCAGCAAAGCACATTTGAAAGTGTAGAAAACACAATCTGGCTTCCTTTAAACATTTTTTGACAAAAAAAGTTTTATTGAAAAAAATAACGAAAACCAGACAGATTTAAATTCACCACCACCCCTTAAAGGAGTCTGGTACAAATGCACAGCTGGCTTGATGATGAGTGACAAATCAAAAGTCAGAGAGAAACTTCCCAATCATCTGAGCCCTTGCCACCCGATTAGCAGAAGAGAAACAGGGCAGATGGAGGGAGACACTGCAGTTCGGAGTGAACAGATGGCTACTATGAACTTGATCTATGAAATTAATAACACTTTCTCAAATACAATTAGTAACAGGAATACATTACCTGAATTTTCATAACTGTGAGCAAGCTGACAATACGTGAGACTTTTCAGATTAACAGTTGATGTGGCATTGATATTTGGAAGGAAATAAAAATATACAGCAATAAGAGAAACCTCTTGCTTTCTGATGCCATTGATCAGGATGTTGTAACATATGAAAGGAAAATTGCAATTCAGAGAAATTCTATATTTAAATTTCACTAATTAGAATTGATTTTTCTAATGTAGCCATTTGGGCCAAATAATACATGAGATACTTAAGAGCCTCGCAGATGCATATAGCATTTACTGCCCTAGATGAACTATTATTTAGGAAGAAATTAACCATTATATATCTCCCTACAGAAAAACTTGAGAGAAAAGAAAACAAAAAGGGACAGGGCAGTAAAAAAGTTCAAGATAAGAGGAAATCAAGAGGCTACCTTTTGTGTTTTTCAAATCTACTGATGGTACAGTAAGTAATTCTAGGAAAGTCATTAAGCTTTCTCTGTTTTGATACCCAATCTCTAGAATGGGCAACATGTGTATGCTATATGTCTTAATCAAAGCATTTAAAATATTACTTTGATGCAAAATCCATGATAATGACACTCTGGAATATGGTAACCAGCTGTCTTAGAAGCCAGAACCTCCATGAGCAAGGTGAGGTCAGCCCATAGTGCAGGAGTTTTTGAGGTTCCTAATGGCAGCTATGCTAAATGAAGCCCAACCATGGTGCCTGCAGGAGGCTGAGAGAACCTGGGGTATTACTAGATGAGTAGCAACTCACAGCAGCAGCTACATAGACTTTCTGAGTGTAGCAAATGACACACCCACATTTATGGGTGAGAGCTGCCACAGGCTTACAGCCCATAGGACAGGTGGGCTTGAGTGTCTCTGGAAAGGTGCAAATACTGAAGGATAGAACAAAGAGGTCCAAGCATACCAGTGATATGTACTTGCCTAAGATGGCAAGAAGAGTGTCTCATGAGTCCCAAGTGGCAGATCATTAATTCTGCTACAACATGAGGATGACTATTTCCACAACTGGTGACTATAGAAACTGGTTTAGAGAAAAGATAAGGACATGTCCTCTTCCCTGACAGGAATAACCCTGGGTATTCAGGTAAACAGAGGAATCACAAAAAGAAGACTATTTTGTATTCAGTAGCTAGCACCTTCCTGTTTGTAAGGAAGAAAATAGTGACCAAAGACGTCAAGACAGATTCCTTTCTCCTAAATCATCCAAAAATACACACTTTACAAAATAGTTGAAACATGCATAACTGGGAAAGCCTAGAAGACAAAATAAGTATAGAGAATTTGTGTATTAAATGACATTAATTTTAAGCAATATCTGAATTTGATTTGTGGATTCAGCTGTGAAGTCAATTAGCAGTGAAACCTTAGATAAGTCACTTCCCAAACCACCTAAGAAGTATTCATGTGTAAAATAAAAGGTTTGGGTTTTATAAAAGAACTATCAGATCTAAAAATATTTTATTACATTAAAAATCTACACATTAACATACCAATAGATATTTTATTAATTCTTTCAGGTTGCAATAACATGTTCAACTTGTAACCAAGAATAGGAAACTTATTAGAAAGGTTAATACTAAAATGTTCCCAAAGCATTCAATCTACTCCTGGAAGGGAGAATATTCTTTTTTAAGGTGAATATGTTTTCCCTAATCTGAAACAAAAATAAGATCATCACACACATAGTAAAGTTACATGAATTTCAGGTATACAATTCTGTATTATATCATCTATAATCACATTGTGTGTTAACCACCCAGAGTCAGTTCTCTTTCCATCACCATACATTTGATCCCCTTTACCCTCATCTACCAGCCCCATACCCCCTTACCCTCTGGTAACCATTAAACTGTTGTCTGTGTCTATGAGATTTTGTTTCTCATTTGCTTATCCTGTTCTTTGTTGTTGTTGTTTTTGGTTTATATACCACAAATCAGTGAAATCATATGATTCACTACTTTTTCTGTCTGACTTATTTCGTTTAGCATTAAAATCTAAAGATCCATCCGTGTTGTCACAAATGTTCCTATATCATCTTTTCTTACCACCGAATAGTGTTCCATTGTGTATATGTACCACAATTTCTTTATCCATTCGTCTATCAAAGGACATTTTGATTGTTTCCTTGTCTTGGCCACCATAAATAAAGCTGCAATGAACATTGGAGCACATTTGTCTTTATAGATAAATGTTTTCAGATTTTTTGGGCAGATACCCAAGAGAGGGATTGCTGGTTCATATGGGAATAGAGAAAGTAAGCATGCTGGAGAAAATGGAATACTCTAAATATCAAACTTTATTTTACATAAACTTAATGATAACCACTCAAAGAAAAAAATCCAAAACTGAAATATACAATGTAATAAAAGAAGAAACAGAGGGGGAAATCATAGAATACCACCACAGAGAAATAATAGACAACAACAAAAAGGCAAAGAAACAATGGAGACACAGCCTTACCAGTAAACTAAAGATAGAATGACAGGAAATACTCACATATCAATAATCATCCTAAATGTAAATGGACTGAACTCACCAAGAAAAAGGCACAGAGTAGCATTTGGATCAAAAAAACTAAACCCAATCATATGTTGTCTCCAAGAGACACATCTCAGGTACAAGGACAGGCATAGACTCAAAGTGAAAGGGTGGAAATTGACACTCCAAGCAAATGGTTCCAGAGAAAATCAGGTGTAGCCATAATGATATCAGATGAAACAGACTTCAGAGTGAAAAAGATAACAAGAGACAAAGATGGACATTTCATAATGATAAAAGGGATTATACAACAAGAACACATAACAGACATCAATATTTATGCCCCAATCACGGAGCTCCAAAATATACCATGCAACTACTAACAGAACTAAAGGGAGAAATTCACCAAAACACAGTTATACTAGGGGATCTAAATACATCATTGACAGCTATGGATAGATCATCCAAACAGAGAATAGATAACGAAATAGCAGCCCTAACTGACACATTAGATGAAATGGACATAAATGACATTTATAGAGCACTTCATCCTAAATCATCAGACTATACATTTTTTTCTAGTGTACATGGAACATTCTCAAGGAAAGACCATATATTGGGACATAAAATCAGACTCAACAAATTCAAGAAGACTGAAATCATACCAAGCATATCCTCTGATCACAAAGCTTTGAAATTCGGTATCAACTGCAAAAAGAAAGCAGGAAAAACCACAGATATGTGGAGATTAAACAACATATGTTGTCATGCAGCAGCCTAACCATGTGTCCCTCATGCCTGTCCCTCAAGAAAGAAGAGTCTGTGAGATGGATCCTTTCAGGGACTTTGCTTCACCTTTGTACTTACACTTCATGTCTCTCTGTTTGGCCCCCAAAAGATGGTTGGTCAGCCAATGACGGGTAAGATTCATCACGGAAGGAACAACCCAAGCCAGGCGGAACCACGTGGGGACCACCAGGAGAACTCGGGGGGCGATAGAGGTGGGCACAGACCCCACCGTCCCCTGGCTGAGGAGAGCTTCTGCCTATGTGACTATATTCCATCCCACAACCTGCTTGGGAAGTGAGTCAATGATGTGATAACATCATTTCTCCTTCCATTCTTATCAATAAGTTTCAACATAAAGGATTTGTCCCTGGGGAGGCACATATCATAATTGTTAAGACATCATAGGACTTTCGATTCCAGCTGTTTGCAGGCAAGGGTGATTGATTTGAATCAGTTTTCTGATATGATGTATGAGACTTACAGACTGTGGAGAAAACAATACTACTTCCTTGTGTGTATATCAATAAAAGCCAGCAGGTGGCCTGATGCGGGGCTCTCAGTCCTTTGAGGCTGGGAGACCCTTGGCCCTGTGTTTCATAACTTTCTTAATTTCTATTTCTTTCTTAACCCTTCGCCGCCCCTTCTCATTCTCTCACTGCCTGTGTTGCACTGGATAATACAAACATACTTTTAAAGAAAGACTGGGTCAAGGAAGAAATAAGAGGAGAGATCAAAATATAAGTAGAAACAAATGAGAATGAAAATGCATCCTACCAAAATTTTGGGGATGCAGCAAAAGCAATGTTAAGGGGGAAATTTATATCATTGCAGGCCTTTCTCAAAGAAAGAAAAAATATCCCAGATAAATAACCTCACATTACCTTAAAGAACTAGAAACAGAAGAACAAATTAAACCCAAGGTCAACAGAAGGAAGGATATAATAAAAACCTGAGCCAAACTAAATGAAATAGAGAACAAAAAGACAATAGGAAAAGTTAATGCAACAAAGAGTTGGTTCTTTCAAAAGATTAATACAATTGACAAACCCTTGACTAGACTCCCTAAGATAAAAAGAGAAAAGACACAAATGAAATCAGAAATGAAATATTGGAAGTTAACATGGGTGCCACAGAAATACAAAGGATCATCCAAAACTAATATGAAGGACTATATACCACCACATTCAATAACCTAGAAGAAATGGACAAGTTCTTAGAAACATATAACCTTCCTAGGTTGAATCATGAAGAACTGGAAAATCTAAATAGACTGATCAACAGTAAGTCAATTGAATCAGTCATCCGAAACCTTCCCAACAGCAAAATTCTGGGACCAGATGGATTCACTAGTCAATTCTACCAAACAATCAAAGAGGACCTAATGCCTGTGCTATTCAAACTCTTCCAAAAAATTGAAGAAGAGGCAATACTTCCTAACTCATTTTATGAGGCCAATGTTACCCTGATACCAAAACCTGGTAAGGATAACACACAAAAAAGATCATTACAGACCAGTATCTCTGATGAATACAGATTCAAAAATCCTAAATAAAATTCTAGCAAATCGAATGCAACAATGCATTAAAATGTTTATACATCATGACCAACAGGGGTACATCCTACAGGCACAAGGATGGTTCAACATACACAAATCGATCAATGTGATACACCACATAAACAAAATAAAGGACAAAAATCATATGACTATATCAATAGATGCAGAAAAAGCATTTGACAAGATACAACATCCTTTTATGATTAAAACTCTTAATAAAATGGATGTAGAAGGAAAATACCTTAATATAATAAAGGCCGCATATGACAAACCCTCAGCTGATGTCATAATTAATGGTGAAAAACTATAGCCCTCACTCTCCATTCAGGAACATGACAGGGGCTGCTGTCCCCTATCACCTCTGCTTTTCAAAATAGTATTGGAAGTCCTATCCACAGCAATCAGGCAAAAGAAAGACAAAAAAGGCATCCAAATTGGAAATGAATAACTTAAATTGTCACTTTTTGCAGATGGCATGATGCTATATATAGAAAACCCTAAAGACTCCACCAAAAAGCTATTAGAAACAATATACGAATACAGTAAACTTGCCAGCTGCAAAAGTAACATACAAATCTCCATTTCATTCCTATATACTAACAATGAAATCTCAAAAGAAAAAAATTAGAAAAAAACACCAGTTCGTTTTGTAATTGCAACAAAAAGAATAAAATACTTAGGCATAAATTTTTTTTATGTTCTTTTATTAAATTTATTGGGGTGACAATTGTTAGTAAAATTACATAGATTTCAGGTGCACAATTCTGTATCACATCATCTATAAATCCCACTGTGTGTTCATCACCCAGAGTCAGTTCTCCTTTCATCACCATATATTTGATCCCCCTTACCCTCATCTCCCACCCCCCACCCCCTACACCCCTTACCCTCTGGTAACCACTAAACTATTGTCTGTGTCTATGAGTTTCTGTTTCTCATTTGTTTGTCTTGTTCTTTAGTTCTTTTTGTTTTATATACCACATATCAGTGAAATCACATGGTTCTCTGCTTTTTCTGTCTGACTTATTTTGCTCAGCATTACACTCTCAAGATCCATCCATGTTGTCACAAATGTTCCTATATCATCTTTTCTTACTGCCGAATAGTATTCCATTGTGTATATATACCACAACTTCTTTATCCATTCATCTATCGAAGGACATTTTGGTTGTTTCCATGTCTTGGCCACCATAAACAAAGCTGCAATGAACATTGGAGCACACGTGTCTTTATCTCTAAATGTTTTCAGATTTTTTGGGTAGATACCCAGGAGAGGGATTGCTGGGTCATATGGCAATTCTATTCGTAATTTTTTGAGGAACCTCCACACTGCCTTCTATAACGGCTGCACCAGTCTGCATTAAGACCTATACAATGAAAACTAAAAGGCATTTTTAAAGGAAGTTGAAGAAGACACAAAGAAATGGAAGGATATTCTGTGTTCATGGATGGGAAGAATCAACATAGTTAAAATGGCCATATTACCCAAAGTAATATACAGGTTTAATGCAATCCCCATCAAAATCCCAATGGCATTTTTTAAAGAAATAAAACAAAAAACCATCAGACCCCGAATAGCCAAAGCAATCCTAAGAAAAATGAACAATGCTGGAGGTATCACACTCCCTGACCTCAGCTGGTACTAGAGGTCAACAATAATAAAAACAGTGTGGTATTGGCAGAAAAACAGACAAAAAAACCAATGGAACAGAAGTGAGAACCCAGAAATAAACCTACATGAATATGGACAGATAATTTTTGACAAAGAAACAAAAAAACATACAATGGAGGAAAGACAGTCTCTTCATTAAATGGTGCTGGGAGAATTGGAAAGCCACGTGCAAAAGAATGAAACTGGACTGCTGCTATCTGTCACCATGTACCCAAATTAACTCAAAATGGATCAAGGACCTAAACATAAGACCTAAAGCTATAAACTGCATAGAAGAAAACATAGGTACTAAACTTATGGAATTTGGGTTCAAGGAGGATTTTATGAATTTGACTTCAAAGGCAAGGGCAGTAAAAGCTAAAATAAATAAATGGGACTATGTCAAACTAAAAAGCTTCTGCACAGCAAAAGAAACAATCCACAAAATAAAGAGGCAACCAAACAAACAGAAAACTTTTGCAAACAATGCCTCTGATAAGGGGCTAATATCAAAAATATATAAGGAACTCATACAAGCCAACAACAAATAATCAAACAATCCAATTAAAAAATGGTCAGACGACCTGAAGAGACATTTCTCCAAAGAAGACATACAAATGGCCGTTAGACATATGAAAAAATGCTCAACATCACTAATCATCAGAGAAATGCAAATGAAAACCACAATGAGATATCACTTCACCCCAGTCAGAATGGCTATCATCAACAAGACAAATAGCAACAAGTGTTGGAGAGGCTGTGGAGAAAAAGGAAGGCTCATACACTGTTGGTGGGAATGCAGATTGGTGCAGCTGCTATGGAATGCAGTGCAGAGGTTCCTCAAAAATTAAGAATATAATTACCAAATGACCCAGCAATCCCTCTCCTGGGTATCTTCCCCAAAATTATGAAAACATTTATCCATAAAGATATATGTGCTCCTATGTTCATTGCAACTTTATTTATGGTGGCAAAGACATGGATACAACGAAAGTGTCCATCAATAGATGATTGGATAAAGAAGATGTGGTATATATACACAATGGAATACTATCTGCCATAAGAAAAGATGAAATAATGCCATTTGCGACAACATGGAGGGATCTTGAGATTATTATGCTAAGCGAAATAAGTCAAACAGAAAAAATAGAGAACTATATGATTTCATTGATATGTGGTATGTAAAACTGAAAACAAGAAAGGAACAAGACAAACAAATGAAGGAACAAAAACTCATAGATACAGATAATAGTTTAGCAGTTACTAGAGGTTAAGTGGGGAGGAGGGTGTTAAATAAAGGTAAAAGGAATCAAATATATGGTGATGGAAAGAGAACTGAGTCTGGGTGGTGAACACACAATTCGATTTATAGATGATATATTACATAACTGTACACCTGAAACATATGTAAGTTTACTAACAATTGTCACCCCAATAAACTTTAATTAAAAACAAATGTACAAATGAGATTTTACTCAAGGATCCCCCCATCACTGAATAATTATACTACCTTATATCATTTGTTTTATTCTCTGATATTAAAAATAAATTCAATTTCTAAGAGGTTATCTTCATTTGTTCAATCACCCAGCAAATATATGTTGAGCACTACTTATATGCCAGATACTGTACTAAGTAAACATTTCTTTAAGGCCCTCTCTCCAAATATAATGACATGAGAGTTAGGGTTTTAACATATGAATTTGGGGGGAGCACAATTAAGTCCAAATGGCTACCTTTATTTGTAGTACGTATAATGGACTAAAATAATTTGAGTTCCACTACATTTAACATTAACTTTTTAGTTCCCTTTATAGAAATGCTTTTTGAAAATGTTGTGTGAATTCTTTCTTCTCAACATTTCTAATTGTTTATTTTCTACATTCCACTAAAATTCTTGTTAGGGTCAGCACTGACTGCCAAATAATTAGTCCCATAATTTATTCTTTTCCCCTTATTTTTCTTGACTTCTCTCCACATTTGACATAGTGGACCATACCCTCTTCTGTTGGCTTAGAAGACTGCACACTCTCCCTGTTCTCCTCTAACTTCTTTGAGAACTCCTTGAAGTCACCAGCCCTTGCTTCTCTGAACTGTTATCACTCAGAGCTTGGACCCACACCCTCTGCTGTTTTCTAGAGAAATTTGGCTCCAGGTGATCTCATTAGCTCTTGTGACTTTACATAAAATCTTAGGTCTATTAGCTCCACATTTATATATTCAACTGTGACTTTTCCACTTTGATCCAGACTCTTGCACCTAATTGCACCCTTGACTTCTCCATTTGGATATTACTAGGCATCTCAAGGTCATCAAATCCAAAACAGAGCACTTGATTTACACCTACACCAAACCAATTCTTCTACCAGTTTTCTCCACCTGAGTGAATGGCGCTGTCATCGCGTCAGCTACCCAAGCCTAACACCGAAGTCTTCTTTATGTCCACTTGTTCTTTTACCTCTCATGCTTAATATAGCAGCAAATCCTGTCAGCTTTATCTCCCTCCGATGGTCCAGCTGCTTGTTAATGTCTCCATTCCAACCACTTATTGATTATTAAAAATAAAATTTGCAGTTTAACAAAAAGGTTGCCAGCACTTTTAGCTTAAGTGTATGACTCCTTTGTAACTCCTTAACTGCTTATACAGTGCATAAATGAAGAAAAATAATTTATGTGGTTTAATAAGCAAATCTTGCTAAGGTTTTTTTAAAGAACCTAAAATACAAGTGGAAGGAACGTTACATAATATTCCATGATATTTATTGCCTTGTGGGAATCCAGTATCAAGCATAAAAAAACAAAATTCTTTTTTGTGGGAATTTACATGATTACCCATCTGGATCATGGATTGTGATATGGAAATCCTAAAGAAAATCAATCCATGTGACACTCGTCCCTTTAAATCTAAAGAAGGAGGCTATTCATACTAACCAGGGACAACTCTTTCATACAAAGAACCAAGTGTTTAGTGGAGGAATAGTAGAGTATTTGGGGGCAGATGCTGGGTTACTTTTTGGAGCCCATCCAATTTAACTGCTTCACCTACATATCAGACAGGTTATATCATTATCATTGTTGTAACAAGATATACTAAGGCTAGCAAAAGAAAGAAAAAAGAAGGAAGGAAGGAAGGAAGGAAGGAAGGAAGGAAGGAAGGAAGGAAGGAAGGAAGGAAGGAAGGAAGGAAGAGAAACAGTTAAAAGTAATAAACACTCTTAAATACATAAATTCATTTTGCAATTTTAACCAATTGCTAGTCTGTTTTCAGTTAAAAAGGTGCCAAGAGTTTGCTAAACTGAACCACAGAAATGAATTAAAATGGCAATTTAATTGAAGACTGCCAGGCAGCAGCCAATGAAAAGACTGTTTTGAGAAAGCATATTTGATTTACCTTAGGGACTGTTACCATTCAGAGCAGTGAAATCGCCTCCTCTGTGGTACGGAGAGCAAGCCTCTTGCACTACATTCTCCTTCATTTCCACCACTGTTTAGAGTTGAAAGAAATTAAGAAAATTCAACAATCTGTTAGGAGCAGGGCTGGTTAAATAATTTGCGGGGCCTGGTGCAAAATGAAAGTTTGGGTGCCCTTGTTTAAAATTCAAAAAAACTATGCCGCTAAAAGAACTAAAATATAAAACATTTTTCTTTCTTCTAAGGTCTCCTTTCATCTCTCATGTTTTCATTAATTTTTTTTAATCTTTATTAAATTTATTGGGGTGGCATTGGTTAATAAAATTACATAGGTTTCAAGTGTACATTTCTATATACATCATCTCTATATTGCATTATGTGTTCACCAGCCAGAGTCAGTTCTCCTTCCATCACCATATATTTGATCCCCTTTACTCTCTTCTACCATCACCTCTCCCCGCTTACCCTCTGGTAACCACTCAACTGTTGTCTGTGTCTATGAGTTTTTGTCTTGTTCATTTGTAGCTTTCAGTTTTATATGCCAGATATGAGTGAAGTCATATAGTTCTCTGCTTTTTCTGTCAGACTTATTTCGCTTAGTATGATAATCTCAAGATCCATCCATGTTGTTGCAAATGGCACTATTTCATCTTTCCTTATGGCAAAGTAGTATTCCATTGCTTATATGTACATCTTCTATACCTAGTCATCTATCAAAGGATACTTTGGTTATTTTCAATTCTTGGCCACCATGAATAATGCTGCAATAAACATAGTCACACTGCCTCAGGCAGGTGAATACACAGAGGGTCAGTGCAGATCCTCACAGGCATCGCAGAGCTCAGCCTGAGTGGATAAGAGACCCTCCTCCCAAACTCCCTGGGGTGCTGTTTAACCTTGGTGAGGTCAGCCACCACAATAGTGTCCCCTTAGCTACTGTGGGTGCAGGCACACCCAGCCCCCAACCTCCTATTTCTCAAGCCCAGACCCCTGCCAGGGGTGAAGATCAATGGTGGAATGTGGGGCTTCCCATGTTGACCCCACCCTTCCCCTGGTTGAGGGTGGCAGGGTGGAAAGGGGAAAGTGTGGTGGGCTCATTGCTCGTAGAATGGGAGTTGGACTGCCAAGAACCCATGCCAGGGAGGTGGGGAGGTGGCAGGAGTTGGCACCAATTACACATTAGCTGAGTTTCCATGCCGACCCCCATGCCATTGTCCCAGCAGACTTCACTCACATAACACAAATTCAAAGAAAAAACTACTAACAATTCCAAGACAGTGACTATAGAGCGGAGAACTCCAAACCCAGGTCCATCTGAGCCCAGGACATTGTGTCACAGCACAAGCACTGGTCTTAGCCTATGAAGCTGACCCTGATGGGAAGTGGATTTACTGGTGACATCACAGTGTCCTGATCCTGGCGTGTCTGGGAGGAACTGTGTGCCTCCACGTTTTCTGAGTCTTACCCAGCATATACAATCCTATTTTTGAAATGTGATTTCAAATATTCAGAAAGTTGTTTTCGGCCTTGCTGTGTCAAAAAAATCAACTGTTGTAAGATCTATGTGTCACACATTCACTGTATTTTTAAAATCACACCTCAGTCATATATATTAGCTTTTAATGTACAGCTAACAACAAAGTTCATTAGATTAACAGAAATCTGTCCCAATGATACCTTTATATATCACACTAGAGAGACAAATGCCACAAGATCTGCAGAAACATTTAGTTCTGAGCACTTAAATGGTAGGATAAATTTTCCTGTTGTAATCTATCACATATAGAATAACAAAACAAAAGGAAAAAGTTCCTCAGTCTCACATTACAAAAAAAAGTACTGCTGTAAAAAATTAAGAAGGAGCAAAGGATATTATAACACAAAGTAACAACTAATGTCGAAGAACAAAGAAAACCTCTAAATAAAAATCTTAAAATACACATAGCAACTGAAAAAGACCTTTCTACCTTTGTAAGACAGGAAAGACAAGGACTTTTAGAAACTTTAAAAACGGTATACCTTTTATGTCATTGGCGTGTATACATCATATATAGGAGTTTTACAAAAACTTGCTGATGAACAAAAATAATTTGGAATCTGTTTCTAGGCAGTGCCATTCTAATTGGCAGATACTTAAGGCATTGCTTCAAGTGGTCTTCGCTGAGCTCAGTGGCTCAGACAGATATGGTTCTCTGAGTCCTTTACACCCTGGACTGGATTAATGATCATCAAAGACTCACAATGACCATTTTTCCTTTTTTTTTGTGGCTCCATTTCTTTATTGCTATTTCTGTGCTCACACCATATCCAGCAGACCTCAGTGTCATTTATAATAGATCAGTGTACACATTTATACCACTATAGTCACAATACTATTATGGTTGATAATTTTCATTGTGGCATATATTTGAAAAACCTAAATAAAAACTTAAATTTAACTAACAATTTTTATAAGGGCATTGGAGCATTTGTTTTTTTAATATATTTTTTTATTTTTCAATTACAGTGGACATACTAGTTTCAAGTGTACAACATAATGATTAGGTATTTTGTGTAACTTACAACATGATCACCACGATAAATCTAGTACCCATCTGACACCATACATAGTTATAACAATATTGACTATATTCCTTATGCTATAATACTTTCTATCTCCATGACTATTTTTTTTGTTTTGTTATTTATAACCATATATTTTTAAATTTTGCGTTTTTCCTCCTACATAAAAATTTTTCACACACTTTTATTAAAATATAGCTAACATACAATATTATATTAGTCTCAGGTATACACCATAGTTACTCAAAATTTATATACCTAAAGTGATCACCATGACAGGTCCAGCAACCATCTGACACTGCACCACGCTATCACAATATTATTGATTATATTCTCCATGCTGTGCATTACATCTCCATGAATTATTATTTTTATACCTGAAAATTTGAACCTCTTAAAATTTTTCAATTACAGTTGACATTAAATATAATTTTATGTTAACCTCAGGTGTACATCATAGTGGTTAGACATTTATATAATTTAAGAAGTGATCCCCTTGACTAGTGTAGTACCCACATGACACTATACATCGTTATTACCATATTATTGACTATATTCCCTATGCTTTACTTTACATCTCCATGACTACTTTGCAACTACCAATTTGTACTTCTTAATGCCTTCACCTTTATCATCCTGTCCCCCAACACCCTCCCATCTACTACCCATATTATTGACTATATTCCTTATGCTATATCCTACATCCCCATGACTACTTTGTACTTCTTAATCTTGTCCCCTTTCTCACCCATGCCCACTGCCCTCACATCTGGCAGCTATCAAAATGTTCTCTGTATCTATGAGTTTGTTTCTGTTTTTTTTTTCCTTTTTTTAAAATAATTATTAGTTTTAGGTATACAAAACAACATAATGATTAGACATTTACACACCTCACAAAGTGATAACCCTAACAAGTCTACTACCCAATCTGACACTATATGTCTATTAAAATACATTGACTATATTCTCTATGCTTCCCTTTACACCCTGTGAATATATAGAAATATACAGAGTGCCAAAAATGTATACATATTTTAAGAAAGGAAAAACTATTAAAATTGTAATAATATATACCAATAACAAAAGATGAATACAAGTCATGTTTGACTTCTGCAATTATAAGAGGTGCTCAAAGTGGTTACTATCCAGACACTTCTGATTATGGTGAACTATTGCTTGAGCAATGTTCACCAAAGTGTCCATTTGTACGTCCACTTTCTGGCACCATATATATAATAGTTGACATTCAATATTAGTTAATACTAGTTTTAAATGGAGAGCACAATGATTAGGCATTTATGTAATTTATGAAGTGATCATCAATAAGTCTAGTGTCCATCTGACACCATACATAGTTTTTACAACATTATTGACTATATTCCCCATATTGTATTCCACATCTTCATAACTATTTCAAACTACCAATTTGTACTTCCTAAACACTTCATCTCTCTCACCCAAACTCCCAATGCCCCTCGATCTAGCAACCATCAATTTGTTCTCTATATCTATGTGTCTGTTTCTATTGTGTTTGTGCATTTATTCTGTTCTTTAGATTCCACATATAAGTGAGATCATTTGGTATTTCTCTTTCATAGTCTGACTTATTTCACTTAGAATAATATCCTTTAAGTCCATTCATATTGTTGCAAATGGTAAGATTTCATTCTTTTCTTTGACAGAGTAATACTCCATTGTATAAATGTACCACAATTTCTTTATCCAATTGTCTATTGATGGGCATTTCGGTTGTTTCCATATCTTGGCTATTGTGAATAGCGTTGCAAAAACATAGGGGTGCATATATTTTTTTGAATTAGTGTTTTGGAGTTTTTGGATAAATACCCAGGAGTGGAATTGCTGGGTCATAAGGTAGTTCTATTTATAATTTTTTGAGAAATCTCCATACTGTTTTGCATAGTGGCTGTGCAAATTTGCAACTGCCGACAGTGCAGAAGGATTCCCTCTTCTCCACATCCCCGCTAACACTTGTGGTTTGTTGATTTGTTGATGACAGCAAATCTGACATGAGTGAGGTGGTATCTCATTGTGGTTTTTGTTTTTGGTTTTTTTTTGCATTTCTTTGATAGTGACATTGAGCATCTTTTCATGTCTACTGGCCTTCTGTATGTCCTCTTTGGAGAATGTCTACTCAGGTCCACTGCCCATTTTTTAATTGGATTGTTTGTGTTTTGGTGTTTAGTTGTATGCCTTTTAAATACATTTTGAATATTAACCCCTTATCAGATGTATCATTGGCAAATATCTTCTCCCATTCAGTAGGATTTCTTTTTGTTTCCTTTTCTGTCACAAACTTTTTAGTTTGATGCAGTCCTATTTGTTAATTTTTCTTTAGTTTCCCTTGTTTGAGGAGATGTATCAGCCAAAATATTACTAAGGCTAATGTCTGAGAGTTTACTTCCTATATTTTTCTTCTAGTAGTTTTATGACTCTGGGTCTTACATTTAAGGCTTTAATCCATTTTGAGTTTATTTTTGTATAGGTAGTAAGAAAATAGTCCATTTTCTTTTTCCTTCCTTCCTTCCTTCCTTCCTTTTTTTTTTGGCTGTATCTGTCAGGTTTTGCAGCACCATTTAGTGAGTGGGCTCTCTTTAACCCAATGTAAATTCTTGCTTCCTTTGACATAGATTAAATGATCATATAGGCATGGATTTATTTCTGGGCTCCCTATACTGTTCCATTTATCTATGTTTTGTTTTTATGCTAAGACCATGCTGTTTTGATTACTATGGTCTTGTAGTACAATTTGATATCAGGTAATGTGATACCTCCATCTTTGTTTTTCTTTCTTGAAATTGCTGTGGATATTCAGGTTGTTTTTTTATGGTTCCATATAAGTTTTAAGATTATTTGTTGTAGTTGTATAAAAAATGCCATTGGCACTTTGATAGGGATTGCATTAAATGTATAGATTGCTTTGAGTAATATGGACATTTCAACTATATTAATTCTTTCTATCCATGACCATGGTATATCTTCCTATTATTTGTATATTTTTAAGTTTCTGTCATCAATGTCTTATAATTTTCTGAGTACAGGTGTTTGACTTCCTAGGGTAAATTTATTCCTAATCATTTTTTGAAGCAATTGTAAATGAGCTTGTTTTCTTAATTTCTCTTTCTGACAGGTCATTATAGGTGTATAAAGGTGCAACTGAATTTGAATATTAATTTTGTATACTGCTGCTTTACTCAATTAATTTATCAGTTCTAATAGATGTTTTGGGGAGTCCTTACAGTTCTCTTTATATAGAATCATGTCCTCTGGAAATAATGACAGTTATACTTCTTCCTTTCTTATTTGCATGCATTTTATTTCTTTTTCTTTATCTGATTGCTGTGTCTGGAACTTCCATAACTATGTTGAATAAAAGTGGTGAAAGTAGATATCCTTGTCTTGTCCCTGATCTTAAGCAGAATTATTTTAATTTTTCCCCATTGGGTATGATGTTAGCTATGGATTTGTCAGAGATGGGCTTTATTATGTTGAAATATGTTCCCTTTATTCCCACTTTGCTGTGAATTTTTATCATAAATTGATGCTGGATTTTGTCAAATGATTTTTGTGCATCTATTGATATAGCCATATGAGTTTTATTTTACCTTTTGTTTATGCAGTGTATCACGTTAATTGATTTGAAGATATTGAACCAACCTTGTATAGCAGAAATGAATCTCACTTGATCATGCTGTATGATCTTTTCAATGTATTGCTGATTTCGGTTTGCTAATATTTTGCTGAGGATTCTTGTATTGATTTCATTAGGGAGTTTGGCCTATAGTTTCTATTTATGCAATGTCTTTCATTTTGGAATCAGGGTAATAGTGAGCTTGTAAAATGAGCTTGTAGCCTTCCCTCCTTTTGTATATTTTGGAATAGATTGAGGAGAATAGGTGTTAATTATTTTTTGAATGTTTGGTAAAATTCACCTGTGAAGCCATCTGGTCCAGGACTTTTGTTTGTGGGGAGCTTGTTAATTACTGATTCAAATTTTTTTGGTAGTAATCGATCTGTTCAGATTTTCTGTTTCTTCTTGATTAAACCTTAGAATATTGTATGTTTCTTGGAATTTACCCATTTCTTCCAGAGTGTTTAATTTGTTGGCATATAGTTGCTCATAGTATTTTCTTAATTTTTTGGTATTTCTGTGGTGCTATTTGCCACTTCTCTTTCATTTTTGATTTAGTGCTCTCTCACTTTTCTTCTTAATGAGTCTAGTTAAATGTTTGTCAATTTTCTTTATTTTTTCAAAGAACCTGCTCTTGGTTTCATCAATCTTTTCCTTTTTTTTTTTTTTTTTTAGCCTCAATTTAGTTAATTTCTGCTCTGATTTATTATTTCCTTCCTTGTACTCACGTTGGGTTTTGTTTGCTGTTCTTTTTATAGTTCTCTGAAGGGGAAAAATTAGACTGTTGATTTCAGATTTTTCTTGTTTCTTTAAGTAGGCCCGCATTGCTATGAATTTCCCTCTTAGGACTGCTTTCCCTGTGTCTCATAGATTTGGATTGTTGTGTTTTCATTTTCATTTGTCTCAAGGTATCTTTTGATTTCTTCTTTGTTCTTTTTGTTGACCCATTCATTATTTTGTAGCCTGTTATTTAGCCCCCATGTGTTTGTGTTTTTCAGTTTTTTTTCTTGTAATTGATTTCTAATTTCATACCATTGTGATCAGAGAAGACACTTGATATGATTTCAATCTTTTTAAATTTATTGACTTGTTTTGTGGCTTAACATGTAGTCTGTCTTGGAAAATATTTCATGTTCACTTGAAAAGAATGTGTATTCTGCTGCTTGGAGTGAAATGCTCTAAAAATACCAATTAAACCATCTGGTATAGTGTGTCATTTAAAGTCGCTGTTTCCTCGTTGATTTTCTGTCTGGAAAAATCAGACCATTGGGGTTAGTGGAGTTTCAAGTCCCCTACTACAAATATCTTACAGTTGATCTCTGCCTTTATGTTGGTCAATATTTATTTTATACATTTAGGTACTTCTATGTTGGGTGCATACATGTTTACTAGTGTAATGTCCTCTTGTTGGATTGATCCGTTTATTATTATGTAAATTCCTTCTTTGTCACTTCTTATACTCTTCATTTTAAAGTCTATTTGTCCAATGTAAGTTTTGCTACCCCAGCTTTTTTCCTATTTCCATTTGCATGAAATATCTTTTTCTATTCCATTACTTTCAGTCTATATGTGTCTTTCAATCTTAGGTAGGTCTCCTTTAGACAGCATATACATGGTCTTTTTTTTTTTTTTTTTTTTTTTTGAAATCCATTCAGCTACCCTATATCTTTGGATTTGAGCATTTAATACATTTACAATTAAAGTGATTATCGATAGGTACATAGTTATTGCTATTTTATTATTTATAGTTTTGATCTTCTTTTGTTTGTTTGTTTTCCCCTTTCTTCTACTTAACGAAGTTATTTTAACATTTCTTGTAACACTGGCTTGGTGGTAATGAATTTCTTTAGCTTTTTCTTGTCTGGGGAGCTGTTTATCTCTCTTTTAATTTGAAATGATAGCCTTGCTGGGTAAACTAGCATTGGTTGTAGGCATTTGTTTTTCATTTATTTGAGTATTTTTTGCTACTCCCTTATGGCCTACAGAGTTTCCATTGAGAAATCAGCTGACAATCTTATGGGAGCTCCCTTGTAATGAACTAGTTGTCTTTGTTTTACTGCTTTTAGAATTCTCTTTTTGTCTTTAACTTTTGCCAGTTTAGTTATAATTTGTCTTGGTGTGGACCTGTTTGGGTTCTTCTTGTTTGGAACTTTCTGCACTTCCTGGGCTTGTATGTCTTGTCTATTTTCTTCACCGTGTTAGGAAAGTTTTCAGTCTATCTTTTCATATAGGTTCGTGATCCTTTGCTTCCTCCCTTCTCCTTCTGGTACTCCAATGATGTGGATATTATTATGCTTGATGTTGTCCCACAGATCCCTTACAATATCAACTTTTTTTTTCTTTGTTTTCTTTTTGTTGTTCTAATTGGGTGTTTTGTGCTACCTTGTCTTCTAACTCACTGATTTAATCCTCTGCTTCATCTAATCTGTTGTTGATTCTTTCTTTTGTATTCTTTGATGAGACAAGCAAAGAGTTAACAGGAGTGGGCTTGTGAGCTGGCAGGATGGGACAGGCAAAGAGTTAACAGGAGCGAGCTTGTGGGCTAACAGGAGTGAGCTTAAACATTAGTCTCTTGGCTCTAACTCCCCTGGCTAATACTGCACCTACAAGCTGACGAGTACCTTACATCCATCATAGGTGAAAACAGAACAGTTCCCAATTGCAACAGCAACCCCCTGCAAACTAACAAACACCCATCATAAATGGGAACAGAACAGTTTCCAATCTCAACAGCAACTCCCTGCAAGCTAACATCCATCATAGATGGGAACAGGACAATTACCATAAGAAGACAATTGTAATGGCAGCCCCCCCTGCAAGCTGAGAAGCACCCTACATCCTGCTTAGAAAAATATAAACCTCAGCACTCCTTCTCATCAGTACAGCTATCCCCCATTGGACTCCACCCTGGCATAATTCCATTTGCCAGTATCTCACTCTTACCCTTCTGTCTCTGTAGCTGTCTCTATCAGACTGCTCTGGCAAACTTCTGCCAGTATCTCTCTCTTTCCTCTCTGTCTCCGCAGCTCTCCCTCTCAGACTGCCCTGACAAAACTTCTGCCAGTTTCAAACAGAGCTTTGTCTCTCCCTTTTTGACTTTCAGTGTATCTTTTCTCTGGATACTCTTGTAGAGTCTCATAAATTCTTTTACATTCTGTGAACGACCAGGGGTTAATTCTACACCAAGACATTCTTCATTTCAGCTATTGTAGTCTTTATTTCTGACTGGTTAATTATTGGGTTTCTATGTCTTTCTTTATGCTTAATATCTCTTTGTAGAAATTTTCATTAAGTTCCTTAGCGTTCTTATAATCAGTGTTTTAAACTGTGTCTCTGGTATGTTGGTTGCCTCCATTTCATTTAGTTTCATTTTTGGAGATCTCTCTTGTTCTTTTATTTGGGACATGTTTCTTTGTTTCCTCATTCTGGGTGCCTCTCTGTGTTTGCTTCTATGTATTAGGTAGATCTCCTATATCTCTCAGTCTTTGCTGGGTAGCCTTGTGTAGCATGTGTCCTGTGTGGTCCAATGGCCCAATCTCCCCAATCTCTTGTGTGGGTGTTCCTTGAGTGTCCTTTGAGTGTGTTGTGTGTGTTCTCCTGTTGTAGTTGAGCCATCAGTGGTTGGGATTGACTCCCAGGCTGACTGACTGTGAGGGCTTGTTATGCACGCAGTGTATGAACTGCTGACCTTGGGCTGACCCCTTACAGGGAGATTCATCCTTGTGGGCCCTTGTGTCTGGTGGGACCACCCTTTGGGTGTATCACTTGTGGGGCTAACCAGGTCATGCTATGGTTGACGTGGTCTGAAGCTGGCCTCTGGATGTGTTGTTTCTGGTGTCTATTGGGAGGGCCTCCTGTGTAGGTCAAATTCAGCCTTACCTGTGACTGGCCTGTGGTTACCTTGTAGGAACTGCAAAGCTATATGTGGTTGGCTTCTGCCTGTACTAGACTTGAAGGCATGTGGGGGTGGCCTTTCTGTGAACTGAGGCTGGCTGCCACCAGTATTGGGCCTGAGGCAGCTTAGTGAAAATCCCAAGGCCTACCACCTGCCTGCTGCCAGTAAGTCTCACCTGTTGAAAGAGACTCCTTAGGTGTGCAGGCCACGCTGGTTGACCTGGTGTTTGAAAGTGCCTTTGGTGATGCAGCACTAGCTGGGTGGGGTGTGGTTCCATGGAACTTCGAGCCATGGGCTGTTGTTTTTACCAAGTGACTGCAGTTTCAGTTCTTGCACGGTGTTGGGCCCATGAACACTTGGCAAAAATGCCCTGAGAACACTATGGCTGACCACTGTTACCTTAGGTCTACAGTTCCCTGAGAGCCACCCAAGAGAGGCTGGACACAGGCTTTGAGTTACTGTCTACCACCAAAAGTTTATTGGGGCACTGCAAGCTGTCTGCGGGTGGTCTGTGGCTATAAAAGTTTTCTGCAACTTGTGGGGGCTGTACCGACCCTCCCCCCCAGGGTAGCTGAGAGTGCCCTGGGAGATGTGGTACTAGTTGTTTGGGGCAAGGACACAGGGCATCACAAAAGTGATGGGCATACTTGGAATTTACCAGACCAATGTGGTCTGAGATTAGGCCATGGAGGAGGGATCAACAAAGAAAAGATGGTACCCTTCTTATAGGCTACACATGAGGCCAGCTTCTCACAGGTATAATGATAGCTCTTTCTCCAGCCCTCCCCTTGAAGCTCTACAACTCAATCTTTCCCCATATATCTCTGGCACCTCTTGAGTTGCTGCCCCTCCACCGGAGGGCAGGCAAGTATTTACAAGCAAGTGAATCTGTGCGTGGACTGTATAAGAGGGTGTCTGGATTTCCAGCTGCCTTCCTTCTCACCAGGATGGGCAGACAGAGTCCTTACTGATTTTCACTGTCACATGTTATGGGAACTCCTCTTCCTGGCATAGGCCCCCTGGGTTGGGGAGCCCTGTGCAATGCTGGGACCCCTCCCTCTTCCAAGGAGACCACCACCACTGAGGTGTCTCTCCTGGTGCTCAACCATTGTCTGTTGGTTTGTGGTCATCCCATTTTGAGTCTCTCCCTCCCCCCCACCTGTCTCAATGTAGCCTCTTCTTTATGTCCTTAGTTATAGGAGTCTGTTCAGTTCATCTTCAGATGGTTTTTGAGGTTGATTGTTCTATACTTTGTTTGTAATTTTGGTGTGATCCTGGGAATGCAGTAAATGTAGCATTTACTTAATCTGCCATCTTGGATGTAATCCTTAACTAGTAATTTTGAAATTCTTTATAGCTCTGTACATATGGTCTCATAGTATGTATTTATCTATCATCTATCTATCTATCTATCTATCTATCTATCTATCTATCCATTTATTATAGTGTGATATTCCTTTCTTGAGGAAACGATTAGTTATAATCCATCACATTTAATTATTATTATTATATATACAGTTATAAATATAATTCTAAGTATAAATGTAGTATGTAATTATGACTATATAAGTGTAATATTTTTTGAATGCTTACTACTTACCAAATATGCTTAACTCAGTTAGTCTGCACAACAATCCCATGAAGAAAATTCTCTTATCATTGTTTTACATATGAAGAAACTGGGTTTTGGAGTGATTGAGTAACTTGCTTAAATCCATACAGCTGATTTGTAGCAACATTTATTGAGGTCTTACTATGAGCCAGGCACCGTCCTAAATATTATACAGAGGTTAGCTCATTTAATCCCCTACAACTATCCTTTGGGATTGTATAATTGTTATCCTCATTTTACAGATAAGAAAACTTGACATTGGCAAGGCTAATTTTCCCCAGGGCACACTGCTATTGTTACTAAGTAGAAGAGCCAGGATTTTCACATAGGCACTTGGACACCAAAACTGGCGTTTTCATCCATCATACTATTCATAGATGGTTGTATTTTACAAACATGGTCAATGCCATATTTCTCTTCCAACATCCTCTTCCAGAGCCTTCAACTCCCTCATCAAGGAATGGAGTCTACTTCTCCTCTTCTTGAAGCTGTGGCAAATAGCAACATGAGGGAAGTGATGCTGCCCATCTCTTGGGGCTCATTCAAGATTCTTGTCCTTGGAGCTCAGCCACTGTGGTGCGCAGGTTAATGTTTCCCTCTCCCAAGTGTTTATGTTTTAATCCCTGGAACCTCTTGACTGTGTTACCTTTCATGGTAGATAGACTAGGTAGTTTTGATTAAATTAAAGACGTTCTGTGAGGAGAGTTTACTGGATTATCTGGGTGAGCCCAATATAACCACAAGACTTTTTAAAAATAGAATAGAGCAGTAAGTTCAGAGTTAGAAGGAGTAACTACTCAAGAATGCGTATATAGAGGGAGGCAGAAGTAAATCAGTCAGAGAGAGATGTGATTATGGAAGAAAGACACAGAAAATGTAACCCTGCTGGCTTTGAAGATGGAGAAAGGGGACCATGAGCAAAGGGATGTGGTCAATCTCTCCAAAGTGGAGAAAAGAAACAGATGCTGCCCTAGAGCTTCCAAAAAAGAATGCAGCCCTGCATGCAATACTTCAATTTTAGCCCAGTGAGACCTGTGTCAAATTTTTGGTCTGTAGCATCATTTAACATAATAAATTTGTGTTGTTTAAGCCACTAAATTTGTGGTAATTTATGGAAGCAGTGATAGAAAACTAACATAGGCACCATGCTGTAAGGCAGCCCAGACCACATGTGTAAGTGTTTCAACTAATAACTCAAGCTAAGAGCTCAGCCATCAGACAGCATGATTCCGAGGAAGTGGGTGAGTGAGTGAACCTTCAGAAGATTCCAGCTCCCAGCCCTTGAGATCCTCCTGCTGATGCCAAGTGGAGCAGAGATAAGCTATCCCTGTTGAGTCCTGCTCAAATGGCTGAGGGGACTGTCAAAAATAAATAAATAAATACATACATACATAAATAAAAGTTTCTCTCTTACTTTATTCCATGCTTTGCTCAACTTAATGAAAGTTTCCAGTCTGTGAAGCAATTGTTTATTATTGAGTTTCATGATCATAAATTATAATAAGCATCATCCTCTTCCTAACTGCTGAGAATTGCGTATCCTATTAAAGTATCAGACCCATGTTTAGGAATAAGATGCTAGAACACAGTGAGCAATAAATAAGGAAGTATACCTGCTCTCCATACCTGACTCTATTTCAGTTTTCTGTGTTTGTTTATTTTGTTCTTTAGATTCCACATATAAGTGAGATCATATGGTATTTATGTTCCTCTGTCAGACTTATTTTACTTAGCGTAATACCCTTTAGGTCTACCCATGTTGTCACAAATAGTAAGATTTTATTCTTTTTTATGGCCAAGCAATATTCTATTATATAAATATATATATATATATATATATATATATATATATATATATATATAGCGAAAAATGTCACATTTTAAGAAAGGAAGACTGTATTAAAATTGTAATACTCAAGATATACTGATAACAAAAGATGAATACAAGTCACATTTGAATTCTGCAATTACAAGAGGAGCTCAAAGTGGTTACCATCCATGTCTAGACACTTCTGATTATGGCAAACTGCTGCTTGAGCAACGGTGACCAATGTGTTCACTTGTATACATTTTTTGGCACCTCCTGTATATATAATCACATCTTTTTTATCCAGTCATTTATTGATGAGCACCTAGGTTGCTTCCATATCACTGCTATTGTAAATAGTGTTGCAGTGAACAAAGAGGAGCATATATCTTTTTGGAATAGGGTTTTTGATTTCTTCAGATAAATATCTAGAACTGAAATTGCTGTGTCATAAGGTAGTTCTACTTTTAATTTTTTGAGGAACCTCCAAACCATTTTCAGTAGTGGCTGCACCAAATTGCAATCCCACCAACAGTGCACGATGGTTCTGTTTCCCCCACATCCTCACCAGCACTTGTTGTTATTTGACTTCTTGCTAATAGTCATCCTGACAAATGTACAGGGATCGCATTGTGATTTTAATTTGCATTTTTCTGATGATTAGTGACATTGAGCATCTTTTCATATGTCTATTGGTCATCTGTATGTTCTCTTTGAAAAAATGTCTATTCAAGTCTTCTGCCCATTTTTTAATTGAGATGTTTATTTGTTTGTTGTTGAGTTCTGTCTATATATATATATATATATATATATATATATATATATATATAATATGTTATATAAATATAATATATTATATTAACCCATTATCAGATGTATCATTGGCAAATATCTTCTCTCATTCAATAGGTTGTCTTTTTGTTTGTTAATGGTTTCCTTTGCTGTGCAAAATCTTTTTAGTTTGATGGATTCCCACTTGTTTTATTTTTGTTTCCTTTGCCTGAGGATATATATCAGTAAGTGTATCATTGATAGCAATGTCAAAGAGTTTACTGTCTATGTTTTCTTCTAGGAGTTTTATGGTTTTGGATCTTACATATGTCTCTAGTCCATTTTAAGTTTATTAATGTATATGGAATAAGAAGGTGGTCTAGTTTCATATTTTTGCATGCATCTGTGCAGTTTTTCCAACACCATTTATTGAATAGACTGTTTTTACACCATGTAGGGACAGAGCCAGGAGTGCAGTTTCCAGGCTCTTGGCCTCGTGTGGGGAAGTGCTGGCTCAGGTAGTAAATGGCCATCAACTGTGATTGGATGGCCATCAGCTGTGGCTAGTTGGCCGTCAGCTGTAACCAGTGAGCCATTGCCCACTAATATAACTGCTGTGGCTACGCTAGCAGCAAATGGAGGCTAGCAAGAAGATGGTGGCTGAGCCTGCAAGCGGTGCAGTGAGGGTTGTGAACAGTGTGGCTCCTTGTGGGGACAGAGCCCCAGAAAGTAGTCTACAGGCTCTCAGCCTCACGTGGAAGGGTGCTGGCTCAGGTAGTAGATGGCCATCAGCTGTGACTGATTGGCCATCAGCTGTAGCCAGTTAGCCAATTAGCCACTGATATAACTGCTGCGGCTACAGAGGAGAGCCGAGGAGAGTAGAGGAGCAGAGTCGAGGACAGTGGAGGAGAGTCGTTGGTCGGTTGGCAGAAAAACAGACAGCAGGTCGCACGTCCGGTGAACCCAGCCTCAGTGAGACCATAGTGGTATGACTCCCCTACATATGGCTCCGTGGGTGTTCCTTTTTGGCCTCACCATATACTGCGTTCTTATGTGGGGAGCGGGACCAGAGACCCCGCAGGCCGCCCCGCATGACAAATGGCACAGAGAGCAGGGTATGGTGCCAGCCAAAACCTACCAAAGCATGGTGGAGCGGTTTGTGCGTGTGAGAACCCAGCTTCAGGAGGCCCATGAGGAGTGACACCAGGAACGGGAGGTGCGGTCTGCCTGGGAGACTCAAGCCTCCAGCTAGCACACCACCTTCTTGGCCATAGAAGGCGTTGTCCTCCTTTTGTTGATCTGCTGCAGCCTTAGGATCCGAGGGTGGTGGACATCTTACAAGGAGGCCTCCACCCACTCAGACACCTGGCACGGTGAGCAAGATTCCGACCAGGTAGGAATGGCGTCTGACTCTGGGCAGGAGGACGTGTGGACCCCACACAGTATATGGTATTCGGTGGCCACTGTTCTCAGGAGTTGGACCCCCAAGGAAAGGTGGGAGGACATGGACGGCACTCAAGCCAGCGTGGAGAACGCCCTGCAGGCTCTGGCTGAGCCGTTGCCGGAAGAGGAGAAGGCCACAGCTGGCCGCGTGGGCTGGATGTTCCTCATGGCCTTAAGGAAAATGCGCTTAATGAAATAGCCCAGGTGCCGGACCAGGTGTCCCGGTTGGAAGCACTGGAAGCCCGGGTCCACCTGTTAGAACAAGGGCCCCAAGGTGGAGACTCTGAGGCAGAGGCGGAGGAAGCAAGTGGAGACAATGTAGCTCCCAACCCCCAAGCCCGGCCAATCTTGAAGCAAAAGGTAACTCGTGATCAACCTTTGAGCCCCAGGGGCACTGCTGCTGGCAACCCAGCTGTGACTGAGTTCACAACCTACACCCCATACACTCCCACTGAGTTGCAGGAGCTGGGGAGGCGGTACAGACAACGCGCTGGAGAGCCAGTCTCGGCTTGCCTATTACATTTATGGGATGAGGGAGCAGACAACATTCTCTGCTCCCCAGGCGAGATGGAAAAGCTAGCCTTCATGACAGTGCATCCGTCCCTGCGACAAAGGTTACAAAACTGCCACAGATTGGCCCACAACCAGGGCAACCATTCTCTAATGGAGTGTCTCACTGCTGTGGTATGCACCGTATGGGAACAGGCTGGCAAGCTGCCAGACACTGTGAGTCAATGGCAGCCATATATAGAACTTACGCAAATAATCCACGAAATGGATATGAACCATGCTACTTTTAACCTCAACATGCAGGGGCCGGATGACGAGCTTTTTACTGCCAGCATGAGAGATCTGGTTTTGGATACTGCACCTGCGAGTTCTTTTGGATCCTTGGTTGCTATTCTTACCCCATATGTAGGGCAACGGATCCATGAAGTTACAACTGCCATGGCCACCCTAGGGGATGTTGAAAGCTGGAGGCGAAGGAAGTTAAGACAGGAGGTCCGCTCAGTTGAGACCTGGAAGCCCAAACCAAAGGTAAAGGGGCGAGGTCACGGGCCTCAGAGAGTAACTCGCGCACAGATGTGGTGTGATCTCGTGGCAACAGGGGTCGACAAAAAGAAAATAGACCGACAACCCAATGCACTCCTGCTGGAACTTTGGAAACAGTTCCATCCGGAACAACAATTCCAGAGAAGCATAAAGGAGGAGTCTGGGAAAGCATGACCCGTGTCCCTCCAGGACTTCATGCAGCCGCTTGAGGCTGACCCCTTGCAGCTTGATTAGGGGTGGGGCCAAGGTACCCGGTCAGAGGGGACGAGCAGGGACCGGAGGCCCCATGTGGAACTGTCCATACATTGGTCCCCTTCGAATGTCCAGAGGGTTTTGGCTCTAGTTGACACTGGCGCCGACTGCAGTCTCATTTATGGGAACCCAGAACTGTTCCCTGGACCAGCAGTCTGCATTGATGGCTACGGGGGGGAAAACTGTGACTGTGAAAGCTGTTTCCTTACCACTGGGTATAGGAAGGCATCCCCCTCGTACCTACAAGGTTTATGTCTCCCCCGTTCCGGAGTATATTCTAGGGGTGGACGTGCTACATGGCCTCAGCTTACAGATGTCAGTGGGAGAGTTCCGTCTCCGGATCTGGGTGGTGAAAGCAGTGACACGCAGGCATGCTCACCACCCTCCTCAAGTGTTGCCACAGCCCTGGCGCGTGGTTACAGTGTGACAGTATCGCCTGCCAGGAGGACAGGAGGAGATTGGTCATACAATATTGGAGTTGGAGAAGGCACATATAGTGAGGCCAACGCACAGTCCCTTTAACTCCCCAGTATGGCCTGTCAAGAAGCCAGATGGGACCTGGCGAATGACTGTGGACTATAGGGAGTTAAATAAGGTGACGCCACCCTTGCACGCTGCAGTGCCTTCAATTCATGATTTAATGGGTCATCTGACTCTCCGCCTGGGGACATATTACTATGTAGTGGACTTGGCCAATGCTTTTTTCTCCATTGACATTGCACCCGAGTGTCAAGAGCAGTTTGCTTTTACGTGGGATGGGCGGCAGTGGACTTTTCAAGTCCTTCCGCAAGGATACTTGCACAGCCCCACTATCTGTCACGGGCTCGTGGCTCAGGATTTGGCACAGTGGGATTTCCCATCCTCTGTGGCCTTGTTTCATTATGTTGATGACATTCTGTTAACCTCAGATTCTCTTTCTGATTTAGAGCAAGCAGCTCCCTCTCTTCTCTGCCACCTGAAGTCACGCGGCTGGGCAGTGAACGAGGAAAAGGTCCAAGGCCCTGGCTTATCCATCAAGTTTTCGGGTGTTGTGTGGTCAGGTAAGACAAAGGTTATACCTGAGGCAATCATTGATAAGATACAAGCCTTTCCCCACCTGACCAAGGTCTCCCAACTGCAGACATATTTGGGTCTGCTAGGATATTGGCGGGCGTTTGTACCCCATTTAGCAGAAATGGCAAGGTCCTTGTACAATATGATAAAAAAAAGGGGGCCTCATGGGATTGGACTGAGGCTATAGAGCAAGCCTTCGTTGCCATGAAACGGGCAGTGCAGCAGGCACAGGCTCTGCAAGTAGTGGGCCCCGGCCGCCCATTTGAACTTGATGTTCACGTAACCCAAGAGGGGTACGCATGGGGTCTCTGGCAACGGCAGGAGCGTCTCCGGTTGCCAGTGGGATTTTGGTCCCATTTATGGAAAGAAGCGGAGGTCCGCTACTCTCTAATAGAGAAACAGCTGGCTGCTGCGTATGCAGCCCTAGTGGCCACAGAAGCCATCACAGGAACGGCACGGGTGTTGGTTCGAATAACCTATCCTGTCCAGGGGTGGGTCCGTACATGGACCCAGGGACCCAAAACGGGGGTGGCACAGACCACCACCCTCGCCAAGAGGGATGCCTACTTGGAGCAACGTAGCACCCTTAGTTCAAGCCCTTTGAGCACAGAGCTACAACAGGTCCTGTGGCCTGTGGAGCTTGTAGCCCAGGCTGAGCCAAGCGCTCTGCCTAGAGGGGAGGACTTGGAGCCCTCACCCTACAAAGAAGGGCAGTCCCCAGTACCTGAGGATGCCTGGTTTACCGATGGTTCTAGCCAAGGGACTGCAGCTGTTTGGACAGCTATTGGTGTGCAGCCCAAAACAGACACCATTTGGTTTGATACTGGGACGGGCCAGAGTAGACAGTGGGCTGAATTAGGGGCTGTGTGGATGGTAATCATCCACGATCCTGGGCCCCTAGTTATTTGCACTGACAGTTGGGCGGTGTTCCAGGGCCTAACGTTGTGGCTCCCTACATGGAAACACCAAAATTGGTTGGTGGGATACCGTCCACTGTGGGGTCAAGCCATGTGGCAGGACCTCTGGGACCTAGGGCAGAAAAAGGAGGTGACCTTAATGCATGTCACAGGTCACTCCCCCTTAGTGTCCCCAGGTAATGATGAAGCAGACGCCCTAGCACGGGTACGATGGTTAGAGCGGGTTCCTGCCACAGATGTGGCCCACTGGCTGCATAGGAAATTGCAGCACGCTGGAAGTTGAACCATGTGGCAGGTGAGCAGACACTGGGGCCTGCCTTTGAAATGGCAGGAGACAGCAAATGCCTGCTATGACTGTGCAGTCTGTGCCCAGGACAGCCCCCAAAGGCGGAGGCTCCCCTGGGAGACACAGCAGATTACGTGAGGGAGGGTGCCCCTCACTCGCTGGCAAGTGGATTACATTGGACCCCTGCCTAAGGCCCGCAATGCGATATATGCATTTACAGCAGTGGACACTGCTACGGGGTTGATGTTTGCTTGGCCCTGTCCGGCTGCGGATCAGTGGCATATAGTGGTCGCCCTTACATGGCTGTGCGCCCTCTATGGGCGCCCCCAAGTCATTGAAAGTGACAGGAGTACCCATTTTACGGGGCAAGAAGTGCAGCGCTGGGCTGCCAGGATGGACGTGCAATGGTTGTTTCACACCCCGTACAATCCACAAGCAGCTGGCATGATTGAACGCTATAATGGCCTTTTGAAGCAAGGTCTCCGGGTGTCAAAACACCCTCCCACGATGCGTGACTGGGCCTCTCGTCTATGGGATGTCTTGAGAGTCCTGAATGAGAGACCACGGAAGGGAGGGCCCGCACCAGTAGAAACTCTGCTACATCGAACAGCTGCTCCCATTCAATTACAAGTTACCACCAGTGAGACTCTGTTAAGCCAGGCTACAGCAGAAATGGGAACATTTTGATGCCAGCACCCACATGCTTGAAAGCAGGGGAACGGCAGCAATGGACTTGTCCCTGGCAGGTCAAAAGCCCCCACTGTGGATCGTTGGACCTGATAGCCCCATGGGGGGCCGGTTTGACTCATAATTTGCAAGTGATGTCAGGGGTGGTGGCTGAGTGGCCACCGCAAGTGACTGTAGTATACAGAGGTCCCAATACCGGGATGATTTTGCAAGGAAACTATGTGCTCTCACTATGGCCTTATCGTGCGGGAGACCCTGCTCGCCGTGCCATTTTTCAGGCGGGGCGGCCTGCGGGGTCTCTGGTCCCGCTCCCCACACAAGAACGCAGGATATGGTGAGGCCAAAAAGGAACACCCACGGAGCCATAGGTAGGGGAGTCATACCTCTATGGTCTCACTGGAGGCTGGGCCCACCAGACGCGCGACCTGCCGTCAACCTTTCTGCCAACCGACCGATGACTTTCCTCCACTCTCCTCGACTCTGATCCTCTACTCTCTTCCGCTCTCCTCGGCTCTTCTCTTCTGCTTTCCTCGGCTCTGTTCGGCTCCTCAGCTGTCCTCGGCTCTCCTCCGCAGCCGCAGCAGTTATACCAGCAGCCAATCGGCTAACCGACACAGCCAACAGCCAACCAGCCACAGCCGACGGCCATCCACTACCCGAGCCAGCACCCCTCCATATGAGGCCGAGAGCCTGGAAATTGCTCTTTGGGGCTCTGTCCCCACACTCCACCCCTACAGGGTCACGCCTCACAATCTACACGACGAGCGTCTTCCCCGAGGGTCCCTGTGCCATATTAGCCTACTGACACCTACGGACGAAAAGAAACGGTAGTCTTAGGAACCACAATGGCAAATCCCTTCCAACTGGGTGGATACATGCTAGCTTTTTGTCCTGGGAAAGGAGGGTCACTGCCACTGGCACCTTTCCTGGTTTGTGGTACCAGACCTTTATGGCAGTACTTGGGGTCCCTTGCATAGTTTCAACATGTAACAGAACAGGGGACCCCATAATAGGCCATAGTGAGAGCACATAGTTTCCTCGCAAAATCATCCCGGTATCGGGAATTCTGTATACTACAGTCACTTGCGGTGGCCACTCAGCAACCACCCCTGGCGTCACTTGCAAATCATGAGTCAAACCGGCCCCCCATGGGGCTATCAGACCCAACCACCGACAGTGGGGGCTTTTGACCTGCCAGGGCCAAGTCCATTGCTGCCGTTCCCCTGCTTTCAAGCCGTAGCCTGGCTTTAACAGAGTTTCCCATTAAATCATGAATTCAAGGCACTGCAGCGTGCAAGGGTCACCTTATTTAACTCCCTATAGTCCACAGTCATTCGCCAGGTCCCATCTGGCTTCTTGACAGGCCATACTGGGGAGTTAAAGGGACTGTGCGTTGGCCTCACTATATGTGCCTTTTCCAATTCCAATATTGTACGACCAATCTCCTCCTGTCCTCCTGGCAGGCGGTACTGTCGCACTGTAACCACGCGCCAGGGCTGTGGCCTCCGGTCCCTGCTCGTCCCCTCTGACCGGGTACCTTGGCCCCACCCCTAATCAAGCTGAGAGGAGTCGGCCTCAAGGGGCTGCATGCAATCCTGGAGGGACACGGGTCGCGCTTTCCAAGACTCCTCCTTTATGCTTCTCTGGAATTGTTTTTCCGGACGCAACAGTTTCCAAAGTTCAAGCAGGAGTGCACTGGGTTGTCAGTCTATTTTCTTTCTGTCGACCCCTGCTGCCACGAGATCACACCACATCTGTGCGCGTGTTACTCTCTGAGGTCCGCGACCTCGCCCCTGTACCTTTGGTTTGGGCTTCCAGGTCTCAACTGAGCGGACCTCCTGTCTTAATTTCCTTCGCCTCTGGCTTTCAACATCCCCTAGGGTGGCCATGGCAGTTGTAACTTCATGGATCCGTCACCCTCCATACGGTGTAAGAATAACAACCGAGGATCCAAAAGAACTAGCAGGTGCAGTATCCAAACCAGATCTCTCATGCTGGCATTAAAAAGCTCGTCATCTGGGCCCTGCATGTTGAGGTTAAAAATAGCATGAGTCAAACCCATTTCACGGATTATTTGGGTAAGTTCTGTATATGACTGCCATTGACTCACAGTGTCTGGCAGCTCGCCAGCCTGTTCCTATACTGTGCATACTGCAGCAGTGAGCCACGCCATTAGAGAATGGTTGCCCTGGTTGTGGGCCAACCTATGGCAGTTTTGTAACCTTTGTCGCAGGGACGGATGCACTGTCACGAAGGCTAGCTTTTACATCTCGCCTGGGGAGCAGAGAATGCTGTCTGCTCCCTCATCCCTTAAACGTAATAGCCAAGCCGAGACTGGCTGTCCAGGGCGCTCTCTGTACCGCCTTCCCAGCTCCTGCAACTCAGTGGGAGTGTATGGGGTGTAGGTCGTGAACTCAGTCACAGCTGGGTTCTTGACAGCAATGCCCCCGGGTCCCAAAGGATGCTCATGTTTCACCCTTTGCTTCAAGATTGGCCGGGCTTGGGCGTTGGGAGCTACATTGTCTCCACTGGCTTCCTCCGCCTCTGCCTCAGAGTCTCCACCTTGGGGCCCCTGTTCTAAGAGGCGGATCCGGGCTTTCAGTGCTTCCAATCGGGACACCTGGTTCGGCACCCAGGCCACTTCATTAAGCGAATTTTCCGAGTTGAGACTCAAGGCCGTGAGGAACATCCAGCCCACGCGGCCGGCTGTAGCCTTCTCCTCCTCCGGCAACCGCTCAGCCAGAGCCTGCAGGGCGTTCTCCACACTGGCCAGAGAGCCGTCCATGTCCTCCCACCTTTCCTTGGGGGTCCAACTCCTGAGAACAGTGGCCACCGAATACCATATACTGTGTGGGGGCCACACGTCCTCCTGCCCAGAGTCAGACGCCATTCCTACCTGGTCGGAATCTTGCTCACCGTGCCAGGTGTCTGAGTGGGTGGAGGCCTCCTTGTAAGATGTCCACCACCCTCGGATCCTAAGGCTGCAGCAGATCAACAAAAGGAGGACAACGCCTTCTATGGCCAAGAAGGTGGTGTGCCAGCTGGAGGCTTGAGTCTCCCAGGCAGACCGCGCCCCCTGTTCCCGGTGTCGCTCCTCATGGGCATCCTGAGACTGCGTTTTCACACGCACAAACTGCTCCACCAGCCTTCGGAGAATTTTAGCCGGCGCCATACTCTGCTCGCTGCACCAGTTTTCGTGCGGGAGACCCTGCTCGCTGCGCCATTTGTCCTGCACGGAGGCCTGCTCGCCGCGCCATTTTTCAGGCGGGGCAGCCTGCGGGGTCTCTGGTCCTGCTCCCCACACAAGAACGCAGGATATGGTGAGGCCAAAAAGGAACACCCACGGAGCCATAGGTAGGGGAGTCATACCACTATGGTCTCACTGGAGGCTGGGCCCACCGGACGCGCGACCTGCCGTCCGCCTTTCCGCCAACCGACCGACCGACGACTCTCCTCCACTCTCTCGACTCTGTTCCTCTCCTCTCTTCAGCTCTCTTCGGCTCTTCTCTTCCGCTCTCCTCGGCTCTGCTCGGCTCCTCGGCAATCCTTGGCAGTCCTCGGCAGTCCTCGGCTCTCCTCCATAGCCGCAGTAGTTATACCAGCGGCCAATCGGCTAACCGGCCACAGCCGACGGCCAATCAGCCACAGCCGACGGCCAATCAGCCACAGCCGACGGCCATCCACCACCCGAGCCAGTACCCTTCCACGTGAGGCCGAGAGCCTGTCAACTACTCTCTGGGGCTCTGTCCCCACAGGCCTATTATGGGGTACCCTGTTCTGTTACATGTTGAAACTATGCAAGATACCCCAAGCACTGCCATAAAGGTCTGGTACCACAAACCGGGAAAGGTGCCAGTGGCAGTGACCCTCCTTTCCCAGGACAAAAAGCTAGCATGTATCCTCCCAGATGGAAAGGATTTGCCATTGTTGGTTCCTAAGACTACCGTTTCTTTTTGTCTGTAGGTGTCAGTAGGCTAATATGGCACAGGGACCCTCGCAGAAGATGCTCGTCGCGTAGATTGTGAGGCGAGACCCTGTAGAGGTGGAGTGTGGGGACAGAGCCCCAGAAAGTAGTTTACAGGCTCTCGGCCTCACGTGGAAAAGTGCTGGCTCGGGTAGTAGATGGCCGTCAGCTGTGGCTGATTGGCCGTCAGCTGTAGCCAGTTAGCCAATTAGCCGCTGATATAACTGCTGCAGCTAAGGAGGAGAGCGGAGGAGAGTAGAGGAGCAGAATCGAGGAGAGTGGAGGAGAGTCGTAAGTCGGTTGGCAGAAAAACGGACACCAGGTCGCACGTCTGGTGAACCCAGCTTCCAGTGAGACCATAGTGGTATGACTCCCCTACCTATGGCTCCGTGGGTATTCCTCTTTGGCCTCACCCTGTCCTGCATTCTTATGTGGGGAGTGGGACCAGAGACCCCACAGGCCGCCCCACAGGACACCCCTGCTTCCTGTGTCTCCAACCCAGCCGCCAGCAAGAATATAGTGGTATGACTCCTCTGTCTATGGCTCCATGGGTGTTCCTTTTTGGTCTCACCATGTCCTGCGTTCTTCTGTGGGGACTGGGACTAGAGACCCCGCAGGTTGCACCGGACGACAAATGGCGCAGCGAGCAGGGTACGGTGCCGGCCAAAGCTCCCCGAAAGGCGGTGAAGCAGTTTGTGCTTGTGAACACTCAGTCTCAGGAAGACCAGGAGGAGCAGCTGCTGGAGAGCTGGAACCCGTGGATGGGTGAGGGGATGTGAACGGTTCTCCCACCAGCATAGGCCAGAGAAATCAAAGGTCGGTGCGGCCCTGTGAGCTGGGAAGTGCTTGCTGAGGCGCCTGGATGTAGGACTTGTAGTCCCAGGAGGAAACGCTTGCTGAGTCCTCTGTGGGAGCTGAGGGTGAGGTCAAGGTCGTCCCTCACCCCCAGGACAGCCCTGGCGAATGACTATGGACTATGGGAAATTCTCTTCTATCCCTAATTTAATGGACCGCTTGACTATTTGCTTGGGAACATACCACCATGTAGTGGAACTGGTGGATGTTTGCTTTTGTGTTTTGACCGGCCGCCATTGAGAATATGTAAGCACCTTGACTGTGAGCCACTGTTGTTCCAGCACAGTACCCTGAGAAGCCCAGAGAGAGTGGCAGTGCTGAGAGCCCTGGCTGAGCCCAGGAAGTCTGGCTGTGCCAAGAGAGAGATGCAGTGCCCTGAGAGCCCTGGCTGAGTCCAGGAAGTCTGGCTGTGCCCAGAGAGAGTGGCAGTTCCCTGAGAGCCCTGGCTGAGTCCAGGAAGTCTGGCTGTGCCCAGAGAGAGTGGCAGTGTCCTGAGAACCCTGGCTGAGTCGAGGAGAGTCGGTCAGTCGGCAGAAAAGTGGACAGCAGGTCGCACGTAGTGTGCCTCCAGCCTCCAGTGAGACCATAGTGGTATGACTCCCCTACCTATGGTTCCGTGGGTGTTCCTTTTTGGCCTAGCCGCATCCTGCGTTCTTGTGTGGGGAGCGGGAGCAGAAACCCCGCAGGCCACCCCGCGTGACACCCACTTTATGTTCTTGCCTTCTTTGTCATAAATTAAATCACCGTATAGGCATAGATTTATTTCTGGGCTCTCCAATCTGTTCCATTGATCTATGTGTTTGTTTTTATGCCGGTGCTATGATGGTTTGATTACTATTGCCTTGAAATGTACTTTGATATCAGGTAGTGTGATGCTTCCAATTTTGTTCTTTTTCAAGATTGTTGTGGTTATTCATAATCTTTCGTAGTTCCACTTAAATTTTAGCATTATTTGTTCTAGTTCTGTGAAAAATGCCTAATTTTTTGATAGGGATTACATTGAATTTATAGATTGCTTTGGATAGTATGGACATTTTTAACAAAGTTCATTCATCCTGTCCATGAGCATAGTATATGTTTCCATTTATTTGTATCTTCTGCAATTTCTTTCTTCAGTGTCTTATAGTTTTCCAAGAACAGGTGTTTTACCTCTTTGGTTAAATTTATTCCTAGGTAATTTTTGTTTTTTTGGTGTAATTGTAAGTGGTCTTTTTTTCTTAACTTATTTTTCTAACAGTTCATTATCGGTGTATAAAAATGCCACCGATTTCTGAATATTAATTTTCTGTCCTGCTAATACTGAACTTATTTGTCAGTTCTGATGTGTTTGGGGGGAGGAATCTTTAGGGTTCTTTCTATATTATGCTACTGCAAATAATGAGAGTTTTATTTCTTTTATTCCCATTTGAATGTCTTTTATTTCTTTTTCATGTATGATTGCTGTGGCTAGGACTTCCAATACTATGTTGAATAGAAGTGGTGAAAGTGGGCATCCTTGTCTTATTCCTGATCTTAAGGAGTACACTTTAAGCTTTTTCCCATTGAGTGTGATGTTAGCTGTGTGTTCGTTATATATGGTTCTATTCCTAATGTCCTGAGAGTTTTTATCATAAATGGATACTGGGTTTTGTCAAATGGTTTTTCTAATCTAGTGATATGACCATATGGTTTTTATTTTCCATTTTGTTGAGGTGGTGTATCACATTAATTGATTTGCAGATATTGAACAAAGCTTGGGTCCCAAGAATAAGTCCCACGTGATCATGGTGTATGATTTTTTTCATGTATTGTTTAATTCAATTTGTTAATATTTTGTTGAGGATTTTTGCATCTATGTTTATCAGGGGTATCGGCCTATAATTTTTTTTTTATACGTCTTTGTTTAGTTTTTTAATAAGACTAATGGTAATCTCATAAAATGAGCTTGGGAGCTTTTCCTCCTCTTGAATTTTTTGGAACAGTTTGAGAAGGATAGGTGTTAATTCTTCTTTGAATATTTGGTAAAATTCACCTGTAAAACTATTTGGTCTAGGACTTTTGGGAGTTTTTTGATTACTAATTCGATTTCATTAGTAGTAATCAGTCAATTCAGATTTTCTGTTTCTCCTTGATTCAATATTGAAAAGATTGTATATTTCTAGGAATTTATTCATTTCTTCCAGATTGTTCAATTTGTTGGCATATAATTGTTTGTAATAGTTTCTTATAATCCTTTGTATTTCTGTGGTGTCAGTTGTCATTTGTCCTTTCATTATTCATAATATTTATTTGAGTTCTCTCTCTTTTTTTCTTGATGAGTTGGGCTAAAGATTTATCAATATTGTTTATCTTTTCAAAGAACCAGCTCTTGGTTTTAGTGATCTTTTCTTTCTTTCTTTTTCTTTTAATACTCTATTTCATTTAATTCCACTCTGATCTTTCTTATTTTCTTCCTTCTGCTCACGTTGGGCTTTGTTTGCTGTCCTTGTTCTAGTTCCTTTAAGTGTAAAGTTAGATTATTTAATTGAAATTTTTCTTATTTCTTGAAGTAGCTTGTATTGCTATGAATTTCCCATTAGGTCTGCTTTTGTTGTGTCCCATAAATTTTGTCATGTTTTTATTTAATTGTCTCAAGGTATCTTTTGATTTCTTTCTTGGCCTCATTGTTGACCTGTTCATTATTTAGTAGCATGTTATTTAGCCTCTATGTGTGTTTTTTTCTTGTAATTTATTTCTAGTTTCATACCATTGTAGTCAGAAAAGACGCTTGATATGATTTCAATCTTCTTAAATTTACTGAAACTTATTTTGTGGCCTAACAATTGGTCTATCTTGGAAAATATTCCATGTGCACTTAAAAACAATGTATATTCTGCTGCTTTGCTGTAAAATGCTTTAAAAATATCAATTAAATTTATCTGGTCTAGTGTGTCATTTAAGGCCATTATTTGTTTTTGTGATTTTCAGACTGGGAGATTTGTCCACTGGTGTCAATGGGATATTAAAGCCATCTACCATGATTGTATTACTGCAGATCTCTTCCCTTATGTGGGTCTCCTCCTGATATTTGCTTTATGTATTTCGGTGTTCCTATGTTGGGTGCATAAAAGTTTATAATCTTGTTTGTTTGATCCCTTTATAATTACGTGATGTTCCTCTTTGTCTCTTATCATGGCATTTGTTTTAAAGTCAATTTTGTCTAAGTATTGCTACCCCTGCTTTTTTTTTATTTCCATTCACATGAAATATCTTTTCACATCCCTTTACTTTCAGGCTGTGTGTGTCTTTTGATCTGAAATAGGTCTCTTGTGGACAACATATATATTGATCTTGTTTTCTTATCCATTCAGCTACGCTAAGTCTTTTGATTGGAGCATTTAATCCACTTACATTTAAAATGATTATTGATACAAACATAGTTATTGCCATTTCATTATATATTTTTATGTTCTTTTTCTCCCCTTTCTTCTTAAAGAAGTTCTTTTAATATTTCTTGTAAACTTGGTTTGATGGTGATGTTTTGGTGGTGATGAAGAAGTCCTTTAGGTTTTTGTTTGTTTGTTTGTTTGTTTGTATGTTGTTGTTTTTTTGTCTGAGAAGCTGTTTATGTCTCCTTCATTTTACTGTATTTTGCCATGTATAATGCACACTTTTTTTGCCCAAATTTCTGATGGAAAAATAAGGATGTGCATTATACATGGGTAGTACTAATTCTGTATCTATATAATGTTTTAAATTATTTTATTTATGCTTATGAATTAAAAGTGTAGCTCTAAAAATCAATAACGATATCCCTATGTGAAATAATAACCTGGAATACGATAATCGTTTTTGTTGAAATTTTGACGAACTTGCAATGACGAAGCGTTCTTGGCCTTCTATGATGTATAAATATTGTAAAATTGATACCAGTGCATAAAATTTCTTGTACCTTGTTTCTATTCTTGTGTTTTGTAATTATTTGTTACATAAAATTTCTTGTACCATAATATGTTAAAAAATAAATGATAAAATTCCTTTATAATACAAAAACAAGTACCTAAATGTAAACAAAAAAGAATTGAAATAAAAAATTAAAACGAAATTTTTTTTTCCCTAAAAGTTTGGACCAAAAATGTGGGTGTGCTTTGTACACGAGAGAGCATTATACACAGCAAAATACAGTAAATTATAACCTTGCTAGGTAGAGTCATCTTGATTATAGGTCCTTGTTTGTCATCACTTGAATATTTCGTGACAACCCCTTCTGGCCTGTAATGTTTCTGGTGAGAAATGTTATGGGAGCACCCTTGTAAATAACTAGTTGCCTTTTTTCTTACTGCTTTTAAGATTATCTCTTTGTATTTTATCTTTGCCATTTTAATTATGTGTCTTGGTGTGGGCCTGTTTAGGTTCATCTTGTTAGGGACTCTCTATACTTCCTGGACTTTATCTATTTCTTTCACCAGGTTTGGAATGTTTTCCGTCATTTCTTTTTTGTTTGTTTGTTTTTTGTTTAAATTTTATTTTATTAAATTTATTGGGGTGACAATTGTTAGTAAAATTACATAGATTTCAGGTGTACAATTCTGTATTACATCATCTATAAATCCCATTGTGTGTTCATCACCCAGAGTCAGTTCTCCTTCCATCACCATATATTCGATCCCCCTTACCCTCATCTCCCACCCCCACCCCCCACCCCCCTTACCCTCTGGCAACCACTAAACTATTATCTGTGTCTATGAGTTTCTGTTTCTCATTTGTTTGTCTTAAAATACGTTCTCAATCCCTTGCATTCTCTCTTCTCCTGGTACCCCTATGATACGAATGTTGTTATGCTTGGTGTTCCACCAAGATCTCTTAAACTATCCTCCTTTAATTTTTTTTTCTTTTTGCTGTTTCAATAAGGTGTTTTCTGCTACTTTGTTTTCCAAATAGGTGACTCAATCCTTAGCTTTATGACGTATGTAAGTGAAACCTTCTATTGCATTCTTCTTTTCACTTATTGTATTCTTCATTTCTGACTAATTCTTTTTTATGTTTAATGTCTTTTTTTTTATGCTTACTATCTCCTAATTGAAGTTCTCACTGAGTTCAAGTATCCTTCCCCTAAGTTCATAGCATCGCTATAACCATTGTTGTGAACTCCATATGTGGTAGGATGCTTGCCTCCGTTTGGTTGAGGTGTTTTTTGTTTGTTTGTTTTGTTTTGTTTTTTCTGGAGTTTTCTCCTGTTCTTTCATTTGGAATGCATTTTTCTGTTTCCTCATTTAGGCTGTCTCTCTCTGTTTGTTTCTATGTGTTAGGTATATCTGCTATGTCTCTAAGTCTTAGCTGAGCGGCCTTAATAGGTGGCCTGTAGGGTCCAGTGACACAGTCTCCCTGGTGTCAGGAATGTTCCTTGTGTGGGATGTGTGTGCCCTTCTGTTATAGTAGAGCCTTGATTGCTCTTGACATATCAGTTGGTGGAACTGATCCTCAGGCTCAGTCCTGTAGTGTTCAGCCATGTCCACAGTTTATGAGATGCTTTGCAGGGAGGGGAATTTGCACCAGCCATCTCTGGTGTCCGCTGAGACTGCATTTTGGGTGTGTACCTTGTGGGAATAATTGCATGGTGCTGAAGTCGACTTCCAGGTATGTTGGTTGAGGGGCCTCTTGGGAGAGGTTCCAGTGCAGGCCCAGGTCACCACTGCTTGTGACTGGCCAGGGGCTACCTGATAGAAGCTACAAAGTGGTCTGTGGTTTGTTGCTCACTTTGATGGGACTGTAGGTGTGTGGGAGAGGCCACACAGTGAACCGAGAATGGCTGCCACCAGTACCAGGCCTAGGGTAGTTCCACAAAATTCCCAGGACTCCCCGAGGCCTGCTGCCATCTTCCAGCTTGTGTAAGGTTCAGATGCTTGTGGAACCTCGAGTGGTACGTGAATTGGGTGAGGCAGGGTCTCAGGGAGTCACCAGAGTGAAAAAAGTGGTGCTCACCAGGTTAATGTAGATTCTGGTTTGGTGCTGGTCTGGAGCCTGGAGGTACTCAGCAAAAGTCTCAGAGCACACCAAGCTCAGGTGCTTTCTGCTTGGGGCCCTCACCCCCCCAAGAGCTGTCCAAGAAAGAGTGCAATGTGAAGCTGGCTGCTAGTGGAAAAAGAGTCTCTAGCATTGTGTGAGTTGGTGGGACATGGTCTCACAGAATCACCTGGGTGGAGTGAATGCAGCTCACCAAGCCAATGCAGGTTCAGATTTGGCCGTGTTGGGGAAGGCTCAACACAGGAAAGCCTACCTGCTTGTTGCACAGGAGGAGGATTCTACACAGGGAAAGTGGCCACAGTCCCCTCAGTCCTTGCCTTGAGCCATACAACTCATTTTCTCCCCATATGTCTCTGACTTCTCCTGAGTCAGCATACCTCAGCTAGAGCCCAGGGTTTGTGCCTGCAAGCGAGTGAGTCTGTGCACAGGCTCTTTAAGAGGATGTCTGCATTTCCTGTAGCTTCTGTCCTACACAAATGGTCAAAATCCCCACTGTTTTTGACAATCAGATGTTATGGGGGCTTATTTCCCAGCATTGGTACTGAGCCCAGAGTGGCACGGGACTCCCTCACAACTCTGCGGGGGATCTCCACAGGCAAGGTATCCGTCCTGATTTTTAATCACCACAGATGGGTTTGGGGCTGGCCCGTTTCACATCTCTGCTTCTCCTACCAGCCTCGACAAGGCTTCTTCTGTACATTCCCAGTTATAAGATTTCTGTTCAGCTAGACTTCAGATGGTTCTCCAGGTTGATTGTTCTATAATTTAGTTGTAATGTTAATGTGGTCACAGAAGGAGGCAAGCACAGCATTTATCTACTCTGCCATTTTGTATCCTGCTTTATCCAAAAACCTCCAAAGCTGCCAGGTTTAGGTAGAAGACAAGCTCTGCACTATAAGCAAGCTCCTGCTTGGTGCATATAGCAGAATTCTACAAAGCACACCAAAAACTGTACACTCACTCAATTTTACTTGATTATGTTTGGATATTCTATGGTCCCCTATAAAATGTAGAGATTCCATAAATATTCAACATTTGCATAATAATAAACATACATTTCTTCACATGCCTTCCTCTTGGGAACACTTCTAAGATATGGGAGCCCCACAGGCAATAAAACACATAACTGATTTCTGTATATTATTTCCATCAAAGCATGCACATCCTATGAAGCTATGCATAAACATTGTCAACATGACTTTGAAGTTTCCATAGTCATTAGTTTCTGGTATTATCTGCATGTAAATTTAGACTACCTATTGTTGATGTTTTCATTTACAGTAAACACTCAAATGATTAACATTGCTTCTTTATCGCTGTCAAATTTGTTATTGACAAATTCATAATAATAAATGCTACCATCAATTCCAACAGCTAAAAGAGTGAAAAACAGTCTATACAAGAAAGCATGGTCATCAAAATCTCATACTCAGCCAGTCAGTTAGGCTCTAAGACATACCTTAACCTGGAAATGTGGAAATGTGGATTTCACATTGTTACAGGCCGGCAAATCATGTATAGTTAGTTAGCTTTACCTTGTCTAAATAATTCTTATTACAGCCTATTTATTTCATACTATTTCTGCACCAAGTTAAGCTGTGTCTGTGATACCTCTAATTCACTTAAGGAAAGAGCAACTACTTCCAAGATTTCACCCAAAATTTTTTTTTTAAGTCATCCTTGACACCTGGGGCTTTTCTCTAGATCTTTCTTTTCCTTATCCTTGGAAGTATCCTTTCATCATTGGCTTTTCAAGGAGTTCAGCTGATATAATTTCTAAAATTGGTCTTTTCAGTTCTTGCTTTGGTTAATCTATTAAACTATTTATCTTTCATTATTACCTTCTTAACCTCTTTTCTGGTGAATTTTCTTTTTGAACACTCCTTGTCGCTACTGTCTTATGCCTCCCTCTCAGCTCACAAATAGTTCCTACTTCCTTCCCAATCTCAGCATTATGGGTCCAAATTTTCTCATTCCCCTGTGTTCATTTCTCCACTTAAAAAATATGCTTTGTTTCAAATTAGTGGTAAGCACCAAATTTACATTTAAAGGGCATAAATAACTCTTATCTACAACCTCTGCCAGACTCTTCCTCTCTTTAAAGTTCAGTTTCCTTGTCTGTAAATAAAACTCGTTAGAAGACATCTCTGTAAGGCCTGTTTTAGCATAAACATTACGCAAGTCTATGAATCTAAGAAAATCTGTCATCTTTGGTACACCTCAATTGATTATTGCTTATTTACCACAGAATAGGCTCTCTTTGCCATATGAAATGTCTTGAACACTTTGGCTACCATCACATTAAATGTAAAATTGGATCACAACAAAGAAGAACCAGCCAGTTCTAGCATCGCAGCTGTCTTAGCACAATGTGAAGCAAGCCTGGTTGGAGAACAGAATGTGCCAAAAGCACAAGAAGCTGCTAAAAGGTGAACTGAAATAGGATAGTCACAGGCAAAGATGCAAGTCAAAATGTCTTTGTGACATCCCATAAGACAGCCAAAGAAACTAAGGCCAGTGTCAGGACTTTGGGGAGGGAGTTGAGAAAAAAACAACAAAAAGAAATTTAGAACTCAGTCAGCAGAAAGATACATTTTTTTTAGTAAGATAGTTCCTCAGATTGTGAGTTTAGGGACAAATGATACATAGTAACAGGTAACTTTCAGGTCTGCCAATAGATGCAGAGTCAGGTTTAAAGGTGTGGAATATGAGCCCAGGTCTTTAGTCTTTTTGTCACTCCCCAAAGAGCATAATTCTGAATACGCGAACATAAATATAAAGACTTTATTTTTAACTAAGATATCTGCTAGACTGCCTCTCACTAAATTCTTAATCATATGATGACACTATTACATTGTTTAGGCAATAAAAGAAATGCAGTTATATTTCCCCCATTCTGTTTGGTAGACAGCACATCTCCCCTCACCAACCTCTACCTCACATAGTGAAAAAAAGACACCTTCCTTTCTCCCTCCCTTCCTTCCTTCTTTTCCCCCTCCCTCCCTTCTTCCTTCCCTCCCTTCCTTCCTCTGTTCCTCCCTCCCTCCCTTCCTTCTTCAGTTCCTTCCTTCTTTTACAGTTTCCTTTTGGGGGTTTGTGTGGACAATGGTGCTGTATACACCAGAGCTTCCTGGCAGAAAGAGGATCCACTCATCAATCCCTTGATTAAATCATCACTATATATTAAATGAGTTGTCACTCCTTGCAAGTCCTTGTGTGAGGCACATAACTGGGAATCATAGAGTGTTTATGCTATTGGCTATAACAGTCTAATCTCTTGCTTTATGTAATTGGAAAAGGTTTCAGATGGTTGAGGTTTGGAGGAAATTAGAAAATGAATCTCAGTTCAAATAATCAGTCTTGTATGGAGAAGAAACTGAGATGATTCTAATTCAGCTTTAAAATATAGTCAAGCTCCTAAACATGTTTTCAAATATCAATGTAGAATGAATGCTGCAAATGCCAAAGACAATATAAACTGGTATGATCTGTCTCTCTCCCCATCAGATTGCTTCTATTAGCCTTACCTCTTGTTCCTCCCTCTGCTTAGAGGAAAATGCCTGCTGGTGGCACTTCCTTGCAGATATTTTCAGTGCACTTCGCCTTTTGGTGCTTCCTTAACTCAGTGACCCACCCATGCTGGCCAGAGCTGCATTAACCAGGCCCTACCCACACAAGAGAAATTCCTTTCATTCATTAGTAGATATGGAGTTTTGAGAAGCCCTCTGGGGTGCAAAAGGGGAAACACACACACACACACAGATTGTGCTGTAATACTGAGAAGCACAAAGTAAAAGAGCCAAAGAAAAACTGAAGGAAGCTTTGAGGCAGCCAAGGCAGACAGAGAGTCTGCTATCAGAATTAAATGTGGTGCAGTCCAGAGCCCTTCTCTTGGACTCTACCTGCTTCTTCTCAATGTCGCTCTTGGCCAACAGTTTGATACAAAGCAGATCCCCAGAAGTATTCCAGTAACTCCTCAGGACCACCAGGGCAAAAACACAAACATTCAGGGCTTGACACTTACCAGGGCAACTTGCCAAGCTTATCACATGTGAAAAAAGCTGCTTAGAAAGAGTAATCTTGCTCGTGTTCACAAGGCAGGGTGTTAAGTCTCTGAGAACCCAGGGCATTTTCTATTGGGGTAGCTTCCAAAGGTTGGGAAAATCACTTTTCCATGAACTGCCAGAAAGGGCAATTGTATGTTTTATGAAAATGAATGCTGAAGAAGAACTAGAAAGGTCATTTGAGGAGAAATGGGGAGAATTAGTCTACCTTTTTGTGTTCAAGTCTGAATACACTAGAATGACCCCAGCTTGGAAGGACATTTCACACATTCTTTATGCAAATCCTTTCTGCAAACCTGGCCATGAGGAAATTCTGACACCCAACTTAACACTTGCGTGATGCATTTATTTCTCTTCCTGTAAGAGATACTAAATAGCACATATTACTAATCTCCCTGAGCACTTTAACATGGATCTTTTCCATATGACCCTAATACATCGCCTATGAGGTAGATACTATTACTATTCCTATATTTCAGATAAGAAAATTGAGATACAAAAAAATATGGCCAAGGTCATATGGCTAATGAATGATACAGCAGGGATTTACACGTGCCTCTCATTGGATAATTTTTAATATTGTTTTTCAGGGACACTTCCCCCATTTCTCTACTTAGGCTTCTTTGTTGGCTAAACAATCTTTTCATCTCTAAGACTTTCACCTCCTATGATTTCATTCTGATGTCTTTTGTTTAGGTTTCTCTCTAATAAGGTTTATTTTCGAAAAACTGTGCAGAACTTCTAATGTGTGTTGTTTTAGGTTTAAATACAGATTAACTTGTATGTATGTGTATGCCCTACGTCATATTGTTATATTTTTATTCAGGAAAATCATCTATCTGCACTGCATTCTTTATAATTCTTTATAAATGTTATAAAGTTTCAAGTTTCTGGGCTATAAAGTGAAATCTTTATGTCTCAAATTGGAACTTCACTCCTCAGATATAGCTTTTTACATTAGCAGCTATACCCATGCTTTCCACCCCTCATGCAAATTTGTTAAGAAGCTTTGCATGGCTTTGGATTTCACAACATTTCTTCTCTCCTTAGGCAGAGTGGTTAAGTCTCTGTACCCTACCTCTATGGCAACCAATTCTATTTCTTCCTCCAACATTGAGAGGCAACTTGCCCCTGATCTGACACATCATGGTCTAATCAAGAAGATCATAAGTTGGGTTTTTTCACTATACAAAACTTTTATTCATTGGTCTAACAAATATTTACAGAGTGCCAGGCATATTCTCAGTGCTGGCACTAAATCAGTGAACAAAACAGATAATAAAGTCTGTCTCTTGAAGCTTATTTTCTAGTAGACTTCTACAGATATGCAATATATTGATTATGCCAGATAATTTGGTAAATGAGAAATAGGAAGTTCATTCTTCTAAAATTAATTTCACAACTACTAGTTAAATACCCAGTATATGTTGTTCAGTGTTTGTCTGGTGCTGGGCTGAGGATCAAACAGGAACCATACAGATACACTTCCAGTCCTCATGTTATTTACATTCTAGTGGACTATACCCATAATTTAACTCTTTCCTTTTACATCCATTTCTTACCTTCCCTCTGCTCTTCTGAAGGTGGATAGTCCCCGAAAACTGCATTTCCTAGATTCCCTTGTCAAATGGCTTTTGACCTGTTCTTACAAGAGTGGGCACTCGCTAAAGTTTGGAGGCAGGAGGAAGGTGAAAAACCTGCTTCTTTCTTTGTCAATATGTTTCAGTATGTGGCTGCCTTTCCCGTGGACACCATCTCCCCCTAGCCATGGTCCTCAGCCCTCACGGACATTCCTTACTTCCGGGATCTGGTAACATGACCTCCTCCTATTGCCCCTCCATTCCTTGGGGTGGTAGTGCCTTCTTGTTTTGAATTACTTCATCATCTCCTGATTAGCTTCTCTGCTCTTTCATAATCTGTGTGACCAAATGACCAAATACTTGTATAACATTCCCTCTGTTTTTCTCATGGAACTCTTAGTGGGAAAGAGAGTTTTGATCAAGATATTATGAATGCTATTAGCAAAACAAAAATGGAAGTGTGGGGTACTATGGAACGTGTAAGAGAAAATATTGATTGTATTACTTTGCTAAGGGTGCCATAAGAAAATACCACATACTGTATTGCTTAAACAACAGACATTTATTTTCTCACAATTTTGGAGTCTAGAAGTCCAAGATCAAGTTGTCTGCAAGTTTGGTTTAACTTTGAGGTTTCTCTTTGAATTGCCAATAGCTGCCTTCTGTGTCCTCACATGGTTGTCCCTCCATGCGTGCACGCTCCTGGTCTCTCTTCTTGTCAGGTTATTAGTAAGATTGGATTAGTACCCACTCTAATGGTCTCATTGTAACTTGGTGCTTAATCATCTCTTTAAAGACCTTATCTCCAAATAGTCACATTCTAGGGTATTGGGGGTTAGGGCTTCAGCATATGAATTTGGGGAGGGGATACCATTCAATCTGTAACACTGACCTCGTTGGAATGTCAGGAAATCCTGACTAAGAAGAACACTGACAAATAGAATAACAGGGGAAACACTGGCAGCCACATATGTATTTATTTAATTTCACATATTTAACATACTTTTATCAACATATTGTGCTAGCCAATGGATATGCAGGCCTGAATAAGGTAAAGTTTCTCTCCTGCCCTTTACATTGTCTAGGAGAGATGGAACAGGGGTGGAACAACTAAAATATAATGTGATTCATCTCAGGACAGGTTAAGAATAGGGAATAGCTGGAGTATGGAAAACAGGAGCATCTCACCCTGTGCAGAAACTCAAATGGCTTCCTCTGAGTAAATATCATTCAAGGTAGGTCTTAAAAAATGAAAGTATCAGGCAAGTGAAGTAAAAACAAAGTAGGGAGAAAATTCCAGACAGCTGCAAGAGGACATTTTCTAGAGGTTAGGCCTGTGAGTGAAAGCATACTAGCACTGTAATCCTTCATGGAATTGAGAGGACAGGTCTTTCTTTGTATTTCTATAAGAACTGAGAACTTCTTAATATTCATTGAAGTACTCTTTGCAGCTTTTCAGAAAACATTGGAAGTTGATCTCTCTAAATATATTTAAGCTATGTTTTGCTTCCTCTTTTTTTTTTTTTTTTTCAATTTGTTTTCATCTATGAAGAGGGTTATGGCACTCTTCCTTGATCGTTGTGTGTGTTTTCTCTGCTGTTGGGCCCACATGGTTGATATAAAACCAATGTCAAAAATAAAATTAAAAAACAAAATTTTTGTCTTATTCCTCTTTTTCAGCTATTTCAATAGATATCTTTCCTAACTGTCTGAGGGTGTCATCCAAAAAAGTTTAAAGTCACTCTTATGTAAATTTTTGGCATGAAGAATAAGCAATTTTTCCAATGACATAATTTAAGAAAGAGAATAACTAAAAATAATGTTTATAATATTATAACTAATCTATGGACATTTGAAGCTTTTGCACTTTATCATATATATTATAAACAAAAGGCCCCCCCAAAAGACTCATAAAAATCCTGAGATGAGAACTTTTTCTGAGGAAAAACTTCGGTTCAGAACTTCTAAAGTGATTTTATGCATGTATTATTCACATTCAGAACAAAAGTACATTAGAGTATTCATTCAGTCAGTGTCTACTAGTGGTAGATTTAGAAGTGGGTATCTTCATTTCTCGTTGGGACTAAATAGCATGCTATTGATGGGAATCAAAAAATACCACATGCATCTTTCCAGCCATTAAGATTAAGAACATTTGAATTGAGGGTTTTCTGTGTTGTTAGATTAATTTACATTTCTACTTCTGAGAAGGTAATAGATTCTACATTATAGCAAGAGAGCATTAAGTTAGATATAAAGAACTTTGTGTGTCAGGTTGATTAAATACTGAAGCAAATTAACAGGGAAACTTATGGAATTGCCATCTGTGGAGATATTTTAAAAATAGAATTGACAATTTTATTCTTTGGATGATTTAGGAAATGCCCCTACTAACAAGGAAATGGGCCAAATGGGCTCTTGAAATCCTTTTTTTTTTTTTTTTTCTTTTTCTGCTCCTAGGAGTCTTTTTACATAGTTCTTGGAAGTATTTATTTTCTAAGTAGAATGTAGAACAGAATGCCTTTAGCAAGGTGGTTGGTGTGTGTGTGTGTGTGTGTGTGTGTGTGTGTGTGTGTGTGTGTATGCATGTGTATCCATGTGTTTAGGTAAAAGAATGGGAAGGAACACTGTGTTATTTCAAAACAAAATTATCACTTCCTAACCAATAATTTTTACATATATCAAATGAATAGGACTTCATCAGAATTTCTAGAAGCTTGCCACTTTCCTGACTACTCCCTCTGTCTTTTATCCTCACACTTCAGATATAGGCCTGATCCTCTGTCTCACTCTCAGCTCTTTCCCTCTCACACCCTGTCTCTCCCAGGGCAACTTTTTGTTCTGAGTTTTCTACTCTTGAGTGACTTGAAAAATCTTCCACAGCCATAAGTATTTCTCTGGGTTCCAGACCCATATTCCAACAGTCTACCTGAGAAGACCTCTCAGCAAATTCAGTTTGATATGTCCCAGACTGAAGAGCTGATTGAAGAGAAAAGGGTGCTTTTAGATTCTTAATCTCTGCCCTCCCTCTCAATAATTTTTCCTGTGATCTCTTTATTCCCTCACACACACACCCACTCACTATCCCAGTAGTTCTTCCTCCCGTTCACCATCTGGGTCCTCTTAGCTCTTCAGTCCCATCTTCACATTAACACTGCCCCAACTTTTATTCAGTCACAGAAAAATTTCCCTGATCCCCCTCCTCTGGCCCCACCCCGTTCTCATAGTTTACAGCCCTGTGAGCTCATTTGCCTTTCTTAAGCTGCCTGCTCCTCTTTACTTACAGTATTTCCTCTGCTTTGAATAACCTTCCAACTCTGACTGTACAATTCTACTACTACAATGTGACTCATATTTCCAGTCTTAGCTCATCTTCTTAGGAACTCTTACTGAATCCTCCCTAATGTGCATTAATTGTCCCTTGTCCAAGGACCCACAACACATTCTTCATATGACTATGGAAAAGGCACCTAGCATAAGGGGTGGACCACTTAGCATCTAGACTAGACTGTCTACCACACATCCCAGCTATGAGACCCTGATGACTGATGTAACTTCTTAGTGCCTGGTTTCCCCAGCTCTAAAATTAGGGATAAAAATAATACTACCCCACAGAAGCGAGGATGAAGACACTCAGCTGGGTACTGCGGAGAATAAAAAGGTGAATTATCCCTGTAATTAAGGAGCTTCTAGTCAAATAACTGTAATGACATGTGCGATAATATTCAAATAACTATAATAAGCTATGAAACTATTATCATCATCATCATCATCTTCATCATCACAACTAATTCTTTCAGTGCTACCACCCTGGCCAGCACTGTTCCAACATGAATGAATCATTCAGTAGGTATATACAAGCATACATGTAGTAAAATTTTTCATAACAATTAGACAGACAAGGTCATTTATGTTTGTTGACCTTTCTTCCTGCAAAGACAAGGTAATTTCCTATAGCACATTTGTTCTTTCAATAAAATATGGTATTTTATTTCTTCTCTTTTTTAAAAGGATTTCTTTTTTTCAGTTACAGTTGACATTCAATATTATTTCATACTGGTTTCAGGTATACAGCATAGTGGTTAGACATTTATATCATTTATGCAGTGATCTCCCCGATAAGTCTAGTACCCACCTGGCACTATACATAGTTATTATAATATTATTGACTATATTCTCTATGCTGTACTTTACATCCCCATGACTATTTTGTAACTACCAATTTGCATTTCATAATCCCTTCACTTTTTTCACCTAGTTCCCCAACATCCCTTGCAAGTATCTATGAGTTTATTTCTTTATTGTTTGTTCATTTTTTATAGCACATTCTTAAGTGTTTAATTAGTCAATTTTTAAAATGGCTGAAACTATTTGGCTCCTACCATATCCCATGAAAGATTGCCCTACAATTCACAAGACAGAAGTTCCAGGAATTATATTTTCTGAGATTTACTTTTCCACCAATCAGTTCAACAAGCCCTCATATATCATAATTTTATTTAAGGAAGTGCTGTCATTGTTCAGTAATTATGCCTAGTATTTATAATTAGTTATTTCATTGCTTCCAAGTTTTTTATCCCTTAAGATGCTATATCACATACATTTATTCCTTTATTCTTCTAAGACATTAGTCCTAAGTAGCTAAATCACAGCTATCTGTGAATCTATTTGTATCTTCAAATTGCCTCCCATTTATTTAAATTCCTGTGGCAAACTCTCAAATATTTAAATATCATTTTATTTGGTATAATAATGATGATAATAAAAACAATAAAATTAATAGAAAGTAAAAGAACATAAAAATAATGATGCCTTACATCAGTTTACTACTTTATCATGTACACAACCTTAATTATAGTGAAATTTCATGGAGATTGGGCTCTCAAACCAATATGTAAGATGAAGATTGTCTACTGTTAAATTACTCTCAAAACTCCCTTAGGAAGTGCCACATTTGTTTTCAACATACCATTTTTCAATAAATCCAAAATTTCTTATTTCCTTCCTCCATTGGAACAGATTGCTTTTTTTTAGTTAAGCTCCAGATGAAGAAGTTGGCTTGTGTTTAAGGACCATGTTACATGAAAAATAAGTATCTTGAAACACTGGATTCGCACTCCTGCACCATCAGGTGCTTGCTTTATGAGAAGCAACCACAGGGAGACAGAAACCTCGCAGAAGCAGCCTCCCATGTTCTTCTCACCCTTGGGAACCTCAGGAAATGGAGGTTTAGGTGGATGGCCCAAACATTTCATATCTCTCGCTCTCTGTCTCTCATCTCTGTTTGTCTCTCTGCCTCTGGTTCTCTTTCTTCTCTTTGTGAAGTATGAGGGGATAGGTATACAGCTAAATATGATGAAGTAAAAAAGGGCTCATGATACACTATCACTGTACAACATTTGACTACCCTAACAACCTCAGAAGGTATCCAGGGATTATATCATCTTATTTTACAAGTGAAAATATACTGAAGCTTAGAGTAGAGTTGTCAGATTTAACAAATCCAAATACAGCATGCCAAGTTAAACTTTAATTCCAGATAAACAATGAATAATTTTGTAGAATAAGTATGTCCTGTACAATATTTGGGTCATTCTTGTACTAAAATATTTTTTGTTCATCTGAAATCCAAATTTAACTAGGAATCTTGTATTTTATCTGAAAACCTTAGCTCAGAGGCATTACTTGTCCTCAAGTCTTCTAGCTTCAAAACCCTTACATTAGATCATGGCACTGCTCATATTCTGAATGTATTAATTCTCTTTGTATACACTTGAACAACTTATTTGTCTACTTTGTATTTATATTTGAAAGTATTTTCTATTTATTCTATAGAATTACCTAATGAAAAAAGCAACATATATAAATACGTTTTCTTATTAAGACAGTCCATAAATAAGACTCAGATTTGAGTTATGTTAATCCATTCTTGACAAGGAAACATGTATCTCTTGGGCTTATACATTTAAAGATAAAACACCCAATGAATTTGATTTCAGGGAATGATGTGAAACCCAGGAGAAAGCTGTGATTATAGTGAAGGTTTCTCCTGCTCAGATGAATTGGACAATGTTTAATCCCCCAAAAAAATAATAATTAAAAAAAATAAGAAGAAAGGTCACATTCATGTGTCAAATATACTGGTGCTTGTATTCATTATGATGTTATTAATAGCCAATGAGAAAATTACCTTGGTGTTTAGCCTTATGACTCTGTTTCACAATAATTGGTATTGATAGCATTTTACTGCTACTGCCACCACCAAGACCAGAGGATTCCGATAGAGAATATAAGCAATGCTTTAACAATGCAAGTGTGATGTTATGTATTTTTACTGTGCCATGTTACCTGGCAGGCAATTACAGTTCTAGACTTTAATGTTGTTTTCCAATAATAACAGTCATCTAATATTTACTTTGGCTTGAACAGGTTTTGTTATCAGCCACTTATTAGAAGAAAAATAAGGCATTTCTGTGGATGGAAGATCTGAGGTAAATCATGAATGGTTTTAAGAAAGGAGATAGTGTGTTCTGTTGACTATACTAGAAATTGTAACAGGAAAATCAGGTAATAGACAAAGGTCTAAATATTACAGATCTTTTGATTATCCTTAAAATATCTCCCAAATGCTATCATTTGTGGGCAGGAGTGGAAGGCTTTGACATTTGTGACATTTACTTGGAACAGCTTTAGCACATGGTAGTCAGATTCCCTGCGGAGAGTTATAGAAGCATCCCAAAGGGATCATGTGGCCAGAACAGCTAACTTTAAAGCAACTATTTAATATGAAACAAATTCCTAGTGTTTATGAGCTTATACCCTGAAGCCAGCACAACTGGAATAATTATTAGCTCTTCTACTTACTAACTCCGTGACCCTGGGAAAGTTTTCCTCTCTAAGCCTCAGTTTCCTTACCTGTAAAATGGGAATAAAAATGCTATGAGGGTTGTTCTGAAGGAATTAATGTAACTAAAAGAGTAAAATGCTTATCATATAATAAATACCAATATATGAAGCTATTATTATTTATTTAAGCTATACGAATAAGGCGAATAAGACTTTTTTGTTTGTATGTTTGTTTGTCAACTCTTTTATTCACCAATCATTTAATGAGTGTTGTGTGATACTGTTTAAGGTGCTGGAGAATAAAACCGTTCAACTCTAGACTGATGTTCTTTCCCTGGCATGTTGCCTATATCCTTTTTGTCCAATTTGCTACTCCCAAACCAAGATGCTGAAGCATACATAAGGTTACAAAGTAAGTGATAGTATGAAATAACATTCCTTGTGCCCATAACTATTAATATATATCTCATTTTACATTATTTAATACTTACATCTATGTGGGATGAGTATAATATTTCTTTACTACAGTTTAGGAGGCACATAGAGTTTTAATAGCATATCTAAGTTAATGGATGGCAGAGCTGGGGTTTATACCTAAGTTTGTATGACTACAAAGTACAGTCCCTTAACTACTACCATCAGGAGAAAATGGCTGAGAGCCTCTTAAGTAGATGACTCAACATCCTAACATGAAAAAAATGGAAAGGCCAAAACTTTTGTCATTTTTGTGGTCACTAAAAATGATCTTATCTTGCATCCAGTATGAAAACTGAATGCCAATTCTTATATCAGAGTGTCATTTTATCAATTCCCTAATTCCCTTCCATGAGTATGCATTCATTAACACTTATGTAACTAGTTCCTCTCATTGCTGATGTGATCAACATCAAAGGGTTAATGAACTAAGCCACCCTTGATAAAAATATTCTCTGCAAAGATCACATGTGGTAATTCTGATGAGCTATTTTACAGCAAATGTACTTATGAAAAGCATGAAGGAAATGGAGAAATAAGAGTTCTCAAGGTCAAATTAAAAATCTATATAAAACAGGCCAATCTGGGTCATCATACTACATTTTAATCTGACACATATTTTTCATCAAAGCTAGTATAACGATTTATCAATGGGTCGCTGTTTTTAAACATCCACAATGCAATTAAGTTTATGTATTCATAATGGGAAACTGAGTCACCAGAGGACTAGCTATTTCTCTATTCTTCAAAATGTGACTTTAAATCAATAATAAATAAAAGCCAAAAATTCTATCTCTCTCACTGAAGACTTCGAAAAGGGACTATTTGTGTCCCTACAACAAGTGTTATGTTAACAAAACATAGATCTCAATATCTCTTATTTTGAAATACTGTAATATTTTATATACTATTATTTCATAATTATAATTGTATACTTTGTAGACTAATGGAGAAATATAACATGCAGTGCTGAAAAGTGAAATGGAACGTGCAAGATTCCACAGGAAACAAGAAATCTTTCAGCTCAAGAGAAATCTATGTTAAGGTCACTCATAGCCTGGATTTTAAGATCAGTCCTGTGTGTGGGACACCATTTGTGAAGACTTTGGACATATTGCTAATGACAGACTTAGAGGAATGCCTGGTTAATATACTTCTCTAAATATTATTTAAAGAAATAAAAAGCAAAGAAGAAATGGCGGATCTTTATCTTCACTGAGCCGTATTATCAATAATTAGCTTACTTAATGCCTTTTTAAGTGGCCCTGTACCCAGTACAAATTGTCATTCTACACTCAACAAAGTGAAAGACAGAAAGGAAAGCCATTTGATTGCCACAGTAGAGATGATGTCAACAAGAAAAGGACATTCTTTTTAATGAAGGAATTTTCACTTTATAACAGGATCCCGGGCATTCATATTTTAAACCTTTTCTCTTTCTCCTTCACTCTTGTCCCCTTCCGTGCACAGCCATTTCATTCTCTGTCTTGTCAATTATCCTTCCATAGTGCCTCTCCTTTCATCCTCTTGGACATCTGCTTATCACCCTTATTAACATTTCTTGACCTCATGACATTTTTTTAAATGACTTCAGCTTCTTGTCTGTTTTCACTGCTCCTAGTCCACACACCCTAATCTGCTCAAAACACTCTAGAACCTTCAGCAAGCATGTACATTTCTTTTTCTCACTTTATGGTATGTGCGAGAGAGGTCACAGAACATTTGAATGACCTCTTAAAAGCTGTTGGTAGTCATGAAGAAATGGGATGTTGGCATAAGATACTGTGTCTGATGGCACTTTGAAAACTGAAATGTCCTCTGTACAAGAGATAGGTGTCCTTATTTTGCAGCACCAGATGAGCTTCAATTCAGAATATTGTATTAGATGGCAACTGGAAGTGAGGCCTTCTTACTGATTTGGTAGCATGAACAAGTCCATTTCCTTCTCTGTATTTCAGTGTTTTCAACAATGAAATGAAATGAAATGAAATGAAATGAAATGAAATGAAATGAAATGAAATGAAATGAAATGAAATGAAATGAAATGAAATGAAATGAAGATCTGAGCATCCTGAAGCAGGAAAAGGACAGGTGCTAAAAAGGGGGGGGGGTACAATTATTTTTCTGCCAAAAGCGGACAGGTCATATTACCAAGGAGCCAAATGTGTGACGATGCTCAGTAACTATTTTAAACTTTAGTTTGGGACAAGAAATTTGAGTCACATGTCCCTGTTTCTGGGTAAACTTTGTGCTCGATTTTTCTTTTCTAATGAGCAATGATATGCAGTTACAAATACCAGGGACTTAAATCTTACTTAGTTTCAAAATGACAGGATGATGATTGAGCAATGCTCTGGTAGATAAAGAAGTGTTTTGAGAGATGGCTAATGTTCTGAAGTTGACTAAACAGACAAAGCCAACTAACTGCACTTCCTTTTTTAGCAACCCATATGGAATGCACAGAGGCTGATGCAGATGACTGACAAACAATGAGAAAGTAGGCGAGGAAGGAGGGGTAAGAGAAACAAAGGAGAATGAGATTGAAGAAAGAAAGAAAACAAAATAATATACATTACTATACAAATGTTAAAATACAAATGTTGATACTATACAAATATCAAAGGAAACCGTTTAGAAATAAAAACATGAAATAGCTCTCCTCCATCAGCGACACAGCTGGTAGTATCTCTTAATTCAGGGTTTAGCCATTGAGCATTACTGTGTGGAAGTACTTAAAAATGATGTTTAACATTGACCCATAGCTTCTGGGAAGGCTTAGAATACTTCAGGAATCTTCCATGGAGGCAGCATGTAAGCATATTTTAATTTACATGAAGGTAAAGAAAACCAACAGAGAATGTGCTGAATTTTGGAGATTAGTAAATATATTTTTAAATTAATATCAATTGATAACAATATAGCTTCAAAGAAGATGCTGTTTTGAATTGAGAAAACAGTTAATCAGTGTCTGGAAGGAAATATTATCTAAGAGCATATTATCATTTGGTTGGGTTTCACTTGCAAGCAGAGAAATTTCCCCCTTCCTCCTTATCAAGTGCTGCTGTGTACAGAATAATTTCAAGTCAGTCTTAAGAGAGATCATTGTGTATAATTTGTAATAAGGATCAGTGTATAATTTGCTACTTTGAATCAGAGGTATCTGGCAATGTTATACAGAGGACTGTCTTCTGGTGGCACAGTCCATAGTATTCCTAGCTGAAGGATCATCACATAGATAAATTTCTTTCTTTCCTGTATTAGAGTGCAGAAATACTCCAGTACTTAAATTTTCAGATTGATTTACAGAGTACAGGAGCTTTTCAAATAAAAGTCAGGATAGGAGGTTTAAATCACATTTTTCTTACCTTGAAAAAAGACAAACAGATGATATACATCCATGTTGAGACAGAATTTCACAATACATATTAATTAATGCCTTTGTTGGTTTTTCACTGACTTTTGTTTAGCTAAGTAGACCTCAAACTGTTCTGACTGTGGGCATCTTCCATGAAGTCAAAAGATTTGTAAGCCACATTTATTATTTGTGGGCCACATTTATTACATTCTCTCAAATATATTTTTTAAAAATTCTAAAATGTACAAATACATAAAAATACTGAAAATGTACAAATTTACATACTAAGTATAATTAAACAATTTTGAAAAATAGTGTGGCTTTTAATGTATCATCGATTGAATTACACATATTAATGTGTCAGAAATAGAACTCTAAACAATTATATCTTGTATTATCAATACAGACAATGATATTAAATTTTATTCCAAATGAACCTACAGAAATCCTTGGCTTTGTGACAAAGAGCTGATCATTCACTATACTGTGACAGTAACTGATTTCATGGTTTAAAGAATGAATTGGATGTCATCAAAATGGCAGCATGGGGTAAGCATCTGTAAATCTCACCTGGAATTTACAACTAATCGAACAACTATAACTCCACAAAGGACTCGCTGCAGAGCAGACAGGCAAGACGAAGAGACCCACTACTGAATTCACCTAAAGGTGGGCGAATCACGTGAGTGGGGGAGGAGGGAAGGGAGAAGTGCAGAGACGGACCTGTGCGGGCAAGGAGGCAGAACTAGCTCAGTGCTGCGAGTTTGCTGCAAACTGGTACTACTGCAGCTGCAGGAGAGAGAAGAACTCAGACTGCTAGGGTTCCATTTATGACCCACAGGGCTAAGGGGACAGCATATAACACGGCTGAACCCAACACTCACGGCAGAGACCTCAGAGAAAAGACTGAGGGAAGAAGGCAGAAAACGGTGGTTTAAGCCCTCACTGCCAAGCAGAGAACAGAAGCCTTAGGCACTGAGACTAGCCGCCCACTCCCTACCCTACCAGAGCTCGCCCCACACCCACCTACCCAGTGCTAGAAGTGGAACAGTAGCAGTGTCAGACCGAAAGAACACAATATTTGATGTTCTGAGAACTTTGGATTGTAGACATAGATTCATAGCCCAACTCGTTCCGGCAAAGGGGAGGGAGCAGTGGAAACAGGACCCGCTGTGACGGTGGTCGCTGCCATTGCTCTGGGCCACCTCTCACGACTCACACAGTCCCTGGCCTCACCTATCTGGGTGGATCCCTGCAGGAGTAAACAGAACTGCTGAAACATACAGGCTCTGAGTCTAGTGCATGAAGAGCTTTAGAACTTCAAATGCTCTCCGCATACCCATACAGACACTGTGCCCTGTGACCCAGGCGAACTATTAAGATAGGAGAAGCCTATTTCCCAGGGAATCCACCCATTGTGATTCTGTGAGAGGCTGGAATAGTGCAGGGAAAACATACCACTACGGTGTGAGAGAGAAAAAAGGCTGCAATCTTAGAGAAAACAAAACATTTTACCACTATGTACTGGAAAACAAAAGAAAGACTTCTTCCTATCAACCTGTTGCTGAAGGAAATCCGGTAGATGTCTAGGAAGAGAAATAATAAATCAGTAATTGCCATGAATAACCAAGGCAACAAGACAGCTCAGAAAGAAAGTGAAAAGTCTCCAGAAAATGAAGTTAAAGATATGGAAATATGTGACTTAAATGACAGAGAATTCAAGATTGCAGTTCTGAAAAAACTCAATGAGATGAAAGAAAACACAGAAAGGCAGTTTAATGAACTCAGAATCACAATCAAAGAACACCATGAATATTTTATGAAAGAGATTGAAATTTTAAAAAAGAACCAAATAGAATTTCTGGAAATTAAGAACTCAATAGAAGAACTTAAGAATGAAATAGCCAGCTTAGGTAATAGAGTTGACCAGATGGAAGAAAGAATCAGTGACATTGAAGATAGAAACCTGAAAATTACAAGGATGGAAGAAGAAAGACACATGAGGCTTAGAAGAAATGAAAGCATTCAAGAAATTTCTGACTCCACCAGACAGAGCAATATAAGAATAATGGGCATACCAGAAGGAGAAGAAAGAGAGAAGGGAACAGAGAATATATTCAAACAAATTGTCGATGAGAACTTCCCAAACTTGTGGACAGAACTGGACCCTTGAACCAAGAAGCAAATAGAACTCCTAATTACCTCAATCCCAATAGGCCTTCTCCAAGGCACATTGCATTGAAGCTGTCTAAAATCAACAACAAAGAAAGAATCCTCAAGGCAGCCAGGAAAAGAAGACGGTAACTTACAAAGGAAAGCCCATTAGATTATCATCAGATTTTTCATCAGAAACTCTACAAGCCAGGAGGGAGTGGAACCAAATATTCAAACTATTGAAAGAGAGAAATTATGAGCCAAGAATAATATATCATGCAAAGATATCCTTTAGATATGAAGGAGGAATAAAGACCTTCCCAGACATACAGAAGCAGAGGGAATTTTCTAATACACGACTTGCACTGCAAAAACTACTAAAGGAGGCTATTCGGCCACCAACAAAAGGGACAATTTGTGGCAACCAAAATATAAAAAGTGGGAGAGTAAAGGCCTGAACATGAATATGGGAATGGAGAAAGTAAGTGTGCTGAAGAAAATGGAATACTCTAAATATCAAACTTTCTTTTACATAAACTTAATGGTAACCACCCAAAAATAATCCAGACTGAAATATATACTGTAGTAAAAGAAGAAACAGAGAGAAACATCATAGAATACCACCACACAGAAGTAATACACAACAACAAAAAGGCAAAGAAACAATGGAGACACAGCCTTACCAGAAAACTAAAGCTAGAATGACAGGAAATCCTCACATATCAATAATCACCCTAAATGTAAATGGACTGAACTCACCAATAAAAAGGCACAGAGTAGCAGATTGGATCAAAAAACTAAACCCAACCATATGCTGTCTCCAAGAGACACATCTCAGCTACAAGGACAAGCATAGACTCAAAGTGAAAGGGTGGAAATTGACACTCCAAGCAAATGGTACCCAGAGAAAATCAGGTGTAGCCATAATGATATCAGATGAAACAGACTTCAAGGTGAAAAAGATAACAAGAGACAAAAATGGACATTTCATAATGATGAAGGGGACTATATAACAAGAAAACATAGCAGTCATCAATATTTATGACCCCATTCAGGGAGCACCGAAATACACCAAGCAAATACTAACAGAACTAAAGGTAGAAATTGACCAAAACATAATTATACTAGGGAACTTAAATACATCATTGACAGCTATGGATAGATCATCCAAACAGAAAATAAGTAACGAAATAGCAGCCCTAAATGACACATTAGATGAAATGGACATAATTGACATTATAGAGCACTTCATCCTAAAACATCAGACTATTCATTCTTTTCTAGTGTACACGGAACATTCTCAAGGATAGACCATATATTGGAACATAAAATCAGCCTCAGCAAATTTAAGAAGACTGAAATCATACTAAGCATATTCTCTGATCACAAGGCTTTGAAATTGGATATCAACTGCAGAAAGAAAGCAGGAAAAAACACAAATACCTGGAGATTAAACAACATACCTTTAAAGAGCGACTGGGTCAAAGAAGAAATTAGAGAACAGGTCAAAAAATATGTAGAAACAAATGACAATGAAAATACATCCTACCAAAATTTTTGGAATGCAGCGAAAGCAGTTTTAAGAGGGAAATTTATCTCATTACAGCCTATCTCAATAAACAAGAAAAATCCCAAATAAATAACCTCATGTTACACCTTAAAGAACTAGAAAAAGAGGAACAAGTGAAACCCAAGGTCAACAGAAGAAAGGAAATAACGAAAGTCAGAGCAGAACTCAATGAAGTAGAGAACAAAAAGACAATAGAAAAAATTAATGTGACAAAGAGCTGGTTCTTTGAAAAGATTAACAAAATTGACAAACCCTTGGCTAGACTCACTAAGATAAAAAGAGAAGACACTAAGTAACAAAATCAGAAAAGAAAAAGGGGAAGTTATAACGGACACCACAGAAATACAAAGGATCATCCAAGAATACTATGAAGGACTATATGCCACCAAATTCAATAACCTGGAAGAAATGGACAAGTTCTTAGAAACATATAGCCTTCCAAGGCTGAACCATGAAGAACTGGAAAATCTAAACAGACCGATCACCAGTGACGAAATTGAATCAGTCATCGAAAACCTTCCCAAAAGCAAAAGTCTGGGACCAGGTGGCTTCACTAGTGAATTCTACCAAACCTTCAAAGAGGATCTAATACCAATCCTGCTCAAACTCTTCAAAAAATTGAAGAAAAGATAGTACTCCCTAACTCACTTTATTAGGCCAACATTACCCTGATACCAAAACCTGGCAAGGACAACGCAAAAAAAGAGAACTACAGACCAATATCTCTGACGAATACAGATGCAAAAATCCTAAACAAAATTCTAGCAAATCGAATACAACAATGCATTCAAAAGATTATTCATCACGACCAAGTGGGGTTCATCCCGGGGCACAAGGATGGTTCAACATCTGCAAATCCATCAATGTGATACATCACATAAACAAAATAAAGGACAAAAATCATATGATTATATCAATTGATGCAGAAAAAGCATTTGACAAGATACAACATCCATTTATGATTAAAACACTTAATAAAATAGGTATAGAAGGAAAATACCTTAACATAATAAAGGCCATATATGACAAGCCCTCAGCTAATCTCATAATTAATGGTGAAAAACTGAAGCCCTTTGCTCTACGTTCAGGAACACGACAGGGCTGTCCCCTATCACCTCTGCTTTTCAACATAGTGTTGGAAGTCCTTGCCAGAGCAATCAGGCAAGAGAAAGAAATAAAAGGCATCCAAACTGGGAATGAAGAAGTTAAATTGTCACTCTTTGCAGTGACATGATGCTATATATAGAAAATCCTAAAGATTCCATCAAAAAGCTATTAGATACAATCAATGAATACAGTAAAGTTGCCAGCTACAAAATCAACGTACAAAAGTCCATTGCATTCCTATATAGTAACAATGAAATCTCAGAAAAAGAAATACAAAAAACAATTCCTTTTGCAATTGCAGCAAAAAGAATAAAATACTGGGAATAAACTTAACCAAGGATGTGAAAGACCTATATGCTGAAAACTATAAGACATTTTTGAAAGAAATTGAAGAAGACACAAAGAAATGGAAAGACATTCCATGCTCATGGATTGGAAGAATCAACATAGTTAAAATGGCCATATTACCCAAAGCAATATACAGATTTAATGCAATCCCCATCAAAATCCCAATGGCATGTTTTAAAGAAATAGAGAGAAAAATCATCAGATTTTCTTTGGAACAAAAGACCCGGAATAGCCAAAGGCATCTTAAGAAAAACGAACAATACTGCAGATTTCGCATTCCCTGACTTTAACTTGTACTACAGGGCTGCAATAATCAAAACAGCATGGTATTGGCAGAAAAACAGACACATAGACCAATGGAATAGAATTGAGAACCCAGAAATAAAACCACATAAATATGGACAGATAATTTTTGACAAAGAAGCTAAAAACATACAATGGAGCAAAGACAGCCTCTTCAATAAATGGTGCTGGGAGAATTGCATAGCCACGTGCAAAAGAATGAAACTGGACTGCTATTTGTCACCATGTACCAAAGTTAATTCAAAATGGATCAAAGACTTAAGCATAAGACCTGACACAATAAACTGCATAGAAGAAAACATAGGTACTAAACTTATGGACCTGGGTTCAAAGAGCATTTTATGAATACCTTCCCAAAGTCAATGGAAGTAAAAGCTAAAATAAACCAATGGGACTATATAAAACTTAAAAGCAAAAGAAACCATCAATAAAATATAAAGGCAACCAACTGAATGGAAGAAGATTTTTGCAAATAGTGACTCCGATAAGGGGCTAATATCCAAAATATACAAGGAACTCATGCAACTCAACAACAGAAAACAAACAACCCAATGGAAAAATGGGCAGAGGACCTAAAGAGACATTTCTCCAAAAAGGACATACAAATGGCAAATAGACATATGAAAAAATGCTCAACATCACTAATCATTAGAGAAATGCAAATAAAAACCACAATGAGATATCACCTCACCCCAGTCACAATGGCTATCATCAATAAGACAAATAGTAACAAGTGTTGGAGAGGCTGTGGAGAAAACGGAACCCTCATACACTGTTTGTGGGAATGCAGACTGGTGCAGCCGTTATGGAAGGCAGTGTGGATGTTCCTCAAAAATTACCAATAGAATTGCCATATGACCCAGCAATCCCTCTCCTGGGTATCTACCCAAAAAATCTGAAAACATTTATACATAAAGACCGTGTGCTCCAATGTTCATTGCAGCTTTGTTTACGGTGGCCAAGACATGGAAACAACCAAAATGTCCTTCGATATATGAATGGATAAAGAAATTGTGGTATATATACACAATGGAATACTATTCGGCGGTAAGAAAAGATGATATAGGAACATTTGTGACAATATGGATGGCTCTTTAGAGTATAATGCTAAGCGAAATAAGTCAGACAGGTAAAGCAGAGAACCATATGATTTCACTGATATGTGGTATATAAACCAAAAACCAGAAAAGAACAAAACAAACAAATGAGAAACAAAAACTCATAGAAACAGACAATAGTTTAGTGGTTACCAGAGGGTAAGGGGGTGTGGGGGTTGGGAGATAAAGGTAAAGAGGATCAAATATATGTTGATGGAAGGAGAACTGACTGTGGGTGGTGAACACACAATGGGATTTATAGATGATGTAATACAGAATTGTACACCTGAATTGTATGTAATTTTACTAACAGTTGTCACCCCAATAAATTTAAAAAAAACAAAGAATGAATTAATTGTATTTAATAACTATAATACAATGAAAAGAGCCCAGAATTTGGAATTAGATGCTCCAAGTTCAAGATCTAGAAACACCAACAACTGGATGTATAGTTGTGGACAATATTTTTGTTTATTTGTTTATTTATTTATTTTTATTTACTTATTTATTTAAATTTATTGGGGTAACATTTTTTGATAAAATTATATAGGTTTCAAGTGTACAATTCTATGATACCTCACCTATGTATTATATTATGTGTTCACCACCCAAAGTCAATTCTCCTTCCGTCACCATGTATTTGACTCCCTTTCCTCTTTTCTAACCCTCCACCCCCTTACCCTCTGGTAACCACTAAACTATCATCTGTGTCTATGAGTTTTGCTTGTTTGTTTTTTGTTTTCAATTTTATATCCCATATATGAGCGAAGTCATATGGTTCTCGACTTTTTCTGTATGACTTATTTCTTTTAGCATGATTATCTCAAGCTCCATCCATATTGCTGCAAATGGCAGTATTTCATCTTTTCTCATGTCAAGTTATATTCCATTGTATATATATACCACATCATCTTTATCCAGTCATCTATCAAAGGACGCTTATGTTGTTTCTATGTCTTGGCCACTGTAAATAATGCTGCAGTGAACAGAGGGGTACCTGTATCTTTACGGATAAATGTTTTCATATTTTTGGGGTAGATACCCAAAAGAATGATTCCTTTGTCATATGGTAATTCTGTTCTTAATTTTTTGAGGAATTTCCATATTGTTTTCTGTAGTGACTGTACCAATTTTCATTCCCACCAGCAGTGTATGAGATTTCCTTTTTCTCCACAACGTCTCAACACTTTTTATTACTTTTCTTGTTGATAATACCCGTTCTAACAGGTGTGAGGTGGTGGACAAGACTTTTAACAGTATCAATCCTCAGTTTTCTTATCAACAATTGGAGATACTAACTTTATAAGTTGATGCAAAGATTAAAAGACTATATATATATATATATATATATATATATATATATATATATATATATATATGTATATGTATACATATATATTTATATAACTTAAACACACTGAGGAAATAAGTATTTAATGGTAACAATAAACAGTAATTTATTTAAACAACATAGTCAAAAGAATCTCTCCACCTTAGTATTAATGTCAAAATCTTTATAAAGAGAAGAAAGAAGAGAAGAAAGAATCTATGAAAATTTTCAACTAAATTTTCTACTAAGTCTTACTATAATATTTTTGTTTATGGAGATATTAATTTGATTATCACGGTGAAGCATTTAAAGCTTTTTTCCCCAAAAAGAGAAAATAACATATTTTTAAAAAGTGTTAGCATGTGTTCCTCAAAAGAGTCAAGGATGTGAATGAAATAGCATAATCAAATACATTAATTATTGTTTTGAAAGAAATAGTGCAACCAAAGCATAGAGCTTCTCAGAGTTTGAGAGCAGTGTAAGTCACTTTGATGTTTTGAGCCTTCCTGACATGTTAAGAGAATATAAGTGCCTAAATGGAGTTACAAAAATTGTAGTGTATAGTGCCAGGTGGGTACTAGACTAATCAGTGGAATCGCTGCCTAAATTATATAGATGTCTAACAAGTATGCTGTACTCCTGAAACTAATGTAAAATAATATTGAGTGTCAACTGTGACTGACAAAAGTAAATAAATAATTAAAAAATAAAAATAAAATGTACAATTCAAAAACTTTATAGTGTATTTTAGGTGTTCGAATGCAGCCAAACAATAATCTAAGAAACAAAAAATATAGTGACTATGTTTATACATCCCATCAGCACCCATCCATGACTAGGAGCTGCAGGGTAAATGATTCTTCTGCTCACTTCGAATCATCTCCCTACCCTCCAGTACATTATTTGTGTGATATAGCAGTGCGATATGAGTATGGAATATGGACTAGTTAGCTGAAAATATGGTCTTTAGAATGGAGAATAGTGTTGCTCCAGATAGTCTTATCCAGCAAGAATTATCTGGGCTGAGTAGAAAAATTCAGTGTATGTGAGTAGCATCTTACATGTGCCTCTATTTTTGTCAACCTCTGCCAACGATGAATAAATTCCTTTTATTTCGAAAAGAGTGAGCATTGGGTCACTTCCTTATATACAGTTTACGGCAAAGAATAAACTAAGGCAGTCTGCACATTTGCCTTCCATATACAGATGAAGCAACTTGCACATGGACTTTTAATTATGATAACCCAACTAATATTCTTTGAAAAGTAATTTTCTGTCCACGGAGTTACTCCTTTAAATTGGCACAGGACGGGGGTGGGGGAGGGGAGGATAGTACCCTAAACACTAATATTCGTATCCATTCGAACCAACTACAATGCCAAGAAACACTTTGAATATGTCAATGGACTTTTTGATAGGATGTTTTCTGTGCATGGTGGTACACAAATATTATCATTCTATGACAATGCAGTTTCATCAAGGTACGTCTCAATCCATGGGATACGAATCCCACACAACAGACGGAGAATTTGGCGCAGCCCTATACACGCTGTGTGTGTTACTTACTGGTTATATTGCAGTGGTCAGACTGTGTCCCGTATGGTGCCATATTAACGAATGGCATGCAAGCACCTTCTGTTGAAACATCTGTGACAGGGAAATTTCAGGCATTTTTCCAGATAATTTTTGTGCGCTGCACCAAATATTCATTAGGCTGTAAAACCTGGCAAGCAGTATTGTTGTGTATGATTTTTTAATAAACTGGGACATGCCTTTGTTAAAGAAGTGAGGAAAAAGGGTCTTCGGAGACTCTTTTCTATTATAAAAAGTTCAGACAACATATGACAAATCACAAAATAACATCTCCCAACTTTTTTTTTTTTTTAAATTGCAAGTTTCCAAGCTTTCTTAGACATATAATTAAAATTCACAGTTTTGGATGCAAAAGAAAAAAATGCAGATTTTCACATCTTGGAGTTAATGATTCCAATGGTGGCTTTCCTTAAACATTTGTGTGTTAAGAATGCATATATAGCCAACAGAGATGTTTCTTATGTTTTTAATTCTTGATGTTTGCTGCCAAAAAAATCATGTAAGAGTTTTACTTGCTTTAAGATTACCCATGTCTCAGAATCAGAAAAAAAAGTAAAGAGTTTGGGCACATGCTTATTTGTACTCATAAGAATGTGAACTTAACAACTAACATTGATCATTTTTTTTCATTAATTAAAATATGCTTGTTTCCAATTCTTTCTTCACTGCCAATAACCATCCTACTACAATAATGCCCTTTTGTAATTCTGTAATTCCCTGCTACAAATGCTAACACAAAACAAACATGCTTGGCAGTAAATATGTGCATTATCATTATGTAAATATGCATGTTATCATTATACTCTGATGATGCAGTTCTTTGTAAAGACTTTTTTCTTTCTAAATATATTATCCAATTCAAGTTAGAATGCATACTATACCACTGGGACTGTATAAATATTCTAGATAAAGGAAAATTAGTAGACTATATATAATATGACAAAATGTTTACCCTCTATGGATATAGTGTGTGATGTAAAGACTACCAAACAAACACTCTAATGCTGCTGCACATTATACAATTTCACCACAGCAATACACAGAAACCTTTGAGATTAATATCCATCTTGCTGTTCAAATTGAGTACCACATTATGACATTTTATACTGACAACATTATAAGCTGAGATGATACATTTTGAACTTGATGAGATGAATGATTTTGTACTAGCAGAAAATAGGCTGCATATCTGAACCTTCTATGAACTAGGAACGACTCATGTCACATGCTGTTTGTAAATGTTACAATGTTTGCATAAATCATTTCTTATGCATAAGCACTAGGAAACTGGAATCCTTAGGCAGGCAGTAATCTCTAAAGTTCTTGCAGAGCTTGATAAGCGTGCAAGATGTATCTCCCATTCTCCTCGTTGAATTGCAAAATGTTTATGTAAGAAAGAACATATAGCTGCATATTGTATGAAAAGATCACAACATATTTCTTCAGTAGGGATTGGAAGAGAGTATAGAGACAATGAGCAGAAGGATAAAAGAGAAGGAGGAAAGGACATACTACGTCTAATTTACTTAGACCCCTAAAAACATGCAAAATTCACCTGAAGAAGTAAAGTTTTGGTCCTATTATTTGTCTTCACATTCTGTAGTTGTCAAAATTATTGGACATGTCAACCATTTATTTTAATTTACCTATAAAGGCATAGCAGTGTCAGTAATTAAAGTAAGGATGATGATGTTCCTTTGCTTCCATTGTTTTTTCTGGAGCATGTAAGGTGTTAACTCTGAAACAACAAGACAATTATAATATTTGTTCTTTGTTTGAAATAATGCTGTTAATGTTTGTTTGTTTGTTTGTTTTAAGTCTCCTAAAGGAGTATGCTGCTTGATGCGTGGTTAAACTGATAAGAGTATAAACAGCTTGAAGATTCGGTTTCTGCAAATTTAAAACTTATTAGCATTAGAATATGATTTACAGGGCTTCAGACTAAATAAATTAGGTAATATTTTTCATTTGTTCACCTCACCCTTTACTAAGCACTGGTTCTCTGTAAAGTCTTTTACTGTTTAAAATATGTTATCCAACTTTAGTAATCATGCACAGTATACCACTGAAGTTGGAGACAAACCTACATGAGGGGTGCAAACATTTACCACGTACATCATACTTTCTGCTTTGACCCAAGAAAAGACCATTTCTATTCTATCATCAAATTAGTGGTGGCATGATTTGATAAGTAGGGGCTGGTAGGCAGATGTTGCATGAACTAACAACACAATGTATGGGACAATGTTTTGCTAAGTTTTCACTTGGAGAGAAACACTCCCCTTCCTCACTCCAGGCATGTTCTCCTCCAACTTGAGCCCCAAACCCTCTCTCTCTTACTTTATTTGGCTCGTTTCTAGTTGTGTTAGTCAGCTAGAGCTGCCATAACAAAACATCATAGATCTGGGTGATTTAAATAACAGAAATTTATTTTCTCACAACTCTGGAGGCTGGAAGTCCAAGATCAGGTGGCTTTAGGGTCGATTTCTGGTGAGGTCTCTCTTCCTGGCTTGCCAACAGTCACTTTCTTGCTGTGTGCTCATGTGGCCTTTCCTCTGTGCATATGCAGAGAGAAACCTCTGGTGTGTCTTCCTTTTCTTAAAAGAACAGTGGTCCTATCAGGTGACAGCCCTACCTCATGACCACACTTAATTTTATTTGCTTTCTTGAAAGCCCTATGTCCAAATACGAGCACAGTCATATTGGGAGATAGGGCTTCAATACGATTTTGGGGAATACAATTCCGTCCATTCCACTAATCATCAATCAGATCACAGCTAAGATCTGCTTTCCTTCTGTGAGCTCTCCCCAATCCTAAAGACTAGGTCAGATGGCAGTTTCAAATTAAGCCAGAGGTCCAGTACCATTTTCCATGTCATAGCAGCAAGCCTGATATTCTTTCTACCCTATGACAATGGGGTATAGTTAAGAAACTAAAATATGTACCTGTGAGATTATATGAAGAAAGTGGTCCATGAGTTCGACATGTGTGAATCAAAGCCTCAGAGTGTGATTTGATAAGTGAACTCCTTTTTGAAAGTGGACCCATTTCTTGCAATTGTGAAAATACAAACTGAGAACTGGAGACTTAAAGTTAGGGAGTTAGAATCCACAGAAAGTGGAGTTCAAAAGTGACAAAAGTGTTAGCTTGGCATCTGGTGCTTACAGTCCTGATAGGTTGATGCAGAAGAGACTTAGAAGTCTTACGGGTCAACACAGCTCAGAATGGGAGCAAATGTAATAGCAGGATCTGGAAGCTGCCAGTCACTTACCTACACCCAATTCAAGATCCATGAAGTCAGTCATATATTGTTTCACACTTTTCCTGGAAGGGTGGGTGGGAACCTGTCATCCTCCACTGACTTCATAAATTTGAATGTGTAATAATTCACCCATTGTCATTAGTTTCATTTTCAGAAATCTTACCTGGCTTCTGACAAACTTCTTGGGGAGGGTGGTAATTACTCTCATATCTGGACTTCTCTGCAGGGCCTCTCCAAGAAGCCCTTGCTATCTCTTCCCCATTTCTTGGGATTGACCATAATTGAGATTATATCAGTGTTGAACAAGCCTTGGTGATCAGTTAGAGCTTTGTCTAGATCAGTTAAGTTGTACAGGTAGGTGAAAAAAATCTCTGTGCAGTGGCTATATGTGGAGCAGTGATTTTCTCTTCCAGAAGACGTTTGGCAATGTCTGAAGACAGTTTTGGTTGACACTAATTGGGGGTAGGGTAGTCAGGGAGGGTGATCTTGACATCTAGTGGGTAAAGGTCAGGGAGGCTACTAAACATCTTACAATTCACAGGACAACCTCCCCTTCCCACGGCAAAGGATTATCTGCCCAAAATGTCAATAGTGACAAGCTTAGAAGCCATGATGTAGAGGTTAAGAGAAAGGGCTTTAAATTAAAACAGTCACTTAGATAATCCCATAAATCTATGACCAAGATTAAATTCACTCACTTGTAAAATGAGGATACAAAAATATGCATTTCTTAATACTGTTATAAAGATTAACAGAGATAATATATTGAAATATTGTTAGTTTAGCATAAACTGGGTGTTGGGTGAACTCTAAAGTGCTTAGTGCAGTGACACATATGCAGAAAGCAGCAAATGAATGTCAGGAATTATTGTGATACATTTCTAATTAAATAAACACACTGTGTAAGTATATAGCATGCAGACTAGATTATGGGTTAATGTGGTGTGTGTGTGTGTGTGTGTGTGTGTGTGTGTGTGTGTGTGTGCTGGGGATGGATGAGTGGGTGTGTTAGACTGGGAAATTATATGATTACCCCATTGTTCTGAAAAATGAAACTATCCTATGATGTGTGGAAAAAGGGAACTCAAAGTCCCCAAGCAAGAAAACCCCAGTCACATCTTTTGAGAGATGATTGGGCTCTGGGGCAAGGGAGAAAGAAGCGTTGCGAGGAGGAGACGGCTCAGGGAACACAAAAAGAAAGGGGAGGGCTGAGAAGACAGAGGATGCTAAGTAGGAAGGGGAAAGGATTGAGAGGCCTGCGTGAAAGTGAGAGTCCCAGAAAGGCTGCCAGGAAGAAACACAAAATGTGGGGAGATTGAAGGATTCTGAGTTGGAATCCTCAAACTGATTTTTACCTTGGCCACAACCTTGATATAAGGATCCAACCTTCCCAACTGAAAAAGAACTTAGTTTCCTTTTATGAAAACATTTGGAACATTACAGGTCTTCAGTCAAGGCTCTACTGTAGTTATACTATTCTGTCCAAAAGTTTTCCATCAGGAAAATTTTTCATCAGGTAAACGTCCCCCACCCCTTCTACCTTTTTGTCTACCTCTCTGAGGTCGTAATCCATCTCTGGGGCTGTGTGAAAGGGAAAATAATGGTTCTCACAGGGGTGTTGGTTGGACGCTAGCTTGGTGGGGACAGTGGTCTTGGTGGAATCAACAGGTTATTTGTATTGAATTATAGCCGACAAAGATTCAGGGGGACTTTTAATTATTTTTAAAATACCAAAATGAGAACATATGATGTCCCTGAAAAATCACTGGGTAATTAAGACTGGCATTCATTGAAAAGCTGGGAAGTTCTTGATGTTAATTTTCTAATCAGTACAGTCATAAAATGACTGACTTTTTAAGAGACACCATACATCCATGTATAAAAAGTTCACGTAATAAAGGAATATCTTTTCAGAATTTTTTTCTTTTATTTTTTTTGAACTCAAATTTATTTCTGACACCCTTTGCTGGTGAGCTCTCCCAGAAGTGGGGGCATTGAAAGGAAACAGCGCAATTCCAAATCTACAATGATCACACTGTGCCTGCATTTTTCCCAACTCCTTTCAAGCTGAACACACTTTTCAAAAAAGGGGGGGGAAGTACAAATGCTGGAGAAGACTTTTATAAACAAGTCATTTAAACTTCAGAGACAATTAGCCCCCTGCCTGTTTTTAACTTCTGAGTTTCATGGCCTCAGTTTTCCTGATAATTTACTTTTAAAATTCTCTAGCCTCCAGGGCTGGCCTGGGTGAGTTCTGCCTTCACATGTGTGGCTGTTTGGAGATGTCGAGCTGCCATGGTCAGTTTGACAAAGTATACATAAGCTTTTGGCACTACATATCTGCAATATCATAGACGGTCAAGGAGGCGCCTGTTATAAAAATACACAGTGAAACACAACTGAGGGACTGCTCTTTCTCAAAGACGAATGTAATGCATTCCTTCTGTTTAGGCTCATTTTCCAGCCTTTCACATTCTTTGTGAATAAGAGTTATAAAACAATCCTGATGCAGGCCAATTATTTTTACTTTGAAGGCCATTAATCAAGATTGACTAAGAAAATGAAGGCAGCTAAGCAAAATTTCATATGACTAGAGTGAGATTAAAATAAAACCAGATGGGATGGACAGAGACACTAAGCATTTTATTTTTTTTTTTGTTTCAATTTTTGGACTTGTGTAATAAATGTCTTTTACAAATTACAGCACTCTTATTTTCTTACGGTAAATCAAATCAGGCCATAATGTACAAGTGGTCTCATTGCTGAAATGTCAAAAATAGAACCTGCCTTGTTCTTGTAGAGTAATCCCTCAAATCTAAACCAGCAGTACGGGCTAACAGCCTATAAACCATTTACCTGTGCACAACCAGAATTGTACCTAATGGATGTGTTTCTCATGGCCTCAGAGCAAACCGCACAGTGAATTCACAGAAACTTCACCATGAAATGATTGTAGATTTGAATCAGCTATCAAGTAGTCTGGTGCTCTATAAGTTCAGAAAAGACCTGTTAAATGTCCAGATTCTCTGTCATGAACATAAGTAGGGAGGCCACAAATTGTACCTAGTCAGAGACATTAAAATGGTTTTCTCTTGGATCTTCAGGGTTTGATACTGCTATAGATTTATTATTTTTGTCACATGAATGTCACATGAACACACATTTTGAAATGCACATTTTACGAACAGAAAATGTGTTGTTTTTCTTAAATAATATGAAATTTTCCTCCTGAACTTTATGGTGCCTTTTTATTTTTTTCTAATTTTGCATAGATAACAAGGTTTTATCTCCCTTACTTCATACAGCAGCAGTGTCTTCCCACAGTGAGAAAATGACTGAAAATAACCAGTTGTTCTAGGATCTCTATCAAAATATACACCATAATACAAAATAATTCTTCCCCATTTAGCACTGTCAGGTTAAAATGTCTGCTTAGGAAACAAGACTAAACTTTCTTTTCACAACACTCAATGAACCATTTCCACAATATATTTAAAGAAGACATATGCATTTCTTAAAGCAGATTCAAAATAATCTGTAAAGAAAATGAAATAAATTTTCATTTATGGTAAATTTTTGTAACTCTTCTGATGTTTCCTTTTCAAGGTGAAGAAGGCAATTTTGATTTTAAAAGAACCTTTTTTGTTTTGCAAAAGCTATTTCCTGAAAATTAAAAACCACAAAGTACATTAATCAACCCATGAAAATAAAGTACATCCCCTGTTCCTCCTCCAGAAATCTCTAAACAAATCAGGAAGCATTTGTCCAAAATCCCTCAGAAAACAATACAACTCCCTAGACAGTTATATTTTACTTAATGCAATACGTGGGTCCTCAAAAGTCACATTAATATTGTGTTTCTGTGAGGTGGCTCATCATTTAATTGCTTCCTATTTAAAGCTTGCTGGTGAATCTTTCTGTAAAGTTTCTTATTGATATATGAAAGCTAACATCAAGGAATTAAATTAAATTGGTACAAAAGAACTTTCAAAAATTATCTATTTTTAAAGTTTTTTTTCCCTAAAGTTATCTATTTTTAAAGCTCTATTTTTATGTGGATTTCTTGATCTGTGGCTCTAGCCGCCATACTAACTCTCCACAATATGCTTTTTTGTAAGTTCAGGAATAAAGGACCCTATACACTAATGTGTTTCTAACTCATGCACAGTATCATCATGGCAATTCTCTGCTTTGCTCTCAAATAATATAGCAAATCCAAACTCAGTATTTTTTTTTACTAGCCACTTTTCTCGATGTTCAAATGCCTATCAATAGCAACTTTGTTCTTCAAACCTAAACCTAAAATATCCCTAAATTTTAACATCTTAGAGTTCTCTTTAATATATCAAACACCCTTGCTATCTTGCCCCACTAGTCTCCCAGCCACCAAGTTCTACCTGTCAGTCAGCCCAGGTTTCCCAAAAAGTCCAATTATGGAGTTACTCATTATCACCCTTCTATGCAAAGAGGAACAAGTCAGACTAAAATCTAAGAAATGGAGCTAACAGATGAATTTAACACAGCCAAATCTCACTCTTTTCCCTTCCCTAGTTCCATCATTTATGCTCATCAAAAACACTAGGCTTTTGCCTCATTCACATCCAACCCATCAGGAAATGCTTCCAACTCTGCCTTCAAAACACATCCCTACTCCCAGCTCTTCTCACCTATTCACTGTTAACTTCTAGCCAAGTGTGCTCCTCACCCCACCACTAGCAATCTCTCAGCTGGACTACAGCAATAGACACCTCCATGATCTCCCTGCCTCTCCTCTTGCCCTTATGATCAATCCTCAAGAGAGCAGGCAGAGTGATCTTTTAAAAATGGATATTAGGTCTTTTCTCACATTCCCCTTAGAAACTTTCCAATTGCTTCCCTTCCCAAATAGAGTAACACTGTAACTCATTAAAATGGCAACACTAACTCATTACAGTGGCCTAAACAACATTATCTCATCCTTTTTCTACCTTTCTAACATTATCTCCTTCCACTTTCATTGTGTCTTACCACATTTGAGCCCAACTGCCTCTTTTTTGTTCTTGGAATAAGCCAAGTTAATTTCTGTCTTGGGGCCATTGTGCTAGCTATGTCCTATATCTAGAACGCTAAAAAAATATTTTGTATGACTGTTTGTTTCTTATCACTCAAATCTTTTCTTAAACTTCACTTCCACTGAAAGGCCATTTTAACAGTCTGCCTAAATTTCCCCCAGTCATTGCCTGCAACATTATCTTATTTTGATTATCTGCCCTTTTCCTTGTGGATGTGTTCATTTATTGGGTTACTGTCTTTCAACAGTGAAATGTAAGCTCCATTTTTGCTGAGGCCTTCTCTCTCTCATTTAATGATAAATTTCCAGCATTAGGTCTGTGCTTGGCCTTTAACAGAAATAAAATAAGTTCATTGAATAAATGAATAAATGAAAAAGAAAAAGAAAAAATAGATAGTAAGTCAGAACACACACAGAAAAGTAAAAGTAGAAATAAAATGGATGGATATGAGGTATAATTAACTGATATTTCCTTTGGAGTCCAAGTCTACAAATGGGGGGCCTCCTTGGTGGTCTCCCCTTTTCATGGGAAAAACTTTTCTTTAAAGAGAAAAAGTTGCACTGAACAGAATCAATAACTGTATGTGAATGCCTTTATAAATAAAATCTTTTCCTTCTTGACATTTCTGTCTCTATCCACATCATTTTTTCCTTTTCTCAGTTCTGCATGCATTCTGGAGTGGACTGCCTTGTTCTGATCTTGCCTATTCCCAGTCCATCCAGTGTACTGGTACCAAATTAATCTTACTAAGAACAGTTTGCATGATGTCATCTTCCAGTACAAAGCACTCTTCAAGTGGTTCTCATCACTAAGGGTAAAGGTCAAACATTTTAGTTTAGCACCGGAGACCATTGAACTGCACCCAAACATCCTTCCCACTATTATATCCTATTTCTCCCAACAGAAATCCATTCCATAATTCAGTCAGACTCCTTAGTCACTTGAACTTATGTTGTTCACTCCCGATCTTAGTCATGTAACTCCTTTTTAAGAAGACTAACGTCTTCTCTTTCTGTTCTACTCAGCTCTTAACCAGTGATCATGGTTCAGACAGAATTCCAAAGGATTTTTTTAAAATCCTAAAATGTTTATTATTATTATTAATTACATCTTTGGCCATTATCACACATTGCTTTCAAATGATCATAATTTTCTCATTTATACATTTTGGTTTTCTTGAAGCTTGAAAGTATATTTTACTTTATTTTCTCTCTATAGTCAGCTGTGACAGTGAACATGTTATTGGAAGTCTTAGAGATTGAGTTTCCTCATTTGAGTTTCCTCAGCTGGTATTAATAGTTTGTAGATTTGCTTAAAAAAATTAAATGAGGTAATGAATTTAAAAAGCTTAGCACAGTGTCTGGCATATCTAAAGTGTTATTATCTTAGTCCATTGCAAAAAGGCAGGTTAACAAACTAAGATTCATGTATAAAAACAAAAGTCTTCTCAGTCCTCAGCAGATTTCCAATTATACTTAATTGATCAGAAATCTGTAACATGCATCCCTTTAGCTGTAAGGGCAAAGAAGTCTAAAGAAGTGAGTATATAGCTTTCCCAGATCTCTGGAGGAGGTGGGTAAGGGAAAACTGAGATAGGGACTCATATAGGGCTAGGCAAATAATAATGCCTATCACTCATGTAACAGCTTTATTCTTTATCGTAAAAAACCCAAAATGAATGAAGCCATTAAGAGTTCTAATTTAAAAACATATACTCACTTAAAAACATATATCTCTCTGTGATTTTACTAACAATTGTCACCCCAATAAATTTAATTTAAAAAAAAAACAACATACAAAAGAAAAAAAAAAGCATATATCTCTCAGCTGTCATGAGAAAAATTGATTGGCGGAGGCAAGAGATGACATGAGGTGATAGAAATATGTTGATCAAGGTGACAGATGGCTGAGACTGGAACTAAGGCAGTGGCAGTGGAGAGGGAAGAGGGAGTCAGGACGTAGTAGAAGGTTTAAGTACCTCAGATTTTTCATAGAATTTTGTATGCAGCAAATTCAATTATACATGGATTTGCTTTAAAACTATAACGTTTTATACCAAATTAGTGCATTTTAAAGCCAAAATTTGTCTAACTTGTTATTAACTTACATGTTGTCCTTGAATTTAAACTCTTCTCCATTGGTGAAATTCTTGGGAGATATAAGAGCTGGTTGATTTGTTTGGCAAGATAAAATTATTTTCTGGTCCTTTTTCCTTACAGAAGTCAAAACCACACTTCTATTTATTTAGTGATGTAGAAAAGACAGAAAACATCCTCAGGCCAACTGTATTTGCTCCCTCCAGGTTAATAAAATAATCGTGCTTTTGTATTCATACCAAGGAAAACCAAATGCAGTAGATAAAGGATATCCTTAAAAACAGGAGGAAAACTTCTGTCTCCCTTAAGTAAGGCAAATCATTCTACAGGAAAAAGAAATGGGGGGAGGGTGTAGTGGTGAGCGAATTAAACCCACATCCTAATATAAATCTCATAGGAAAACATTAGAATTTCTCAGGGTTTTCTATAACTGCTATTAGAATTCATTCCTGGGCTAAGATTTTTTATTTCAACTTTCACATTAACAGTTCAATAATAAACCCTTGATTAAAGAAAAAGAATTACAGTGAAAGGGTTGAAATAAGCTTAATTGTAGAGGAGTGATTAGTGCCTTTTAAAATTTTGTAGGAAATGTTTAACAAGATGATTGCCTGACTATAAAATGTCTCTGTATAAGAAAATACTCTTTGAAAGCAGCATTGGGCCCTGTTGCACTAATACATCCATGAATAGCAACATTTCTTTTATAGTTTTGATAAATACTAAAGTAGAAACTTTATTACAATGATTTTGGACCCAGAACTGTGAAAATAGTGGGCAGAATATGCACACTTTACCAGAGCAATCAATTTTTATTGAAAATTCTACTTATTGTATGTGGTATCAAACTATGAAGATGTAACATTTGAAACTAGTGATTTCTGTCTTACCAAAATTGCAGTACTTATCTGGGTTTTAAAGTAGATAGGATCAGTGCTAGGGGCAGCATGATGTAACTAAAACTACCCCAAAATTGAAATGCCTATATTCTAGTCTCTTTTACCTATTCATTCAATTTGATAACATTTACACATGCTCTAAAAAGTACAAAGACACTGAAATAGAAAGACTCCAGATATTTCCAGATATTTTTCTTAAGAAATTCTCAGGTTCAACATGACCCTGTGTTTATTTGTAATGATGAACATATGTTTGGGGGGACATAAAGGACAGGTGCTGATACGTGAAAGGGATTAGAGAAAGCTTCCGGGAGGAGGTCACACATGAAATAAGACTTGGAATCTTCACTTAAAATGGGATTGAACCAGTTCAAGAAGGAAAAAACACTAGGAAGCAGTGCCCTTTTAAGGGGCTCAAGTGATTTGATGTTGCCAAGGTGTAAAAAGTGTCAAGTGATGAGACAAAACAACACTGTTCAACTCCAGCTAAGTTGAGTAGGGGAAAAAAGTGCTGGAAGAGTGTGTGGGATGGCTTGTAGAGAGTATTATCTCTCTCATTAAGGAACTAGCGCTTAATTCTGGAGATAATAAAGAACCTTTTGGAAGGTGCTATGGTCATATTTAAATTTGAAATAATTCTGTGAAGGTTGGATTTAAAGGAGGTCATAGGGAGTCTCTTGGCAGTGAACTTGGAGAAAGAGTTTGGAGAGGAGCCAATAAATTTTTGAGAAGTAAAATCTGCAAAAACAGAGAAGAGTCAAGGACAGAGGACTCACTGGGGCTGTCCCAAAAATGACAGAAGCAAAGCTCTCTGGTGTGATAGACAGGGTGATGAGTGTTCAAACATGTTGAGTTTAGGTGCCTGTGGAATATCCATCTATACATGCTAGCAGAAAACTGAACACATGATTCAGAAACTCAGGAAAGGTTTCTAGGCTGACGAGAGACACTAAGAAGTCAGCAGCATGCAGCATACAAGGGGAGGAGGGCATCAGGCTGTTGAAATACCAATCAGGCAGAGTGAATGGCATGAAAGGATCAGGATGTTCTGCCTATGCTGTGGGATTTCTTGAAGATCAAATGAGAGAATATATGACAAAGGAGTTTAGAAAATTATGGTATGGTTATTATTTCCACTTGGACTCACATGCTTAAATGATATACATAACAAACTAACTACAAAGCTGTAACTGTAATAACAAAAGCACTCATTTACCAAAATACTTTTGTGGTTGTGAGATAGATAGATGTTAGGAAAAGCAGAAAATATTACTAAAACAAATTGTAAAACTATCCTGATGAAATTATTGGGAAAAAAACTTGATGAAGGAAGTAATACCTTATATTTGAATAATGATTTCTTTTTCTTTTTATATTAAATTTATTGAGGTGACAATTGTTAGTAAAATTACATAACGGTGGCCAAGACATGGAAACAACCAAAATGTCCTTCGATAGATGAATGGATGAAGAAGTTGTGGTATATATGCACAATGGAATACTATTTGGCGGTAAGAAAAGATGATATAGGAACATTTGTGACAACATGGATGGATCTTGAGAGTGTAATGCTGAGCAAAATAAGTCAGACAGAAAAAGCAGAGAACCATGTGATTTCACTAATATGTGGTATATAAACCAAAAGCAACAAAAGAACAAGACAAACAAATGAGAAACAGAAACTCATAGACACAGACAATGGTTTGGTGGTTGCCAGAGGGTAAGGGGGGTGGGGGGTGGGGGGTGGGAGATGAGGGTAAGGGGGATCGAATATATGGTGATGGAAGGAGAACTGACTCTAAATAATGATTTCAACTCTTCAAATTTGCCAGGCTTTATTTTTTCATTGTGTTTTCCTGTATGTGCCCTCAAGAACAAATCAAAATAATTAGAAAAACGCTCTTCAAGGTTAAAATTTCCAGGCCACTCCCTCAGGTAGAATTGATCCTTAACAACTGTAGAACACTCTTAGATTTAAAGAGCAGGAGGTGGTGAGGTGGAAGCTCACAAAATTTTGGTAACTAAGTCTAATGACTTTTGAACCTAATCACTGGACTTTCATTATATCAAAAGTAGAAATCAGTGATTTAAGATCATGTTCTGTCTTCAATTTTAACTCCATCTTCTCTTTCCCAGAGTAAGTGATGCAAAGTCATCCCTGCAACTTTTCCAGAAATAGTTTTAAAGTCGCCACTCAGTTCTAAAATCATAATTTCAGTAAGGTTGTGCATCACCTAAGGGGAAAAATGAAGTTGGTGAACTGCACTCATTTAGTGTGTAAATATTTCCTGTCCTGCTTTACAGCAGAATGGAGTAAGATTCAACATTCCCTTGGGCTTTGTTGAAACCCATCAAGAGAATTTTACTAGTTTTGTATCATTAAAAACAAAACAAAACATATATATGTATACATATGGTGCCAAATATGTATCCTCTAAACATTGAGGTAAATATTTGCTCAAGTCTATTGTCAATATTTTCTTACCAATATGTTACTCATCAATACATTTTTAAAATTTATTGTTAATATATTATATAAAATATATTAAATTTTATATGCTATAAATACATTTTTAGTTGTTATTTCATCTTCCTGTAAAGAATAAGTGATCAATGAGCTGTTCACTGTCCTAAATACTTCATGATATCAGAAACAATAAATAAGGTGAGAAAATTAGGTAATATTAATAAGCATGAAAAAGTCAAATTCATACTTGGTATGGGTAATGTCCAAAAATTAATTGAAGATTGTATAATTTTAGTTGTATTGCATATACTGGGAAAATTGTTATATTTAATTTATTTTTAGTACTATCTGTGCCTCCAAAAATAATTAAATGTTTTGTTTTCCTCCATAAACTTTACATTTGTGAATTTAGGAGATTAGAGCTTACTGCAATACTCAACTTTTATGATATTTTCATAAAGGCCAACACTTTTTCTATCTTTTGTTTAAAAGGTTAATATTTGCTGCATTTCTTTATTCTTATTGCCAAACATTTTTGTTCAAGAAACACTCAAGACCTCCTTGAAATAATGACTTCATCTCAGTTATAATGTGGATCCACTTTTGTCTACATTTTGGTGATTTGGTTTTCAAATCCCCAGAAGAATACACAAATGAATAATTTTAGTCAGGAGTTCACTTCTAGGTACATAGTCACCCCTCAGTAACAAAATTGATTGATTCTTTTATTTCATCCTCTGGCCTGACCAGACTTAAATGTAAACCAATGTTTGGACTCTAAGCAGCAGAAAAGACACATTTCTAGTTTTGGATATCATTGAGCAGAACTACAAGAAGTGGCAGATGATTATTGTGTCATTCTACTCCCATAGAAACATGGAAGAAAAAAGTTTGTCATCAAAACAGTAGTCCAATCCCTCTCTCCCATTGAACTTCTATCTAGAAATGAGATTATAGTGTGTAGTAGGCAAAATAATTTCCATACTCTATCCCCCAAGATGTCCTTGGAAGCTGTAAATATGTTATGTTACATGGCAAAGGGAGATAAAATTACAAATGGAATTCAGGTTGCTAATAAGCTAACTTTATACAGTAATGTCTGATATAACAATATTTCAGTCAATGATTGAATGCATTTCAATCATTGCATTCAATAATATTATAATAGACCTGAAAAATTCCTATCACCTACGGATATCACAGCCATTATAAGATCACAGTGCAACACATTACTTACATGTTTGTGGTTATGCTGATATAAACAAACTTACTGCATTGCCTTTCATATAAAAATATAACACATACAATTATGTATAGTACATAAGGCTTGACAATCATAATAAATGATTATGTTACTTAGTATTTACTATACTGTACTTTGTATCATTATTTTAGAGCATACTTTCTAAAAAAGTATGCTTTAGAGCATACTTGTAAAAAATCATTTGCTGTAAAACATTGTGCCGTATTACTCTGACAGCAGCCTCACACATCTCATGTTTACTTCATCTCTGATTGGATCATTTTCTCCTATGCTTGATTTAATCTCATGTTGCTGTGTTCATCATTGTACTTAAGAGTACAAAATTCACTGTTAATGTTGTCTGTAAGAGGCCACATCAAGTAATTGACCTAGAAATGAAATTAAAACCTTCAAAGGTGGAAAATCAGTAATGGTTATTGCTTGTGAATCAGGCTTGTCCATTCCACCACAGCTATGATCTTGAAGAACAAGAACAAAATGACAGAAGCTGTTAATGGATCTGCTCCATTTAAGGCAACAAGGCTAACAAAATTTTGAGAAGCAACTGTATCAGACATAGAGATACTTCTTATGATCTTAATTGAAGACCAAACACAGAAGCTATCCCTCTTAGCACCACGACAATCATGGCTAAAGCAAAACATTTGTTTGCAATATTGAAAAAAAGGCTAGACATGACTACAATGTTGAGTATACTGCTAATTCTGGGTAAATAATTCAACAATAGCTACACATTGTATAATGTAAAACTCAATGGTGAATCTGTCAGTCCTGATGTAAAGGCAGGTGAAGAATTTTAATAAATTTCTTCAATTTAGATTAGCCAGAGCAAATATTCAATATAAATGAAAACTTCCTATTCTGGAAACAGATACCTGAAGGGATGTTCATCTATAAGGAGGTCAAACCAATACCAGGTTTCAAGGTTTTTAAGGACAGGATAATCTTCTTGCCTGGGAACAATGTTGCAGGCTAAAGATTGAAACTCTTTGTAATCTGATACAGTGAGAATCCCAAGGCCGTCAATCGTATCAGTAAATACTCATTGCCAGTGTACTGCAGAAGCAATAAGAAGTCATGAATGACTCAATTCCTCTTCCAAGATGCCCTCCTGAATTGCTAGCCCAGTGAGATGGAGAAACACTCTTTGAAGAATGACATACCTTTCAAGATTTTGTTTATTGTCAATACTGCTCCCGATATCCTCCTTTTACTGGTGATCTTCATCCCAACATCAAAGTGATATTTCTCCTTCCAAACACAACACCTTTGATCCAACCAATGGATCAAAGAGTTATAGCAGCTCTTAAGGCCTACTTCTTAGGGAGGCCCTTTGCCCAGGCTAGTGCTGCAACTGAGGAAGATACAGAAAACCCTGAAGCAATTATGGAAGGATTAGCACATTGATGACTGCATCAAGAACCTTGCTTGCGCTTGAGCTGATGTCACCAAGGAGTGTATGAATGGCATGAAGAAGACAATAGGTTCATCTATGATGTCAAATAATTTGCCAAGGATGTGGAGTTGGCAAAAATCAACAAGTCTGTGTTTGAGATGGCAAACAACTTTAGCCTGTGTGTGGATGAGGATGACATGCAGGAAGAGCTCCTAAAGATATTTCCTGAGGAACTGACTGATGAGGAGTTGTTGGAACTGGAACGGGAACACATAACTGAAGAAGAGACAAGAGAAGAGGAAACTGCAGAAGAAGAAAAAGAATAAGAACCCCCAAGAAAATTATCAATGAAGGGTTTAGCAGAAGCTTTTTCAGACCTCAACAAGCTTCTTAAAATAATTTGAAGTCATGGGCCCCAACACTGAAAGGATTTTATTAATAGAGAGGAATGTTCATGGTAAATCTATGTTATAGGCAAATTTGTGATGAAAAAAAGAAACAAACCAAGCAAACCATGATAGACATATTTCTGAAAAGAGTGACACCTCCTCAAGAAGAACTTCAGGCAGGTCCTTCAGAAGGTATGCTAGAAGAAAGCACTGTTATGTGAGGAGATGATAGCTCCATGTGTGTTACTGCCCTTGAAGACTTTCCAGTGGGACAAGACATGGAAGACAGTGATATTGATAATCGATCCTATGTAAATCTAGACTAATGTGCGTATTTATGTCTTAGATTTTTCAAAATTTTAAGAAGTAAAAAAAAATTATATAGGAAAGTCTTATAGAATAAGGATATAGAGACATAAAATATTTTTATATAATTGTGCAATGTGTTTGTGTTTTAAGCTAAGTGTTATTATAAAAGAGTCAAAAAGTTTTTAAAAAATCAGAAAGTTTATAAAGTTATAGTAAGCTAAGGTTAATTTTTTATTGATGAAAGAACACTATTTTTATGAATTTAGTGTAGCCTAAATATACAGTGTTTTCAAAGTGTATAATGTACAGTGATGTCCTAGGCCTTCACAATCATCCACCACTCCCTCATTGACTCACCCAGAGCAATTCCAGTCCTGTAAGCTCCATTGATGGCAAGTCCCTTATACAAGCATATCATTTTTATCTTTTATACCATATTTTCACTGTAACTTTTCTATGTTTAGATCACAAATACTTAACATTGTGTCACAGTATTCAGTACAGTATTCAGTACAGTAATGTGTTGTACAGGTTTTATGTTAGGAGCAATAGGCATACCATATAGCCTAGGTGTGTAGTAGGCTATACCATCTAGGTTTGTGTAAGTGTACTCTATGATTGCACAATGACAAAATCACCTAAGAACATATTTCTCAGAATGGATCCCTATTGCTAACTGACATGTGACTGTAACAGAGAGATTATCCTGGATTATGTGGGTGGGCCCAGTTAATCACAAGCATCCTTGTAAGTGGAAGAGAGATGCAGAAAAGAAAGCGATATGATAACGTAAGCAAGCTCAAAATGATGCAGTATTTTTGGCTTTGATGATAGAAAAAGACCATGAGCCAAATAATATTAGCAGCTTCTAGAATTAGAAAGGGCAAGGAAATGGTTTGTTTCCTAGTGCCTCCAGAAAGAATACAGACCTGCTGATACCTTGATTTTAGCCCAGGGAGACCCGTGTTTGACTTCTTACTGTCTTACTGTAAGATAATAAATTTGTATTGTCTTAAGCCACTAAATTTGTGGCAGAAATGGAAGATGAATACACAGTGCTTATTATTGTATAATTTTCTAAACTAAATCAAAAGAGTGAAACATCTGCAAATTAGAAAATGAGGAAGCTTCTCAAGCCTAGATAATTTATAAAGCCCTTTCCCATTTTCAACTTTTAGGTTTTTTTCCAATTAAAATGTATAGAGTTAAACCGAACTGGCCCCCAAACCATAATTTTGACAGAAGGTGCTTAAGAGTCTCTTCTCTCCTCTTTTCCCTTTCCAACAATTTCTCATTTTCATTCCCTCCATCTATTTGACTTCATCAGACTTCTATACCTAAAAAAGGTATTTATTTTGGGAAAGATATGTTATTTATACACAGTTCACACAAATTTTTACTATCAACTTTAACTTCCCAACAAAAACATTTATTTATTGACTACCTAGTCTTGGACCCATCTGTTAGGATGGGATGAATCTCTCATCAAGATTGATAGGGCCAATATTTATAAGGCCAGGTGATGTAGTAACTAAATAGAAATCCTTATAATCACTAAAGGCTAACATTACTCTGGAAAATTTTTTCTTTCAATAAAAAGCTCTTGACATGGTTATCCCCACCATCCCATAATATTTGTTGACTATATTCTCAAAGGAAATAGCTAATATGAAAAACTTAGAAAGATATGTTTTCACACACTGCAGTAGGAGGGTTTATGTATAGCTTATCAAAACATAATACGGGGTGTGATCTCCGTGACTTCTAAAGTCCAGAATGGAATCATCACGTCTTCCAGCAAGATTTTCACAAACGTAATTGCTTTTTACTTTTAATGATTATATTTTAAAAGGAGTAGATCTTAAATGTTCTCGCCACAAAAAAGAAATGGCAATGATGTGACATGATGCAGGTGTTACCTAACTGCTATGTTGGTAATCAGTTTGCAACACATAAATGTATCAAATCATCATGTTGCACACCTTGAACTTATATAATATTATATGTAACTTATATCTCAATGAAGTTAGAAAATCTTTCTTTATTTAAAAAATTTTTTCTTCTATGTTAAATTACTGATTTTTTTTTCTTACCAAGTTTACTAACTAGAACATTCAGCTGGTAAGATTTATTTTTGCCTAAATTAAAAATGAATGGGTAACTCAGGGCAATTTCAGGTTTGACAAACATCTTGAACTACTTTTCAAACATTTCTGATCGAGCAAAAAAATATTTTACTTAGAAATATACTTCTTAATTTTTAAACTCATTTATGTTTTAAGGGAATTTAATCCATATGTCTCTGATTCATCAATTTTTTTTTTTTTGGTAGTGCCACTTTTCAGAGACTTTGACATATTTTCAGAGACTTTGACACATTTCTTGAAATGAAGGGGAAAGTTTCATTCTGCCAAACAGAAAATTGTGACAAATCAAGAGAGCTGAAAAAGGTTCTAGATTCATGTTAGCAATGCAGCCTGCCACAAAAATAGAGGAATCATTTTTTCTCCCAATTTCACTGTTAAGGATGAAAGACTTTATGAATTTAGCACCACAGACATGAGTAGGTATTCACAGAACTTGGATTTACTCACCATTCTATGTGCTGGTCTCAGAAAAAAGGCAACTCTTTATGTCAGGAGCAGGAAGAAAAAGAGACGAAAAGAAATGATTCTAGCAGCCCAGGAAAGGGTTATTTGTAATCAGGTTCACAGTGAAGAAAAAGAAAAATGAGTGGGTAGGAGAGGAAAGCAGAGGAAGAAGAAAAAGAGAGGAATATTTTTGGAAAACTTAAATAGTATAAAATTTTCTTCCTTCTCCTAGAGGACCCTTGGCTATAGACCTTATGGACCCCAAATAGCTAATCATTAGGAATGCCCTCTAACCCTTGATAAATTTGGAACAGACAAGTATATGCTATAGCCACTTGATATATATTATATCTTTTCTAATGAAGCAATCAACACTACTTGTTCAATTTCCATCCTTTATTTAATATATTGATTTATAGAAACTTTTAAAGAGCTACTATTAACACACTTCTTCAATTTAAATTTTGTTTATATTTACAACTATATAAAATTGAGTTAAATATAAAAATACCATGCCTGAGTCATAAAAAATTTATAGAATTGTATAACTAAATTCTGGTAGCCATTAAATTAATATGTACTGAACACTTTCTATGTGCACAATATTGTGATCAAGAAGAATTAATATACTGGCACACAGGATAGGTTCCATGAGCTTAAGTGTTTAACAGAATATAATTTTAGATAATGAAGACTAAGATGGTACTAAGCTTCTAGTTCACATTTTTTAATTGAAATAAAATACATGTTTTTTGTTTGTTTGTTTGTGGTTTTTTTTTTTATGGTATAAGAAACCTGCCATGGATGCCTCCCTTAACTTTATATTTAGATACTTTTAAAAATTAAGATTCTTTTAAAATATCAAACTTTACACCTCTGGATCCTAGTATTTTAACTTCTCTCAGTTTACAACAAACTCTGAAATCATACCTTCCTATGAGATGCCAACAGTCTCAGTCAATCTATGAGCAGTCCTAGCATTTCATAAAAATGACAACTTAATCGTGAAAATTACAGAAGGGAAAAACATAAGGAATTGTTTTAATGCACAAAGTCAGTCTATGATTTTCAATGTCTCTCTTTTTGTCCCAATTAAGAACTTTGTTTTTATTTTTGTCCCAATTAAGAATTTTGATATGAAATAGTTTTCATATCAAATTTAAGTTTCATATCAGATTTAAGTTTCACAAATCATCAATGAGTAGGAAAATGGCCTTATTTTTTTGTATCTCATAGTAACTTTGCTTGAATATATTACGTGGTCAAGCTGCCAGGGGACAGAAAAATTCCTGTAAATTGTCTATGCTTACCACCCTTAAAAATAAGACTGCAGCACTGTCTAAAAACAAACATTTGATTTAAGTGTTAACAAAGGAGAATGGTCAGAAGGAAACTAAATAGACCCGCTATTTTTTTTATTTAAAATTAATGTGGATATTCAAGATGAATCAACATGCTAAGATTCTTTTTTTATGCTTTTCAGATATATACTTTTATGTATGATCATCTTTTAAAATTATTTTTTTCAGTAACAGTTGACATTCAATGTTATATTATATTATTTTCAGATGTACAGCACAGTGGTTAGACATTTATATAATTTATGCTGTGATCCCCCTAATTAGTCTAGTACCCACCTGGCACTATACATACTTGTTGCAGTATTATTGACTATAATCTCTATGCTGTACTTTACAATCCCATGACTATTTTGTAACTACCAATTTGTATTTCTTGATCCATTTACCTTTTTCAGCAGTTCCCCAACCCTCCTCCTCTCTGGCAACCATCAGTTCTTTTCTCTGTATCTATGAGTCTGTTTTCTTTTATGCTCACTTATTTTGTTCTTTAGATTTCACATATAAGTGAGATCAATGTCTTTCTCTGTCTGACATATTTCACTTAGCGCAATACCCCCTAGGTCCATTCATGTTGTTGAAAATGGTAAGATTTCATTCTTTTTTATGGCTGAGTAATATTCCACTGTATATGTACACCAAGTTTCTTTCCCAATTGTCCATTGATGGTTACTTGGGTTGCTTCCATATCTTGGCTGTTGTAAATAGTGCTGCAAGGAACATAGGTGTGTATATATGTGCTCAAATTCGTGTTTTTGATTTTTTTAGATAAATATCCAGAAATAAGGTAGTTCTGGGTCATAAGGTAGTTCTATTTTTAATTTTTTAAGGAAGCTCCAAGCTGTTTTCCATAGTGGCTGCACAAATTTGAAATCCCACCAACAGTGACCAAGGGTTGCCTTTTCTCCTTATCTTCACCAACATTTGTTGTTTTTCATTTATTGATGATAGATGTACTGACAGGTATGAGGTGACATACTAACATACTGAGATAGACATACTGACATTGTGGTTTTTATTTGCATTTCTCTGATGATTAATGATGCTGAACATCTTTTCATGTGTCTGATAGCCATCTGTATGTTCTCTTTGGAGAAATGTCTATTCAGGTCATCTGCCCATTTTTTAATTGTTTTGTTTTATTTTGTTTTGCTGACTTGTTTGAGTATTTTTATAAATTTTGGATATTAACCCCTTATCAGATGTGTCATTGATGAATATCTTCTCCCATTCAGTTGGCTGTCTTTTTATTTTGTTGATGGTTTCGTTTGCTGTGCAAAAGCTTTTTAGTTTAATGGAGTCCCATTTGTTTACTTTTTCTTTTGTTTCCCTTGCCTGAGGATATATATCAGTAAAAATATCACTAAGAGCAATTTCAGAGGGTTTACTGCTTATGTTTTCCTTTAGGAGTTTTATGGTTTGGGGTCTTACATTTAATTATTTAATTTATTTTGAGTTTATTCTTGTATATGGCGTAAGAATGTGGTCCAGTTTTGTTTTTTTGCATCTATCTGTCCAGTTTTCCCAAGCCATTTATTGACTAGACTGTATTTACCCCACTGTATGTTCTTGCCTTCTTTGTTATACATTAAATGGCCATATAGGCAGTTTATTTCTGAGCTCTCTATTTTGTTCCCTTGATCTATGTGTCTGTTTTTATGTCAGTACCATGCTCTTTTGATTACTATAGGCTTGTATTATAGTTTAACATCACGGAGCATGATACCTTCAATTTTGTTCTTCTCCCTCAAGGTTACTGTGGCTATTCAGAGTCTTTTGTGGTTCCATATAAATTTTAAGATTTTTTGTTCTAGTGCCATTAAAAATGCCATTGGTATTTTAATAGTGATTGCACTGAATCTATAGATTGCTTTGGGTACTATGAACATTTTAATGATGTTAATTTTTCCTATCCAAGAGCATAGTATATACTTCCATTTATTTGTACCTTCTTCAGTTTCTTTCTTCAGTGTCTTATAATTTTCTGAGTACAGGTCTTTTACTTCCTTAGTTAAATTTATTCCTAGGTATTTTATTCTTTTTGATGCAATTGTACATGTTTTCTTAATTTCTCTTTCTAATAGTACATTATTGGTGTATAAAAATGTAACTGATTTCTGATATTAATTTTGTATACTGCTCCTTTACTAAATTCATTTATGAGTTCCAATAGTTTTTTGGGGGAGTCCTTATGGTTCTTTATATTTAGAATCATGTCATCTGCAAATGAAAGTTTTACTTCTTTTTTTCGAATCTGTATACGTTTTATTTTTTTTTTTTTTCTTGTTTGATTACTGTGGCTTGGACTTCTATTATGTTGAACAAAAATGGTAAAAGCGGATAATCTTGTCTTGTTTCTGGTTTTAAGAATAACCTTTTTAGCTTTTCCCCATTGAGTATGAGGTTAGCATATGGTTTGTCATATATGGCTTTTAATATGTTAATGTTTGTCTCTCTATTCCTACTGTGCTGAGTTGTGTGGTTTTTTTATCATAAATAGATGCTGAATTCTTTCAAACACTTTTTCTGCATCTATTGATATGATCATATGATTTTTTTCTTTTATTTTGTTTATGTGGTGTATCACAATTGATTTATGGTTATTGAACAACCTTTGCTCCCAGGAATTAATCCCACTTAATCATGGTGTATGATCTTTTTAATGTTTTGTTGAATTTGGTTTGCGGATATTTTGTTGAAAGTTTTTGCATCTATGTTTATCAGGCATAGTGGCCTATAATTTTCTTTCTTTTTTTTTTTTTTTTTAATTAATGTCTTTGTCTGCTTTTGGAATTAGAGTAATGGTAGCTTTGTACAATGAATTTGGCAGCTTTTTCTCCTCTTGATTTTTTTGGAATAGTTTCAGAAGAATAGGTATTAATTCTTCTTGAATGTTTGGTAAAAGTTACCTGTGAAGCCATCCAATTCAGGACATTTGTTTGTTGGGAGTTTGTTGACTACTGATTCGATTTTTTTAGTAGTAATCGGTTTGTTCAGATTTTCTGTTTCTTCTTGATTCTCTCTTGGAAGATTGTATTACCCATTTCTTCCAGATGGTCTAATTTGTTGATATATAATTGTTTATAATATTTTCTCATAATCCTTTGTATTTCTGTGGTGTCAGTTGTCACTTCTCTTTCATTACTGATTTACTTCGGTCCTCTCTCTTTTTTTCTTGATGAGTCTAGCTCAAAGTTTATCAATTTTGTTTATCTTTTCAAAGAACCAGCTCTTGGTTTCATTGATCTTTTGTTTTTGTTTTTGGGGTTTTTTGGACTGTATTTCATCTATTTCCACTCTGATATTTATTATTTCCTTCCTTCTACTCACTTTGGGTTTTGTTTGCTGTTCTTTTTCTAGTTCCTTTAAGTGTAAGGTTAGATGGTCTATTTGAGATTTTTCTTGTTCCTTGAGCCTGTATTGCTGTGAATTTCTGCTTTAGGACTGCTTTCACTGTGTCTCATAGATTTTGGGTCATTGTGTTTTCATTTTCATTTGTCTCAAGGTATCTTTTTATTTCTTCCTTGATTTCCTTGTGGATCCATTCATTGTTTAGTAGCATGTTATTTAGCCTCCATGTGTTTGTTTTTTTAGTTTTCTTTTTGTAATTGATTTTTAGTTTTTAGTTTTTACCATTGTGGACAGAGAAGATGCTTGATACACTCATTCTTTTTAAATTTATTGAGACTTGCTCTGCAGCCTAACATGTGGTCTCTCCTGGAAAATGTTCCATGTGCACTTGGAAAGAAAGTACTCTGCTGCTTTGGAGTAAAATGTCCTAAATGTATCAATAAGTTCATCTGGTCTAACGTGTCATTTAAGGCCACATGTTCCTTGTTTATTTATTGTCTGGGTTATCTCTCCATTGATGTCAATGGGGGTGTTAAAATCTCCTACTATTACTGTTTTATTATTGATCGCTTTGTTTATGTCTGTCAATACTTGCTGTATATATTTAGGTGCTTCTACGTTGGGTGCATAGATGCTTACAAGGGTTATACCCTCTTGTTTTATTGATCTCTTTTTCATTATGAAATGCCCTTTTTGTCTCTTGTTACAGCTCTTGTTTTAACGTGTATTTTGTGTGATATAAGCTTTGCAAGGCCAGCTTTTTTTCTTTCATTTTCATTTGCATGAGATATCTTTTTTCATCCCTTGACTTTCAGTCTCTGTGTGTCTTTTAATCTAAACTAGGGATCTTGTAGGCAGCATATGTATAGTTCTTGCTTTTTTAAAATCCATTTAGCCACCGTAAGTCTTTTGATTGGAACATTTAGTCCATTTGCATTTAAAGTAATAATTGATAGGTATGTAGCTATTGCCATTTTATTAATTGTTTTCTGATTGTTTTTATAGTTCTTCTCTGCTCCTTTCTTATTGTCTTGCTCTGTTCTCTTGCATGTTGATGACTTTTTGCAGTGTTGTGTTTGGATTCTTTTCTCTTTATTTCTTGTATATCTCATAGAGTTTTGGTTTGTGGTTGCCATGTGCTTCGTACATACCAAGCTGTGTTTATAGCAGTCTATTTTAAGTTGGTGGTCACTGATGTTCAAACACATTCTAACATCACTGCAATTTTTACTGACCCCCTCCATGTTTGTGTCATTATTTTTACTACTTTTTTTGTGTGTATCCACTAATTTGTTGTTGTAATTACACATGATCTTTCTACTTTTGGCTTTTCAACGTTGCTACTAGCTTTGTAGTTGGTTAATCCACTGCTTATACTAAGTGTCTGCCTTTATCAGTGAGAATGTTTTTGGTTCCTATATTTTCTTACTCATACTTTTGTTTGATCTTTTCTTTTCTACTTAATAGTGCTTTAGCGGTGATAAACTCCTTTAGCTCTTTTTTTTTTTTTTTTTTCTGTCTAAGAAACTCTTAATTTCTCCTTAGTTTTGAAGTGATAACCTTGCTGGTTAGAGCAATCTTGGTTGTAGGTCTGAAATTTCCATTACTTTGAATATTTTGTGTCACTTCCTTCTGGCTTGCTAAGTTTCTATTGAGAGATTAGCTTCTGGTCTTATGGGAGCTCCCTTGTCAGTAACTAACTGCTTTTCTCCTGCTGCTTTTAAGATTCTCTCTTTGTCTTTAACCTTTAACATTTTAATAATGATGTGTCTTGCTGTAGGCCTTTTGGGGGGTTATCATGTTTGGGACTCTCTGTGCTTCCTGGCGTTGTATGTCTTTTTCCTTCACCAGGTTAAGAAAATTTTTAGTTATTTCTTCATATGTTTTCAATCCCTTACTCTCTCTTTTCTTTGTATGGGACCCCTATGATACAAGTATTCGTATATTTGATGTTGTCCCAGAGGTCCCTTAAACTATCTTCATTTTTAAACTCTTTTTTTCTTTTTGCTGTTCAGATTGGGTGTTTTCTTCTACCTTGTGTTTCAGATCACTAATTGAATCCTCTGCTGATTGGAATTTGCTGTTGATTCCCCCTAGTATATTCTTTATTTCAGTTATTGTATTCTTCAGTTCTGTTTGGTTGCTTTTTATGTTTTCTATCTCTATGTTGTAGTTTCACTGAGTTCATTTATTCTTCTCCAAAGTTTATGAAGCTTCCATATAACCAATATTTTGAACTCTGTGTCTTGTAGATTGCTTTTCTCCATTTTGTTTTGTTCTTTTTGTGCAGTTTTGTCCTATTCTTTTATTTATGGCATGTTTTTTTATCTCCTCATTTTGGCTCACTCTGTTTATTTCTATATGTTCAATAGATCTGCTATGTCTCTTAGACTTGAAAAAGTGGCATTAAGTGTAAAGTATCTATGTGACCCATTGTTGCAGTCTCCCTGGTCATCTAAGCTAGGTACTCCAGGGGTGTCCCCTGTGTGGGGTGTGTGTGCTCTTATGTTGCAATTGGACCTGAATTGCTGCTGGCATGTCAGTGGGTGTGGTTGACCCTCAGGCTGATTGGCTGTAAGGGCTGGCTATAACCATAGTGAGTAAGTCGTGCAGGACCTGACTCCACAGTGCAGGAGTCACCTTATTGGGTGCCAAGATCATTTCTAGTGGTTTTCTGCTACAAATTCTGTTGTAATAAACATTCTTATATTATTATGTTTTTATTTCAGTAGAATCAATTTCTAGAACTGGGAGCTTTTAGAATTGTAAAGTTAAGTTTGAACTTTTCAAATGAGGACAACTGTGATACAATTCTCTACCATCAGATATACTTCCCTTTTCCACTTTCTTCACACATTAATTAAACTAATTTTGTTGTATAAGTAAAAGGAGAACTGTTCTTTTATAACCAGAATTTGTCATATTTTTTTAGCTTCAGAAATGTTTTCTTAAAAGTTTGACCCATACTTGTTTATCATCCAATAAGTAGACCAGGTGCTAAATAATTGTTGGCCAAATAAATTATTACACATTCCTTGTTTCTGAGATGAAGATGTCTACATGGATATGTTTTTGATATTCCAGTCCCTTTCCCTGAAACAATGTTTGAATACGAGGTCTGCCAATTAAGTTCACAAACTTATTGCAATGATATTGCTAACCTTTTCTGATATCAGAGGGATTATTCATTATGAATTTGTACCAACTGGACAGTTAACCAAGTTTACTATTTGGAAGTGCTGAACAGGCTGCATGAAAAAGTTAAATGAAAATGACCTGAACTTTTCACCAACAATTCATGGCTCTTGCATCACGACAATGCACCAGCTCACACGGCACTGTCTGTGAGGGAGTTTTTAGCCAGTAAACAAATAACTATTGGAACCCCCTCCCTGCTCACCTGATCTGGCCCCCAATGACTTCTTTCTTTATCCAAAGATACAGGAAATATTGAAAAGAAGACATTTTGATGTCATTCAGGGCATCAAGTATAATACGGCAATAGCTCTGATGGCCATTCCAGAAAGAAGAGTTCCAAAATTGCTTTGAAGTGTGGACTAGACACCGGCATTGGTGCATAGCTTCCGAAGGAGAGAACTTCCCAGATGACCATAGTGATATTCAGCAATGAAGTACGTAGCAGTTTTTCTAGGATGAGTTCGTTAACTTAATTGTCAGAACTTGTATGATGTTGTGTAAGTTTAAGGTGTATAATGTTTTGATTTGACACATTTATACATTGCAATATGACTACCACTGTAGTGTTACCTAACACTTCTATCACATAAAATAATTATCATTTCTTTTTGGGATGAGAAAATTTAATATCTAGTTTCTTAACATCTTTGAAATATGTAATACACTATTGTATAATAACTTATTCCGTTTTAGTGAGCAAGACTGTCTCAGGAACAAGATGTGCCTGAGCATGGAAATTAATATTTGTCAGTCTCTTAAACAGGATGGTGAAGAAAAGAAAGGAGAAAGAAGAAATTGTATTGGCCAAAAGTGCACATTTGTTTTTGCTGGACTCCAGGCAGATCAAAATGTTGGGTGGAGCATTTAGGAGAAAATTTAGTTTTGATGCAAGGGGATCATTATATTTGCTCCCACTATTGGGGTGAAACCAGCACAGATGACAATTCTACTTTCCTGTTTACAAAATATCTTACTTCCTTAGATTCTATTTGAGTTTTATGGCTATATGTAGAAGTGGAAATTGAACTGAAGCCAAACATATCTGGCTTTCTTTCCTATGGGACCCTGTACTACCAAGCGGGATCTGAGGGCAAGCCTGACTTCCACAGCAATGCACTAGGCAACACCATCGTAAAGCCTATCAAAATACCCAGAGTCCTTGGGGTCCAGAAAGAACTATGATGCGGCCTTTTATATGGGTAACAATGGCCCTAGAGGGTTACCCCTTTTCTTATTTTAGCTATTTCTAATTCTCAAAGGTTCTTCTATATTAATGATGACGCTGTTAGTGATGATGCCATATATCAGTGTTCATATCAATCTGATATAAACACTTTATCAGTATTTACATCAACCCATTAATATGTATTTATTTTCTTCTGTCATGTCAAGCACCATATTGGGTATTGTGGAAAATTCAAAATGTAGCAAAATCGCATTTATTTTTCAATTCCTTCCTTCCTTCCTTCCTTCCTTCCTTCCTTCCTTCCTTCCTTCCTTCCTTCCTTCTTTTCTTTCTTTCTGTCTCTTTTCTCTCTTTTCTTCTCTCTCTCTCTCTCTCTCTCTCTCTCTCTCTCTCTCTCTCTCTCTCTCTCTCTCCAGCACCATCACTATCTCTTTCTTTTTCTTTTTTGTTAATACAGGAAAATCTCAAATATTTAAAAGCCTCTATTATTGATCACTTCTCTTTCTGATGTGCTAAAAGCTAGTGGTTATTTTTATATCTTTCTATTATTTATTTTTATTTTCTTTTAAAGTTTTCTTATAATTTTATAATCTTGTATATTGTTATGTGATATTCTGGAGTGCTTGAATTTACTACTGAACCTATCTTTATGTTTCAGCCATAGAGTAAGCCCTATGTGCTAGCCAATGTGTACTAATATTAATTTTTCAAAAATGTAATTTGGTTAAAGATTTTGTGTGTGTGTGTGTGTGTGTGTGTGTGTGTGTGTAGAAATAAAAAGCAGTCTAGATAATTTTTAAGAAACAATTTAAAAAATAGTGCTATAAGAATACAAATTATAATAAAGTTCTTTGGGACAACTTTGGGGAAACTTTCCTACTTTGAAGATATGAAAATAGCCACTAGCTTTTAGCACATCAGAAAGAGAAGTGATCAGTAAGAGAGGTCATTTTGTATCTCCTACCAAGTAGCTTTGGGCCAGTCACAGGCAATGATTGACCTTGGCATGCATAGGAGCCATTCCCAGAGGACCCAAAACCACACACCCAGAAGCCAGCTTCAGGATATTACAGAGCATTACGCAATTAGGCCCACAAGTGGCACATAGATTGAAGCTGTCAAAAACTAAACACAAAAAAAGAATCCTCAAGACAGCCAAGGAAAAGAAGCCTATAACATACAAATGAAAGCCAAGTAGAATATCATCAGATTTTTCAGCAGAAACTCTACAACCAGAAGGAAGTGGAATCAAATATTCAACTACTGAAAGAGACATATTATGAGCCAAGAATAATATATCCAGGAAAGATATCTTTAGGATATGTAGGACGAATAAAGACCTTTCCAGACATACAGAAGTTTAGGAAATTTTCTAATACGTGACCTACACTAAAGAAATACTGAAGGAAACTATTTGACCATAAACAAAAAAGTAGAATACAAAACAAGTAGTAATATGAGCAGACAGACAGAAGCAGAAAACAGCAACACCTACGCCAAATAGACACTATACACTTAAGAATAATATACAAGATAAAGAAGGGGAAAAGAAAAAAACACTTAAAAAAAGGATAGAAAGGACAAATTGCTACTGCAGCACAGAATAAACTCACAGCATAAATAGGAATAATTTGTGACAACAAACACATAAAAGGGGAGATTTTGAAGGTGAACCAGCACAAGGGAATGGAGAAAGTAAGCATAGTAAAAAAAATGGAATACTCTAAATATGAAACTTTCTCTTACATAAACTTAATGGTAACCACTCAAAAAAAAAAAAAAAAATCCAGAACTGAAATATATAACATAAAAAAGAAGACATAGAGGGAAAAATCATAGAATACCACCACTCTGAAAAAATGGGCAACAACAAAAAAGGAAAAGAAACAATGGAAACACCATCCAACCAGAAAACCAGAGAGAGAATGATAGGAAATTTTCATATATCAATAATCACCCTAAATGGAAATGGACTGAACTCACCAATAACAAGGCACAGAGCAACATACTGGATCAAAAAAACAAGCCCAACAATATGTTGCCTACAAGAGACACATCTCAGCTACAAGGACAAATATAGACTCAACGTGAAAGGGTGGAAACTGACAGGCCAAGCAAATGGTATTCAGAGAAAAGCATATACTGATATCAGATGAAAGAGATTTCAGGATAAAAAAGGTAACAAGAGACAAAGATGGACATTTCATAATGATAAAGGGCACTATACAACAAGAATACAAAAAAGTCATCAATATATATGCCCACAATCAAGAAGCACCAAAATATACCAAGCAAATAGTAACAGAACTAAAGGGAGAAATTGACCAAAACACATTTATAGTAGGGGACATAAATACATCATTGGCAGCTATGGATAGATCATTAAAACAAAAATAAATAATGAAATAGCAGCCCCAAATGACACATGAGTTGAAATGGACATAACCGACATTCATAGAGTACTTCATCCTAGAACATCAGATTATACATACTTTACTAGTGTATATGGAACATTCTCAAGGATAGACCATATATTGGGGCATAAAATTAGCCTCAGTAAATTTAAGAAGATTGAAATCATACCAAGCATATTCTCTGATCACAAGGCTTTGAAATTGGATATCAACTACAAAAAGAAAGCAGGAAAAACCACAAATATGTGGAGATTAAACAACATACTTTTAAAGAATGACCAGGTGAAAGAAGAAATAAGAGGAGAGCTCAAAAGACACATAGAAACAAATGACAATGGAAAAACATCCTACCTAAATTTTTGTGATACAGCGAAAGCAGTTTCAAGAGGGAAATTTATAAATTACAGGCGTAGCTCGAGAAAGAAGAAAAACCTCAGGTAAATAAACTCACGTTACACCTTAAAGAACTAGAAAAACAACAAATAAAACCTGTAGTCAACAGAAGAAAGGAAATAATAAAAATCAGAGCAGACTAAATAAAATAGAGAAGAAAAAGACAATAGAAAAATTAATGCGACAAAGAGCTGGTTCTTTGAAAAGATTAATAAAATTGAAAAACACTTGTCTAGACTCACTAAGATAAAAACAGCAAAGACACAAATAAACAGAATCAGAAATGAAAGGGGGAAGTTAACATGGATGCCACAGAAATACAAAGCATAATATAAGAATACTATGAAGGACATAATGCTACCAAATTCAATAACTTAAAAAAATGGACATGTTCTTCGGAACATATAGCCTTCCTAGGCTAAATCACAAAGACTGCAAAATATAGATAGACCGACCACAGTAAGAAAATTGAATCAGTCATCCAACCCATTAATAAAAGCAAAAGTCCAGGACCAGATGGCTTCACTAGTGAATTCTACCAAATATTCAAAGAGGATCTAATACCTGTGCTACTCAAACTCTTCCATAAAATTGAAGAAGAGACAATACCCCCTAACTCATTGTACGAGGCCAACATTACCCGGATACAAAAACCTGGTACGTTTAACACAAAAAAAGAAAACTACAGACCAATATCTCTGATGAATACTGATGCAAAAATCCTAAACAAAATTCTAGCAAATTGAATGCGACAATGCATTAAATAGATTATACACCACGACCTAGTGGGGTTCATCCCAGGGGCAGAAGAATGGTTCAAATAAGAAAATCGATCAACGTGATACACCACATAAACAAAATAAAGGACAAAAATCATGATTATATCAATAGATGCAGAAAAAGCATTTGACAAGATACACCATCCATTTATGATTAAAATGCCTAATAAAAATGGGAATAGAAGGATAATACTTCAACATAATAAAGGTCATATATGACAAACCCTCAGCTACTATCATAACTAACAGTGAACAACTGAAGCCCTTTGCTCTGTGTTTAGGAACACGACAGGGCTGTCCCCTATCACCTCTGCTTTTCAACATAGTACTGGAATCCTTAGCCAGAGCAGTCGGGCAAGAGAAAGAAGTAAAAGGCATCCAAATTGGGAATGAAGAAGTTAAATTGTCACTTTTTGCAGATGACATGATGCTATATACAGAAAACCCTAAAGACTCCACCAAAAAGCTATTAGAAACAATAAACAAATACAATAAGGTTGCCAGCTTGCATTCCTATATACTAACAATGAAATCTCAGGAAAAGAAATTAAAAAACAAACAATTCCCTTTGTAATTGACTTAACCAAGGATATGAAAGACCTGTACACTGAAAACTATAAGACATTTTTAAAAGAAATTAAAGAAGACACAAAGAAATGGAAAAATATTCCGTGCTCATGGATTGGAAGAATCAACATAGTTAAAATGGCCATATTACCCAAAGCAATATACAGATTCAATGCAATCCCCATCAAAATCCCAATGGCATATTTTAAAGAAATAGAACAAAAAATCATCAGATTTGTTTGGAACCACAAAAGACCCCGAATAGCCAAAGCAATCTTAAGAAAAAAGAACAATAATGGAGGTATCACACTTCCTGACTTTGGCTTGTACTACAAGGCTACAATAATCAAAACAGCATGGTATTGGCAGTAAAACAGACACATAGACCAATGGAATAGAATTGGGAACCCAGAAATAAAACCACATAAATATGGACAGATAGTTTTTGACAAAGAAGCTAAAAACATACAATGGAGCAAGGACAGCCTCTTTAATAAACGGTGCTGGGAGAATTGCATAGCATGTGCAAAAGAATGAAACTGGACTGCTATTTGTCATCATGTACCAAAGTTAATTCAAAATGGATCAAAGACTTAAGCATAAGACCTGACACAATAAACTGCATAGAAGAAAACATAGGTACTAAACTTATGGACCTTGGGTTCAAAGAGCATTTTATGAATTTGACTCCAAAGGCAATGGAAGTAAAAGCTAAAATAAACGAATGGGACTATATCAAACTAAAAAGCTTCTGCACAGCATAAGAAACTATCAACAAAATAAAGAGGCAACTACCTGGATGGGAGAAGATTTTTGCAAACAATGCCTCCAATTAGGGGTTAATATCCAAAATATATAAGGAATTCATACAACTCAACAACAACAACAAAACAAACAATCCAATTGAAAAATGGGCCAAGGATATTAACAGACATTTCTCAAAAAAATACATACAATGGCCAGGAGATATAAGAAAAAATGTTCAACATCACTAATAGTCATAGAAATGGAAATATAAACCACAATGAGATATCACCTCACCTAGGTTAGAATGGCTATCATCAACAGGACAAATAGTAACAAGTGTTGGAGAGACTGTGGAGAAAAAGGAACCCTCATACACTGTTGGTGGGAATGCAGACTGGTGCAGCCGCTATGGAAGGCAGTGTGGAGGTTCCTCAAAAGATTAGGAATGGAGTTACCATGTGACCAATCAATCCCTCTCCTGGGTGTCTACCCAGGAAGACATGGAAACAACCAAACTGTCCTTCAATAGATGATTGGATAAAGAAGTTGTGGTATACATACACAATGGAATGCTATCCTACCATAAGAAAAGATGAAATAGTACCATTTGTGACAACAGGGATGGATCTTGACCTTGTTATGCTGAGCGAAATAAGTCAGACAGAAAAAGCAGACAACCATATGATTTCACTGATATGTGGTATATAAAACTGAAAACAACTAAAGAACACGACAAATGAAGATACAAAATCTCATAGACACAGACAATAGTTTAGTGGTAACCAGAGGGTAAGGGGGGAGGGTGGTGAAAGATGAGGGTGAATGGGATCAAATATATGGTGATGGAAGGAGAACTGACTCTGGGTGGTGAACACACAATGTGATTTATAGATGATGTAATATAGAATTGTACCCCTGAAATCTATGTAACTTTTCTTGTTTCTTTAGGTAGTCCTGAATTGCTATGAATTTCCCTCTTAGGACTGCTTCCGCTGTGTCCCATAGTTTTTGGGTTGTTTTGTTTTCATTTTCGTTTGTCTCAAGGTATCTTTCTATTTCTTCCTTGATCTCATTGTACACCCATTCATTATTTAGTAGCATGTTATTCAGTGTCCATGGGTTTGTGTGTTTTTTTGTTTTTTCCTTGTAATTCATTTCTAGTTTCATAGCACTGTGGTCAGAGGATACGCTTGTTATAATTTCAATCGTCTTAAATTTATTGAGACTTGTTCTCTGGCCAAACATGTGCACTTGAAAATAATGTACATTCAGCTGCTTTGGGGTGAAATGCTCTAAAAATATCAATTAAATTTATGTTGTCTAGTATGTCATTTAAAGCCACTGTTTCTGTGTTTATTCTCTGTCTGGAGGATCTGTCCATTGGTGTCAGTGGGATGATAAAGTTCCCGACTACGATTGTGTTACTTTTGATTTCTGCCTTTATGTCTGTCAAGATTTGTTTTATATATTTAAGTGCTCCTATGTTGGGTGCATAGATGTTTATAAGAGTTATGTCCTCTTGTTGGATTGATCTCTTTGTTATTATGTAATGTTCTTCTTTGTCTTTTATTATCATCTTCATTCTAAAATCTATTTTTCTGATACAAGTATTGCTACCCCAGCTTTTTTCTCGTTTCCACTAGTGTGAAATATCTTTTTCCATTCCTTTGCTTTCAGTCTGTGTGTGTCTTGGTCTGAGATGGGTCTCTTGTAGACAGCATATGTTGGGGTCTTGTTTTCCTACCTATTCAGCTACACTACGTCTTTTGATTGGAGCATTTAATCCATTTGCATTTAAAGTGATTATTGATAGGTACATAATTATTGCCATTTTACTATTCATATTTTTGGTCTTTGTTAGTTTGTTTGTTTTCTCCTTTCTTCTTCTTAAAGAAGTATTAACATTTCCTGTAATACTGTCTTGGTGGTAATGAATTCCTTTAGCTTTTTCTTATCTGGAAAGCTCTTTACTTCTTCAATTTTAAATGATAGCCTTGCTGGGTAGAACACTCTCTGTTGTAGGCCCTTGTTTTTCATCACTTTGAATATTCCCAGCCATTCCCTTCTGGCCTCCAAGGTTTCTGTAGAAAAATCAGCTCATAGTCTTATGGGAGTTCCCTTGTAAGTAACTATTGTCTTTCTCTTGCTGCTTTTAGGATTCTCTTTTTGTCTTTAAACTTTGCCATTTCAACTATGATGTGTCTTTGTGTGGGCTTGATTGGGTTCATCTTCTTTGGGACTTTCTGCACTTTCTGGGCTCCTATGTCAGTTTCCTTCCCCAGGTTAGGGAAGTTTTTGGTCATTATTTCTTCAAATAGTTCTTAATCCCTTGCTCCCTCTCTTCTGCTTTTGATACTCCTATGATGCAAATGTTGTTGCACTTGATGTTATGCCACAAATCCCTTAAATTATCTTCATTGTTTTTTATTCTTTTTTTGGTTTTTGTTCCAATTGGGTGTATTCTGCTACTTTGTCTTCTAAATTGCTTATTCGATCCTCTGCTTCATCTAATTTGCTGGTGATTCCTTCTAATGTATTCCTCATCAGTTATTGTGTTCTTTATTTCTGACTGGTTCTTTTTCATGATTTCTAGTTCTTCTTTATGGTTGCTATCGCTTTGTTGAAATTCTTGCTAAGTTCCGAGAGCATTCTTATAATCAGTTTTTTAAACTCTGTCTCTGGTAGGTTGGTTGCCTCCATTTCATTTAGTTCCATTTCTGGAGTTTCTGCTGTTCATTTATTTGGAACATTTTTGTTTGTTTGTTTCCTCATTCTGGCTGCTGCTCTGTGTTTGCTTCTATGTATTAAGTATATCTCTCAGTCTTTGCTGGGTGACCTTATGTAGTATGTGTCCTGTGTAGTCAAATTGCGCAATCTCCCTAATATCCAGTGCATGTTTCCAAGAGTGTCCCTTGTGTGTTTTGTGTGTTCTTGGGTCACTGAGTGATTGCTTTTGACATGTCAGTGGATGGGATTGACTCTCAGGCTGACTAACTGTGAGGATTGGCTACACCAACATGTATGAGCTGCTGTGTGGAGGCTGACCCCTCAGAGGAGGTTTTGCCCCTATAAGCTCTTGTGTCTGTTGAGAACCCCCTTTATGTGTGCCACCTGGGAGGCTAATCAGGTAGTGCTCTTGGGTGGTCTGAAGCTGGCCTCTGGGTATGTTGTTTCTGGTGTCTCATGAGAGGAGCTTCCATGAAGGACAATTTTAGACTTGTCTGTTACTGGTCTGTGGCTATGTGGTAGGAGCCTCAAATCTATATGTGGTTGGCTGCTGCCTTTGCTGGATATGGAGGTAGGTGTCACTGTGAACTGAGGCTGGCTGCCACCAATAGTGGACCTGAAGCAGCTTACCAAAAGGCCCCTTTATCCTATTGCCACCCACCAGCTGCCTCTAAGGCCCAGCCATTGAAACAGCCTCCTTAGGTGTTTGTGCTGGGATAGTTGACCCAGTGTTGAATGCCTTTGGTGATGCAGCACTAGCTGGGCAGGGTGCAGTTCAACGGAGTCACAAGACACGACCAGTGGTTTTTACGTTAATGTAGATTCAGTTCTCACAGCAGTGCCCAGCCTGTGACTACCTTGCCCAGTGCCCTGAGAACACTGCAGCTTACCACCACTTCAAGCTCACAAATCCATTTCCTGTGCCAAAGGCACTAAGTTCAGTCATTCCCACACTTCCCTGGACTTCCTGAGCTGTCACCCCCTCCACCACAGACCAAGTAAGGGCCCACCAGCAAGTGAGTTCGTGTGTCAGCGCTACAAGAGGACGTCTGGATTTCCAGCCACCTTCTACCCCACCAGGAAGGGCAGACAGAGTCTTTGCTGATTTTCACAGTTAGATATCCTGGGAACTTCTCTTTCTGGCACAGGATCTCTGTGCTGGGGAACCAGGTGTGGCGCTGGGGGGACCCATCCTTCTTCAGAGAGGATCTCTGCCATCAAGGTTTACCTCCAGGCTTTCAACCTCTCTGTGGGTTTGGGGTCTGCTGATTTTGTGCCTCCATCCATCCTACCGGTCTTGATGCAGCCTCTACTTTATATCCTTAGTTATAGTGGCTCTGTTCAGCTAGTGTTCAGATGATTCTTGAGGTTGATTGTTCTATAATTTATTTGTAAGTTTATTGTGATTTTGTGATGCAGTCAGCATAGCATTTACCTATCCACCATGTTCAGGCAGTCGTGATAGTTCTCTCTTCAGAATCCTCGTTGTGGTTTTGATTTGTATTGATTGTATTTCCCTGATGGTTAGTGATGCTGAATATCTTTTCGTATGTCTGTTTGCCATTTGTATATCTTTTTTAGAGAAAAGTCTTCTATGTTCTTTGCCCAATTTTTATTAGATTACTTATTTTTTGTTATTGATTTGTATGAGTTCATAATATATTTTGCATATTAACCACTTATTGGATATACCGTTTGCAAATATATTCTCCCATTCAGTAGGTTGTCTTTATGTTTTGTTGATGGTTTATTTTGCTGTGCAGAAGCTTTTTAGTTTGATGAAGTCCCATTTGTTCATTTTTGCTTTTGTTTCCCTTGCTTGAATGGACATTTCCAAAAATACATTACTCAAATTGATGTCAAAGACTTCTGGGAGTTTTATGGTTTCATAAGTTACATTTAAGACTTTAAGCCATTTTGAGTTCATTTTTGTATATGGTGTAAGAGAGTGGTGCTGCTTTATTTTTTGGCATGAATTTGTCTAGTTTTCCCAATATCGTTTATTGAAGAGACTGTCATTTCTCCGTTGTGTATTCTTGACTCTTTTGTTGTGGATAGGTTAACCATAAAAGTGAGGGTTTAATTCTGGGCTCTCTATTCTGTTCCATTGATTTATATGTCTGCTTTTGTGCCAGTGCCATATTGTTTTGATTATTATAGCTTTGCAGAATAGTTTGAAATCAGGAAGCCTGATACCTCCAAATTTGTTCTTTCTCAAGATTGCTTTGGCTGTTTGTGGTCTTTTGTAGTTCCATATAAATTTTAGGATTACTTGTTCTAGTTCTGAGAAAGATGTCATTGCTATTTTCATAGGGATTGCATTAAATTTGTAAGTTGCTTTGGATATCATTTATGTTTTAATGATGTTTATTCTTCAAATTCATAATCCATGGTATATGTTTCAGTTTATTTGTATCTTCTTCAATTTATTTATTCAGTGTTTTATAGTTTTCTGAATACATGTCTTTCACTTCCTTGGTTAAAATTGTTACTAGATATTTTATTCTTTTTGATATAAGTGGGATTATTTTCTTAATTTCTCCTTCTTGTTTTTCATGATCAGTGTATAGGGATTCATCCTGCTACTTTACTGAATTATCTTATTAATTTGTATTACTTTTATGTGGGTTCTCTAGGGTTTTCTATACATAATATGATCTCATCTGCAAATATTGACATTGTAATACTTCCTTTCCAATTTGGATGCCTTTTATTTCCTTTCCTTATCTGATTGCTGTGGCTAGGACTTTGAATACTATATTGCATCATAGTGGTGAGCATGGGCATTCTTGTCTTTTTCCTGGTCTTAGAGGAAAAGCTTTCAGCTTTCACCAGTGATTATGATGTTAGCTGTGGATTTGTCATATAAAGCCTTTATCAAGATGAGGTAAGTTCCTTCTCTACACACTTTGTCAAGAGTTTTAATCATAAACAGATGCTCAATTTTATCATTTTTTTCTGCATTTGTTGAAATAATTATATGATTTTTATCCCTGATTTTGTTGATGGAATGAATTACATTGTTTTGTGGAATGTGAACCACCCTTGAATTTCTGGTATAAATCTCACTTGATCATGGTGCATAATCCTTTTAACATACTGTTGAATTCAGTTTGCTAGTATTTTGTTGAGAGTTTTGGCATCTCTGCTCATCAAGCATATTGGCCTGTAATTCTCTCTCTCTCGCGCTCTCTCTCTCTCTCTCTCTCTCTCTCTCTCGTCTTTGCCTGGTTTTTGTATCAGTGTAATACTGTCCTTGTAGAATGAGTTTAAAATGTTCCTTCCTCTTCACATTTTGGAATAGTTTGAGAAGAATAGTTACTAATTAGTCTTTAAATGTTTGGTAGAATTCACCTGTGAAGCCATCTGGTTCTGGGATTTTGTTGGGAGATTTTTAATTAGAGCTTCAATTTCATTGTTTCATTACTTATAATTGGTCAGCTTGGATTTTCTACTTCTTCCTGATTTAGTTTTGGAAGGTTGTATATTTCTAGAAATGTATCATTTCTTCTAGATTGTCAAATTTGTTGGATACAATTATTCATAGTATACTTTAGACCCTTTTTATTTCTGTGGTGTCAGTTTTAGTCTCTCCTCTTTCATTTCTGATCTTATTTATTTTTGTTCTATCTTTTTTTCTTGACGAGTCTTGCTAGAGATTTTTCTATTTTAGTTATCCTTTCAAATAAGCAGCTATTGGTTTAATTGAACTTTTCTATTGTTTTTCTATTCCATTTATTTCCCCTTTGATTTTTATTATTTTCTTCCTTCTACTTACTTTGGGTTTAGTTTGTTCCTCTCTGAATTTTATTACTTCCTTCCTTCTACTTTGGGTTTTGTTTCTTTTTCTAGTTCCTTTACGTGTAAATTTAGATTGTGTTTTTTGGGGATTTTTCCTGCTTCTTAGGTAGGCCTGTATAGCTATAAAATTTCCTCTTATAACTATGTTATCTGCATCCCATAAATTTTGTAAGATTCTGTTTAAGTTTAATTTGTCTCAAGGTAGTTTCTGATTTAATTTGTTTCAAGGTAGATTTCCTCTTTGATCCATTAGTTGTTTAGAAGCATGTTTTTAAATCTCCATATAGTTTATATTTTTCCAGTGGACTGCCTATAGTTAATTCCTAATTTCATGCCGTTTCGGTCAGAAAATATGCTTGATATAATTTCAATTTATGGAGGTATGTTTTGTGTCCTAGCATGTGATCTATCCTGGAACCATGTGCACTTGACAAAAATGTGTAATTTTCAGTTTTTGGATGAAGTGCTCCAAAAATGTCTATTAAGTTAAATCAGTCTAATGTGGCATTTAAGGCCATTATTTCCTTATTAATTTTGTGTCTGATTGATCTATCCATTGAGGTAAGTAGAGTATTAAAGTCTTCAACTGTTAGTGTATTACTGTTAATTTCTGCTTTTATGTCCATTAATATTTGCTGTATAAAGTTGGGTGTTCCTGTGTTGGGTGTGTAGATGTTTACAATTATTATATCCTCTTCTTGGATTGACCTCTTTATCGTTATGTAGTGTACTTCTTTGTCTGTTCTTTTTACACGCTTGTTTTAAAGTGTGTTTTGTTTGATATAAGTATTGCTACCTCAGCTTTCTTTTTGTTTCTCTTTGTATTGAATATCTTCCTCATTTTTTCTCTTTTTTAGTTTCTGTGTGTCTTTTGATCTAAATTGAGTCTTTTATAAGCAGTATATAGATGGTTCATGCTTCTTTATTCATTCTGCTATTCTATCTTTTTATTGGAGCACTTAGTGCTTTCACGTTTATAATAATTATTGATAGGTATGTGCTTATTGCCACTTTTTAATTGGTTTTTGGCTGTTTTTGTTGTGATTTTTTGTGTGTGTTTGTGTGTGTGTGTGTGTGTGTGGCCCCTGATTGTTTATTGTAGTTGTAGTTAATTTTGCTACTCTTGTCTTTTACTCATATTAGCTTTTCTAGGTTATTGATTCACTGTGACTATTGTATATTTGTCTTTACCAGTGAGATACTTTTCTTTTTTATATTTTCCTATTTCTGGTTATGGCTTTTTCTTTTCTGCATAAAAAAGACTCTTTTAAAAATTTTTTTTTATGAAATTTATTGGGGTGACATTGGTTAGTAAAATTATATAGTCCTCAAGTGTACATTTCTATAATACATTATCTATATATTGCATTGTATGTTCACCACCCAGTCTGTTCTTCCATCACCATATAATTAACTCCATTTACCCTCTTCTGCCATCCTCCTCCACCCTTACCTTTTAACATTTCTTATAAAGCTGGTTTAGTTGTGGTTAACTCTTTTAGTTTTTGCTTGTCTGGGAAACTCTTTATCTCCCTTTCAATATCTATCTCATTTTTGAATATAGTATTATTGGTTGTCGATTCCTTTCTTTCAACACTTGAAATAGTTCCTGCTACTCCCTTCTGGCCTGTAAAGTTGTTTCTGAGAAATCAGCTGATAGCCTTATGGGGTTTCCCTTGTACGTGACTTGTTTCATTCCTGCTGCCTTTAAGATTATTTCCTTATCCTTAATTTTTGCCGTTTTAATTACAATATGTCTTGGTGTATGTCTCTTGTGGTTCATCTTATTTGGAACTCTTGTGCTTCCTAGACCTGGATGTCTGTTTCCTTCCCCAGATTAAGGAAGTTTCTAGCCATTATTATTATTTTTTTTAATATTCTTTCTATCCCTTTCTCCTCTCTTTTCCTTCTGGAATCCCTATAATGTGAATGTTGAGGTCCTTGATGCTCTCCCAGAAATCTCTTATTCTATCCTAGTTTTTTTAAAATTGTTTTTTCATTTTGCTGTTCTGATTGGGTAATTTCCACTATTCTGTCTTCCAGGTCACTAATCTGTTCTTCTGCAATTAACCAATCTGCTGTCAGTTCCTTCTAATGTATTATTCATTTCAGTTATTCTATTCTTCCTCTCTGATTGGATTTTTATTACATTTTATAATTCTTTGTTAAAATGTTCTCCAAGTTTCTCTATTCTACTCAAGTTCGTTACACATTCTTATCACCAATTCTTTGAATTCTCTATCAGGAAAATTAATTATCCTAATTTTATTAGGGTTTTTCTCTCAAGTTTTTTCTTGTTCCTTTATTTAGGGAATATTATTCTGTCTCCCCATTTTATTTGACTTTCTGTGTTTGTTCCTGTGAGTTGGATAGAAATAACTATTTCACCCATACTTGTAAAAGTGGTCTCTGTGCTGATTGTATGTCAAATAGTTTTGGCAGGCTGGTTTTAGTCAGGGAGGGTGCAAACAGTGCCTGACGTATCCTCTCTCTTACAGGAGTGGTTTCTGAGTGGGGCAGCCTGGTGTGTGAGCGCCTCCTTGCCTTTCTAGTCTGGGTTAGTCTGCCTGATGTAAAAGGTGTTTCTGGTTGAGCCTTTGGTGAATCCTGTTGCCTTAACTCTTTGTTGTCAGAACAGGGTCTGGGTGTGGCTGTTCTGTGTTCTTACATCTGAAAGCCCTACTAGTTCTGCTGTTTCTCTGGGTAGGAAAGCCATGTGTGCACACACACCAGTACTTTGCCATTTCTGCATCCTCTGTGGACAGGGCAGCCATGATATTATGGACAGTAGCACCCCACTCATTCCACATGGGGGAGCCCTCCATGTGGGTACCACCATGTTTTGCTAGCTCTGCACTTTCTTCGGCAGGGCAGCCTCATGCGCGCGTGCATCAGTGCACCACTATGTCTGTACTTTCTCTGGACAGTGTATCCCTGCTGCAGGCAGTGCAATATTTTGTTAGTTTTGCATTCTCTCTCCAGGCAGGGAGCCCCCATGTGCATGCAGCACAGTGATTCTGTGAAGCAGCATCCTAACATACCTGTTGAATCAATCTCCAATTGGAAGGGCCCCATGTATGCATGCTATGGTGCCCTCCTGTTTCTGCTGGATCTAGTTCCAGGAGGGATGCCTTGGTACATGCAACAGTGTTCTGCAATGCAGGCTGGCTAGAGAACCTGGATAGAACTCCTGCCTGCTATCTACATGCAGGGGAAATGTAAAAAATGGTTGTTCACTTGTTCCTTTGGTTCTGGGCTGTTCCCTCAGCTCCCAGAGATCTCTTGTGGTTCTCCAACCTTCTTTATGTGCGCTCTCTATTGTTTGTGCAGAAGCTGTTCAATTGGTTCACAGTTGTCTCTCACAAGGAATTGCCCTTAATGAAGGTGCACGTTTGATGTGTTCTTAGGAGGGGGTGAGCTCAGCATCCACTTATGCCACCATCTCAGACCTACCTCTCCAAACTTCTGACCACACTCTGTTCTTATATCAGCTTTTCACTCCTCTTCCTTGCCATTCTTATTTCTTAAATGTGGGATCGAATTATCTCTACTTTGTCCTATTTACTTCTTCATAGACTGAAGACTGGTTTTTACTGTTGCTACCTCATTGAAAGGGCTCTTAAAGAAAAAATTTTAATTGTAATGTCCAGTGGACATTATCGGACAGATGTTTCTGTTGTATCTGACAAGGTTCATTACTCGCTTTGTCTTGGAACTTCAACTCTAGGTTTAATTTCCACCACTCTGCCACTGTCTTTAATCAATTTACACATCTCCATCTTGGCCTATTACATGAATTTTGCTGTCATTCTTTACTTCTTAAATGTTGTGATTCCTCAAGGTTCTTCCATCAACCCACATTTCTCCTACTTCCTGAAGTTCCTTGAATGAATCAATTTTCAGGATGTTGATTATCACCATAAGTAGTAGAACCCTCTAGTAGTCCTGGTGGTATTATGTCTATAACGCTCCAGTCTTTCTCAATCTCTGAAATGGTTCCAGAAACTGATAGTTATTTCTATCTGGTTGTCTTACAGAAAATATTTGTTTCATGCAACTTCCCTAAATCCTTTGGAACAAGCCAGGATATCAACAGATAACTAAAATGGAAATGCCCAATGTTAAATAAATTACTTCCCCCATCAAACCTGCTTTTTCTACTTATAGTCTCTAACTCAGTCAAGACCACATCATTCATCTAGTCACTCAAAATGGAAATTGGGGCTGAGGTCCCACCATTGAGTTTTTCCTTTCCCTTGGCTCTTATACCCAAATTATCTAAGTACTGTACACTTTACCTCCTCAATAATATTGAATCAATTTCTTCATCTCCATAACTACTTATACTTCTAACTATAAGCCCTATATGATTGCAACCATCACCCACTTCTAGGGCTATGTACTCAAACCCGTCCTCTCACAATGGACAAAACAATGCATCCAAATTCACTTCCCTAACAAAACTTGCCAGTGGTTCCACATCATTTACTCTATTTCTTTGTCATAATCTTACATGACCATCTACCTCATGTTTTGCTCTCCTGAAATACTGAATGTTTTCTAAATACACTGATATGCTATGCTGTTTATCTTGCCAATGTCTTTGTTCAAGCTTATCCCTCTGTTTGGAATGTTCCTATCTTCTTCATCTGGTTAACTCCTCCTAATCCTTTAAGAATCTTCTTGAGCACTACCTCTTCCAAGAAGGCTTTCATGATCTCCATCCATACCTCTTGTTGGACTGGGTAACCCTCTCTCTAATTACATAGTAGCTTCTATATGTCTTCACTAGATTTGTCTTTTTATGTTGTTATCATCTGCCTATGTCTGTCATTGAGTGAAAACCCTTTACTGAGTGTATTTATTTTTACCCCCAGAACTTAATTTAATATCTATCATACAACAGGCACAAGATAACTAATTTTGTTAGGTTAGGGTTTAATTTAAGTCTTAAATTATGAGCAGATTTTGGATAATTGCAACAAAGGAGGGAATTCAATGGAAATAAAACTTTGATCTAATTTAGATACAAAAAGATCCCAGGAAGATTCTGGAGTTTAGTAAGGAGACTATACATATTGTAGTGGGAAGCTCCTATGTGTGTGTTGGGGGATGTGGGGTCATATATCAGCAGGCTGGACGGACAAATTGGGGGAAATATGGAAGTGCTGAAGTGTATACATTTTGACATTGTAGGCAACACAAAAGTATTGTTATTATTATTGTTTTATTTTTTTAATGACGAAACAACATGATGAGAATGGTGTGTTACAAAAATACTTTCAACAATAATAGCTTAGTAGATTAGGGCTGATAAGAGAGTGAACCATTATAAAAATATAGTAGTTTAGGAATAAAATGACATTAATCCCAAATTAGAATAATGGCAATGCAGATAGTGTGGAAGAAGTATAATGTACCAAAACATTCCAGAAAAAAATTACTGTGGTGACTAAATGGCGGGTCCAAAGAGAGCATTGTGAGGTCAGACATAACGTTAATTTTATTGGACACTGTATGCTCACTGCTTGTCACAGAGTTTGGCATATTGTAGCTAGTGTATATATGGTTTTTGAATAAAAGTATTAATGGATGAATGAGATATAACCCTTTCACATACATATCTTCTTTGAGAGAATAGTATGGAATTTTTTTGGTTGTTTTATTTTTGTTTTGTTTGTTTGTTTTGTTTTGTAGCTGTACCAGCACCAATGCAATGGGCTGAATAATGCAGTTAGAATAACGAAATTATGTGACTTTGTTATAGTTTGAGTCACTTTCATTCTCCCCCAATTTCTTCAGCAGAGTCCCATGCCATAGCACAATTAATACTACCTTTTTGAAATCAGCTTTAGAACTTTGATATCAAGCTCTAAATATACCCTTGTAAATAAGCAACACATCCAATAATAACCATATCACCTGCTCATCTCAAAGGTTTCATGTGTGTTTGATTAAAAATTGAAAACAAATGTCATCATCATTGCCTCAGACTAGACAAGAGACAATTATTTCATCTACGTATTTTTTCTGCTTGAAGGATATATAAAGTTTTCAGAGAAGGTTATTATGGATTCACATAATTAAACTTATATTTTTTGCACATTAACAACAATTTATATTTGAAAACAATTAGCATGAGTTACTTGTGTGTTCAAAGACTCATTTCACAAAGAAACTTTCATAATATCAAAGATATATGTTCAGGGATATTAAACTGCTAACAATAGTTAAAAGTGAAAATCTGGAAATTACTTAAAATCCATCATAAATTATGATACACATTCTAGGCAGAATTCTAAACAATTATTTTTAATGGATTATATCTATATGTACTGATGTAGAAAAATGTCCAAGATACATTGGTAAGTGGACAAATTGCAGATTTATGGAGCAGAATATTTAGTAGAAAGTAATTTATGTGAACAATAAACACAGATCATATAGTTATCTGTTGTGCATGCATGCGCGCACACAGACACACACACAGACACACTCATACCACTAATGACATTAAAGTTACCTGGAATAATTCTTAAGAAAATGTTAACAATAGTTAATTTTGGAATTATTTTAAGCATTTTATAATGTTTTACAACAATCACATATTAATTGGCTGAAAACAATAGACAATTAGTCTGTGTTTTTTTAAGTTTTGCTGTGGCTTCTTCTTGCATTTTTAACTTCTAGAAATTAATAGAAATTAACATTAAAGACAACATAAAAGAATCATTTTTTAATCTAGGTTAAAAAGTTGTCATTCAAATGAAGGCATTGTAGGGATAAACCCAGCTTTACATCACTTTGATGCCAATTTAAATGCCAAATAATTAGAAATAAGAAGTAAGATTGCACACTTCCACTACCTATGCTCAGGGATGATACCCAAATGATTCAACAACCCATAGGAACTAAGGACTTAGGGATTAAGTTAGCTTTAGGAATAAGCTAACTCAGAGGAGAGATAAGGAGTATGTTGGTAGAGTACACAGACCAGGCTGAAATGAAATTTTAGCTCCCTAACAAGTTGCTAAGAAGAGAATCTCAGATTGTGAGTGTGTATGCGTGTGTGTGTGTGTATGTGTGTGTACATGAACATGTACGGAAACATGAGTGTGTGTTAAATTAGTGATAAATGCAATTTACTCTCATAAAGCCCTACAATGAAGGTTTTACATAAACTAATACATTTAGCCAAATAACAACCTTGGGAAGTAGGTAAAATTACTCTCTCCTGTTTATAAATGAGAAAATTTGGAACCCAGAGAAGTAGGCACAGAGTTAGACAGAGCCAAAATATCAATCTAGAGTCCAACAACGCTGATTATTCAGTAGACAGTAAGACTACCTGCAAAGTAGGGGTACCAAAAATAGTTTTTGAATAATCTGACATTATAGAGTTCCAAAAATATATTAAAGTTGTCCTTATGAAAAAAATTCTAAAATGTTTGGACTTTTATTTTTATTGGCCTTGGTAGAAAAAAGAAATCCTCCTTTATAGTAAATGAAATTGTGCAGCACATTTTGGTGGATTAAAAACATGGGATTTAGAGTTCCCTTTGCTAAATCAAATCTGAGCTCCTGCTATGATTGGATGTATGACCTTAGGCATGGTACTTAACCTCTCTGTGACTTAGTGTTTTTTTTTTAACATATTAAAACTAAGTCTAATAAGAATGCCCACGTATAGTAAACATGAGATAATACATGTAAATGCTTATCAGAGAACTTGTCATAAAATGTTCACTTATGTATTATTATTATTATTATTATTATTATTTGTATAACTCAATTAATGTGTTATATTTTTAAATGCACCTATACAACTTCATTTGGTTCTTGGAATTGAACACACTTCAATGATGTTTTCATACATTCTAAAAATAAAATAAAAAAATTAGGATAAGGTGTGTTTCACCATTCTGCTAATGAGTTTACATGTTCTACAAAAAAACTAAACACCATATCATGCACACTTCAACATGTGTGGAGAGGAAAAAATGCACTTGCTTCCATACTTATTTTTATAACTTTTCATTTAGAGACTCATTTAGAAAGAAAAGCTGAAGTTTAGATGTGTGAAAAGCCATGATTGCTTCACAGCTTGAATTCAATTCATAAAAGTACTATGTGAGACAGGCATCATCATCATCTCACAAATTTTTGTTCAACAAATATTTGTTGCATAACTTCCATGTTCTGGATACTGTGTGATTTGAGCCATTAGTGGGTTAATTGGCTCTTCTAATCATAAAATGAACCATAAACAGAAACACATACTTTTTGCAACAAAAATGACTAGGAAACTGTAAGGTACCTCCTTGAACAATTAGCTGATCCACAACAGCCTATAAAACCCTAGTCTTTCCAACCTAAGTATTAAAACAAAACAAGTTAAAATGCCATTGAACAATCAAACAAAAAGCCTCCCCCTCCTTTTTTTTTTTGGTATTTGACATTGCATTTTCACCGTTACCTTCTATTTCTAGATGTGCTAGTTATGAACATGAAGATACTTTGCAAATGCACATGAAGATACTTTGCAAATATACTCCAGATGTTAGGCAGAGTTATTCATCTCTATCACCAGCCTCAACTCCTATGTGCTAGATCTTACTGGACATTTCCACTTGGAAGCCCCTTTGTCACCTCAACTTCTAAAATCCCAAACTAAACCTTTTCCCCCTGAAATCTGTTCTATTCTTGTGTTCCTTATCTGATTTGATGGCACTAGTACATTAAGTTGCCTAAGCAACAGATTTCATCACTAATTAGGACCTTTAAAAGCCCCAAGGTTACAGAAGATAATGGTGCAGCCACACTCCCACTAAACACACATATGTTTAAAAAATTTGTTTCATAGAGTAAGTATAAAGAAGTCCAACAAAATTTAAATCTTTCCCATAAGGACAACTTTAATACCTTTTTGAACTCTATAATATCAAATTATTCAAAAAATAATTTTGGTGTCCCTACTTAGCAGTTAGCCTCACTGTCTACTGAATAATCAGTGTTGTTGGACCGAACATCCCTCCCACTCTCCCAGTTCATATCTTTGACAGCTGCATTAGCCTCTTAACTGGTTTTTCTACCTTTATCTTTATCACTTCCAGTCCATTCATCCTTCACCATGTTGCCAGAATAATCTCTGGTAAACATGGACCTAATCATATAATTTCTCTTTTTCAAAACCTGCCATGGTTCCCATCATCATCAAAGATAAAACGCTTAATATCTTGGCAGGACACTCAAAGCCTAACAACAAAACACCTTTCTTGGAACATTTTCAGACACTTAGCTCCTGTTTCTCCTTACTCCCCAGATCTCTAGCCCCAGCTCTCGCCATAAATGCAGTGTAAGTTCATATCCCTTTAACACTTGTTGAATTTTCTGACTTCTCCCATTTTCCATACAATACATCTTGTCATTTTACTAATTTGCTAAAGTTATTTTTTATCTTTTAATAGCTTACTCAAATATCTCTGCTTTAGCCTTTTCTAACCACCTTACACTCATACCAGAAATAATGGTTCCCTCTTTAGATTTCCCATGTAAGTTGGTTTATAAACACATGAAGTGTTTGTATTAGGATGGTGCAAAAGTAATTGTAGTTTCTGCAATTATTTTTAACATTTTAAACCACAATTACTTTTACACCAACTTAATATTACAGACAGAGCTCATTTTCCTGCTAGATCTGAGTCCTTTTAAAAACAAGAACCATGTCTTCTACCCTTTTCCCTTTCCAGTTTACATAGAATGTAACTGCCCTTGGAACTGAATTAAGCATGTTTTCTATGTGAAGTCATCAACCTCTGGCCAGCAAAGGAGTCTAAGCACCACTCCCTTTCCATTGGAGACTCTTTTCTTCTACTTCCTTTCTTGTCTCCCCCAACTCTCATCCTCTTCTCAGGGAGAAGGTAGAACTAATTTGATTGGTCATAGGGAAACACTGATGAAGTCAAATGTACCAGCTTCCTAGTTAATAGAAGCACCATGGCAATACCTTCCAATCTCTTTCATTTGTGAGAACCAACTTTGGTTCTGGTGGGCAGCTTCAGCTAAGACAGAGAAAAATGGACCCAGGTACTCCTCTTGAGCCATGAGTCTGATCCAAGTTCTTAGCCAAGCTGTCCAGAGAGCTTCGTGACAGGATATTGGGGGCTAACTGGAAATAATTAAGGCACATTTAATTTTAGAATTTGTCCTCATTTCTGGGTACTTGGTATCTTGGGAGACTCATGTGGAAAAGGAGGTGGGAGCCGGAAGCAGAAATTATAAATTCTAGGTCCCCTGATTCTAGTATCTTCTAATACCATCAAAATTAACCCTTAGGGTGTCAGGATGGCCAAGTGGTCTAAGGCACCAGACTCAAAACTAATCCTGATTCCTAACAGCAAACTAGGGCAATCATATTTTGTTATTGAGATTCGCACATTTAAAAATTTTCTGTTCTCTAACTTACCTTGGCAGGTTCAGTTGGTTCAATCCCTAAGCTTCCTTACCATAGAACATATCAACATTTCAAGCAAGGTGCTACCTAATTTTAGTTGGTACACACGAAGGAAAAGTGGTTCATTTACTTCAAAGTTGAAGCTGTAGGCTATTCATGCACTACAGAGAATTACAATCCCTTTTCATGTTTTACGTTAGAAAATTTTAAGGAGCCATATGTTCATCATTGTAATTTATACTACAATGCTGCCATTCCTCAACTCTTTCATTCTCAAAAGTATATAAATATTCCTCTTAGTTGACAAGTTTCCATTTCTTTCATTGATATCTAGCGTTCATCACTGGATGTGTTGTCTCTAGTAATGAAAGACTACAGACCGCAATGTATAGTCCCTGGGCTTCTTTTTCACGTTGTGGAACAAGAGCATTTGTTGTTGTTGCATTATTGTATTTCTGAATGAATAAAGTCCCTATTCCCACTGTAACCAAATCAAATATGTCTGTGTTGGGTTTTATCTATCTGAATTGTGTTAATGCAGTTTTCAGCTGTGGCATGAGTTATGGCCTGCCCAGGACTGCTGAAGAGTTCGCTTTGTGATTTATCTGACTCAGTATGTGGTCAAGCATCTCCATTATTGGAACAAAATAAAAACTTTCAAGATCGTGGTCATGCAATAGAGGAAACAATTTACCTCAGCACTAAAGCTCAAATGCTATGATAATCTACAATAATTCTTTATGGCATTTGGAAGTAATTCCTTCTATTTACTCAGAGATAACTATTAAAATACAACCGGCTGCATCCTGGCTTTTCCCCCCAGTAAGCAGAATATGCTTTTCATTGCAAAGAAACCTAGCAGTATTAGGCTATATTGTTTGTGTCTATGTAAATTAACATGTGAATGAAGACCATCCAGAGGCTTGGTTTGTATTATGAGGTTACAGTGGAACACATATTTGGGGTATAGGACACTCAAGCAAAATATGTATGGGGAGGAGAGTATTACCTTCCTCAGATTTTAGTGAGGAATCTAATAGAAGCTTCTTTGACCCCAGTAGTCCCACCAGTACAACTCTGGTTCAAGAACAGAGTTGCCTGGATGGTTTTGATATCATTATGCAAAATAAATTATATAGTAAACAAACATTACATATTTGTTTTTTATGCACCAGTATAAATTGGACTCACTGATTGTTCACTTGTGTCTTAAGTTTAAACATTGTTTTCAGACTTAAATCAATCACTCTAGAAGAAAGAACATCCATTTTATTTAAAGAATATAAAATCCTTAACTTTCTTAACTTGTATTTTTGGTGTTAACATTTTTACATCAGAAAATGCTCCTTTCAGTGTCTGTCTATAAACTGTCACATAATAATTTCATAATCTTCCTGTCCACCTAGAGTGAGAAAAGGATAACAAGTTAATAAAAAGCCAAAACTATAAGATATATTAATTTAACAGTACTTCTATTTTTCTACTATCATCAATTTTTTTCTAATCTTCTGTTTTATTAATTTTCTCTGACAACTGCATTATAGGAAGACTTCTTTTAAAACATAATTTTGGCCTTTCTGACCTTTAATAAAGCAAAGCAAATCATCAAGAAATGACAGGTTATTTTACAGTTGGCATCATTGGGTCTCTTAGTTAAAATCCCTGTTAAATGTTAAGCATTTAGGCTCAGAATATGATTCTCATCACGTATGGTTTCAACTTTCACAAAAGCAAGCTAAAATAAACATGGGTGATATAAAGCTTATAATCAGGGAAATCAACAGTATCTGGGGAATGTAAAAGAGGAGGAGTTGAGTATCCACAGTTCACAGTTAAGAGAATTAAAGGAATGAAAATCCAAGACTAATCACCCCAGATATCTTTGCTTGATTTGATTAAAACATGTTTTAAATGATGGGATATATAGATTCAAAATTAGTAGCAAAGCCAAGAACAACTTCCTTAAATTGGAGAAAAAAGGTCACATTGATTATTCAAAGAAGAGAGCCAGAAAAGGGCATTACAAAACCTACTATTTCCACATCTCTGTCTTTCATACAAGTCTCATGTGTGAGGTGTAATTACAGTAAAAGACACATTGCCATTAATCCCCCTCTCTTTGAACATACGGATCCCAGTTCTTGCTACTTTCTTAAGCAGTTCTGGGAGTCCTCTTTCATGAGTGTCTTTAGTTGTGCTGTCATGGCTACCTTGAGGTCCTGAAATATTTTGAGTTTGGAGAAGAGCCAGAAGTCTCATGGTGCCAGATCCAGGGAATAAGGTGGTTGAAGACACACCATAATGTTTTTATGTGACAGAAATTGCCGTATAACAGAAGCAATGTGTGACACGAGGTGTTGCCATGACGGTGGATGATTTATGGCATACTTCAAAACACACCTTCTCTCAACTGTAGCTCACATCTGACTGACTGCACTGAACACTTTGAAACTTTTCACACACTGTTACTAAGGGTCGTCATGCTATATTGAAGATCCCTGCCTTTCCATTGGATGGCACTTGGCAGCAGCATTCACTGTATGTTTTGATCACAGCAGAAAAGCCCTGTGTCACACATTGCTTCTGGTATGGCAATTTCTGTCAAATAAAAACATTACAGTGTGTCCTCATCTGCCTTATTCACGGGATCTGTCACCATGTGACTTCTGGCTCTTCCCCTAAGTCAAAATGACCATGAAAGGTAAATATTTTGAATCAATTCAGGACATCAAGGCAGTCACTACAGCACAACTAAAGACACTCATAAAACAGGACTTCCAGAACTGCTTCAGAAAGAGATAAGAATGATGGGATAAGTGTGTTCGAAGAGAGGGGGAGTGTTTTGAGGGTAATTAACAGCAATGTGTCTTTTACTGTAATAATTTTTTTTAATGTAAATATTCACCATATTTTTTATCACAACTCATATATGATAGGCATTTTTGAAATAAAATGACATCATTGTATGAGTATCTATTTAAACAAATAGGGAGGAGACTTTGCATACTGTTACAGTAAGAATAGTGCATCTATTTTGGGTACAATGTGAAACCAAAGAACCTTACTGACTTTTAAGACTGTTTTACAGGATAAAAACCATCAGATTTATTTCCTGTCTGTATCTTAAATCCTTAGACTTTGCTGCAAATCTTTAGATTAAGACATGTGGGTGACATTTATATGTCCAAAGCTGTGTTATATTAATATTCAAAAAAATATAAAGGGATAAGACTTGAAATTTAAGTGTTAAAATATTTTCTCCACCTATCCTTCTCTTATGTTACTAACACATACGCAGATATGTTTCTTCATGCTCTAGTAGTAATGGCCGTTTCCTTGTGTGTATTTTTACATAAATTATGCCCTTTTCTTTTCTACTTCAGTTGAATATGCCACCCAGAAGAGGCAGACAATGTTCACATTCCAAAATCATGAGTGGAGAAGTGGATACTTAGAGGTTTAATGTTATGCTATAAACCAGCAAAAAGTGTAACATGTCACTCAGTCATCTATACTTTTAAACTTCTGACATTCTTTCTTTTGAACTTCTCTTGTAGAAATGCAAGCAAGCAAGAGACACAAAATCTTCTCTTTAGGAATATCATTATAGCATTTGACTTGATTTCCTGTCTCATTCACTGCACCCCATCCAAACTTTTTAGTTAGGTAAGTTGAAGCTTTTAAGTTGAGCTTCAATACTCAGGGAGACAAGTTCAGAGGATTCCTTTCTGACTTTGTAACTCTCAGTTTGAGCTGATATTAGGTATCCCTGAGTACTGTCAGCCTTGGAAGATCTGTCATCCAGTCCTTAGCTCCTGGATGAAACACCACTGGCTGTACCTTTGAAAGCCTCATTGCTTTATGTTCTTAACATTTAGACTGGCTTCTTACACATCATTATCAACGTTGAGTTCATGCTCTGAAAGCCATATCTTCTAAAGGATTTCTGACTAACATGAAGGCCCAAAGCAATGAACAATATAAAATAAAATAATGCTTTTCCTATCTTTATAATTATCACTTAAATGGGCCTCTCATGTGTAAACATAACTTCCCTAACAAAACTCTTTTGGGGAACCATCTGGAATAATATAGAAACGTTCATATTGGGTCAAGAAATGATCCCATTCCTCTATTATCTTTGGCATCCCTATCCAAGGTAAGCTTGGGAGGTGTTTGCCTCATATGTCCATCTGTACTTTCTTAATTCAGATTATTAACTACACGACAACTACAAAACTTTTGACAACTATAATAAAGACACATATATTGCAAAGGTTATTTTGGATAATGCTAAAAATATTTGTGATGATAAAATTTTGTAGGCAACACATGTATATTTTAGGGGAGACTGTTGAAATTCAAAATTCTTGGTGGAATGTCCAGGGTATATGCAAAGTAAGAATAAGAATAATCCAACTGGGTTTCTTCCCTCCAGTTTTGGGTGAAGGTTACAAGGGTGAAGACCTTTGGGTGAAGGTCTTTAACTCTCAGAGAACAGGGATGTTCTAGTTTGCTGATTTTTTTGGGGTATTATTTTCTTAATTAAGTCAGGTTTGTAGAGTTAAATGTGCTACCTGTGTATGTTAGCAATCACTCAGCCCCCCAGACCTGATTCATTCCATGTGTACATATCTTGTGACATTCACCGTCCTGATAAACATTGCTCTCACATAAAAGACTGTGAGAAAAAAAGCTAAAACCTCCCTGGTAGTTTCCAGGAGATTATTTTCTCTTCTTCGAGTATAAAACTTAACATGTGCTGAGTGCCACATGGAAGCACATCCAGATTTTTTGGGATCTAAAGCTACGCCATTGGAAGTAATCGACTTAAGAAAATATTGCAAAATTAATAATTAATGTTAATTTTTATTTTGCATGAGAAAAACTACAACAAATTATACATTTTAAAGAGCTGAAATGTGCCACCACATGATTTAGGAAAATGGCATAATTTTTTTATTAATTAACTGCCTGTCATACCTCTGTAATACTTCTTCACTTTGTATTTTGCCTGCATTCTTTGAGTATCCCTTCATGGAATAATGTGCTCTCTTTTTCTTCAGAGAGAATAGAAAGATAATTCTGTTTTTCTTTTAGCATAGATGATTAAAACTTGTTTTTAATGTTTTTATATTACCGATAATTTAGAAATTTTTCTTTAAGTTCAAAATCATAGTAAAATGATATAAATCCTTATGAGAAAACTTCTATTGATTTTATTTCACATATGAGCTGTAAGATTTGTAAGAATTTTCACTGATGAGCTTCTGGCTCTGTACATTTTTCTTCCCCATTACCCACTTCCTTCCTGGTGCTGACTACATAGGTCAGATTCATTTTGCAATCAATCTCTAGCCCTTCACTTTGGCCCATAACACAGAAATTAGGTACCTCATAGAAGGAATATTGCTGGAAGCGATTTGTGCACCAGGATGACTAGAATGATCTTACCTAGAACTTAGTGTGACATGAAGATTCTTCTCTGGATCTCAGGCCAATTGCAGCCACCACATAAAAAATATTACATTTATCAATTAAACTTCCTCTTAGGCCTATCTCCCAAATGCCTCAGCCATGCCAATACTACCCAATACGAGGAGGAGGAGTTGACGTGGAAATCAGAGTGGAAAGAGACACTGGTTGTAACAATCACAGTTAAAATGCTCACTTTTGCAAACTTGACAAAAAGTCATGACTCGAGAGAGTGACATCATAGGAATGGAGGCAGCGACGTGGTCTTCTTGAGTTTTCCTCCAGTACTTACTACAAATTGATCATTTATAACCCATCAAAAGACTCTCTGCTCATCACAAAAAAACAGCTAAGAGACTAGTACGAGGATTACTTGAAGGTGGGCAAACTGGGCGAGCAGGAGAAGGGGGTAGGGAGAGGAATGGAGATGCGTCCACATCCAAGGCTGTGGAGACACAGGGGGTCCCAGGACAGAACAGAGACCACAAGAGCTAGGAGGTGGGCTCTCTCCCTGCATCCCACAGCTGATCTCTCCTGCTGAGAGCAGCATATCCAGCATTTGAGGCAGTAACCTTAGCTGAGACCCCCAGATGGGCCCTAGGTCAGACAAAGGAAGTAAACACCATACCTGGGCCCCTCCAACCACTCTCCCAGTCCTACCCTGGCCCTTCCAGAGACTCAAGCTGACCCGTGAACTGGCAAGTAGTGTCAGATTACAGAGGAGCCCTAGCGCTCAGGATCTGGGAAGACCCAGCTTGCAGCTCTGACTAAATGAAGAGGCTGGGAAGAGTGTGATACTGCTGGGCTGGGAGACAGAAGACTCCCTCATCCCCAGCCCCCACTTTTTTTGGCCTGACTAAGGCAGGGAAATTACAACTGCCGAGACACTCGCAGGGGTCAGCAGTAAGCGGCAGATGTACCTCTGGGCTTTCAGCAGCTCAGAAATAGCCTGACCTACACGCACAAACACATACACACACACACACACACACACTCACAGAAGAAGTGTCTAAGACTCAGGAGACCTGGGCACAGGGCTGGTTGTGTTACTCTCAGTGCGCATATGTGCAGGCAAGAGCAGAAACTGCACTGACTGTGTAAAAACTACCATCCAGACCCCACAGCTCCACTCATCTAAAACTGCAGTACCAGGGTCACTCTGGGCACCAGGTGACCGGCTCTACCTGCACAAGACACAGAAACTCTTTGGTACAGCAGAGGACAACCTGGAGATTACTTGGTGGGCTTAAGCCAAGACTGGCACTGCTTTTTTTGTTTTGTTTTGCTTTTGTATTTTTGATATTTTTGCCTGTGTCGAGTGTGGGTTATCAGTTGTTTTTACATGTGAGTGTATTTGGGTTTTTGTTGTTGTTGTTATTGTTGCGATTTGCTTTGTTCTGAAATTGCCCTACACCAGCCCCAGCTTAAGAGGCACAAGATGCAACACACGCAGAGGCCAACTCCAGACCAAACCAGAGTACTACTGGGATTGACCTACAAATAACACACCCAGAGAGAATTCTCTACAGGCACAAGAGCCCATAGAGGCCAAACCATATTTAAGTGGTCAACCCTCACACAACAGAACATCCTGCAGTGGGCAGAGCCCAGTCTCACAACTAGTCAGTCTAGGAGTTAACCCCACCTACTCAGAAGCAAAAAGCAATTAACGATCTTCTTTAACAGGACAATATGCACAACACACGAGTCACCTTTGGAGCACACGCAGAGGAGAAGAAGGAAGTAGTGCAAGTCAAATATAAAGGACACATACTGCATAAGATCACCCAGCAAAATAAGAACTCTAGGGGATCTATGTAATACATTGAAGCAAAAGAGAGTCAGCCAGAATGGGGAAACAAAGAAACATGTCCCAAATAAAAGAACACAAGAAACCTCCAGAAATGGAACCAAATGAAACAGAGGTAACCAACCTATCAGAGACAGAGTTCAGAACACTGATGATAAGAATGTTTAAGGAGCTTAGTGACGACATAAAGAAGGATAGAGAAATCATAATGAGCAACCAGCTAGAAATAAAGAACACAATTACTGAAATAAAGAACTCACTTGAAGGAATTAACAGCAGGTTAGATGAAGCAGAGGCTTGAATCAGCCACTTAGAAGATAAGTTAGCAGAGATGACCCAAACAGAACAACAGAAAGAAAAAAGAATAAAAAACAATGAAGATGGTTTAAGAGACCTCTGGGATAACATCAAGCGCAACAACATGCGCATCAGAGGAATACCAGAAGGTGAAGAGAGGAAGCAAGAGATTGAGAACATGTTTCAAATAATGATGTCCGAAAACTTCCCTCAGCTGGTGAAGGAAACTGACGTACAAGCCCTGGAAGCGCAGAGAGTTCCAACCAGGATAAACCCAAACAGTCCAACACCAAGACACGTTATGGTGAAAATGGCAAAGGTTAAATACAAAGACAGAATCCTAAAAGCGGCAAGAGAAAGACAGCGGGTTACATACAAGGGAACTCCTATAAGACTATCAAGTGACTTTTCTACAGAAACATTGCAGGCCAGGAGGGAGTGGCAAGAGGTACTCGAAGTGATGGAAAACAAAGGCCTATAACCTAGATTGCTTTATCCAGCAAGGCTATCATTTAAAATTGAAGGAGAGATAAAGAGCTTCCCAGAAAAGAATAAGCTAAAGGAATTTATTATCACCGAGCCAGCATTGCAGGAAATATTAAAAGTGCTTCTGTAAACAGAAGTAAGATGAAAAAAATCTAACTACAAATAAAAAACAATGGAAATAACTATGTACCGATCAATAATCACTTTAAATGTAAACAGATTAAATGCTCCAATCAAGAGACACAGGGTGGCTGAGTGGATAAGAAAGCCAGACCCTTGTATATGCTGTATACAAGAGACTCACCTCAGATCAAAGGACACACACAGGCTGAAAGTGAAGGCTTGGAGTCAGATATTTCATGGAAATGGAAATGAGAAAAAAGCAGGAGTTGCAATACTTATATCTGACAAAATAGACCTTAAAATGAAAAATATATTAAAAGACAAAGATGGGCACTACATAATAATAAAGGGATTGATCCAACAAAAGGAAATAACCCTAGTAAACATCTATGCACCCAACATAGGAGCACCTAAATATATGAAACATATATTGACTGACATAAAGACAGAGATCAACAATAACACTATCATAGTAAGGGACTTCAACAATAAGAGACAGGTCTTCCAGGCAGAAAATCAATCTGGAAGCAATGGCCTTAAATGACACATTGGACCACTTGGATTTAATCGATATTTTCAGAGCATTTCACCACAAAATGGCAGAATACATGTTCTTCTCAAGCGCACATGGAACATTTTCCAAGATAGACCACATGTAGGGCCACAAAACAAGTCTTGATGAATTTAAGAAAATTGAAATCATACCAGTTGTCTTCTCTGACCGCAGTTCTAAGAAATTAGAAATCAACTACAGGAATTAACTGGAAGACACACCAATTCATGGAGACTAAATAACATGTTAGTAAATAATGAATGGGTCAACCATGAGATCAAGGAAGAAATCAAAAGATATCTCAAGACAATTGAAAAGGAAAACACAACGACCCAAAATCTATGGGACGCAGCGAAAGTAGTCCTAAGAGGGAAATTCATAGCATTGCAAGCCTACCTAAAGAAACAAGAAACATCACTAATCAACAGTTTATTTTCACACTTAAGGGATCGGGAAAAAGAACAACAAAATAAGCCCAAAGGGAGTACAAGGAAGAAGATAATAAAGATCAGAACAGAAATAAATGAAATAGAAACCAGAAAAACAATACAAAAGATCAGTGAATCCAAGAGTTGTTTTTTTAGAGAAGATAAATAAAATTGACAAACCTTTAGCCAGATTCATCAAAGAAAAGAGAGGACCCAAATTAATAAAATCAGAAATGAAAGAGGAGATGTGACAACAGACACCACAGAAATACAAAAAATTTTAAGAAATTACTATGAGCAACTATATGCCAACAAGTTTGACAATCTGGAAGAAATGGACAATTTTCTAGAAGCATGCAACCTTCCAAGACCAACTCAATAAGAAACAGAAACCTGAATAGACTGATTACCACCAGGGAAATTGAATCAGTAACCAACAAGCTCCCAACAAACAAAAGCCCTGGACCAGATGGCTTTACAGGTGAATTTTACAAAACATTCAAAAAAGAATTATCACTTATTCTCCTCAAGCTAGTCCAAAAAAACAAAAGGAGGGAAGGCTCCCAAAGACTTCTTATGACACCACTGTCACCCTGATCCCCAAATCAGACAAAGACAGTACAAAAAATGAAAACTACAGACAATATCTCTAATGAACATAGATGCAAAAATCCTCAACAAAATATTAGCGAACAGAATTGAGCAGTACATTAAAAAGATCATACACCATGATCAAGTGGATTCATTTCTGGTATGCGAGGGTGGTTCAACATCCGCAAATCAATTAATGTGATACACACATTAACAAAATCAAAAACAAAAATCATATGATCATATCAATAGACACAGAAAAAGCATTTGACAAAATCCAACAGCCATTTATGATAAAAATTCTTAAGAAGGTGGGATGGAGAGACTGTATCTCCACATAATAAAGGCCATATATGATAAACTCACAGCTAACATAATACTCAATGGCAAAAGCTAAAACCATTCTCCTTAAGATCAAGAACAAGGCAAGCTTGCCCACTTCTCCACTTCTATTCATCATAGTGCTGGAAATTCTAGCCACAGCAATCAGACAAGAAAAAGAAATAAAAGGCATCCAAATTGGTAAGGAGGATGTAAAATTGTCATTATATACAGGTGACACGATACTATATATAGAGAACCCTAAAGACTCCACAGAAAATCTATTAGAACTGATAAATGAATTTAGTAAAGTAGCAGTATACAAAATTAATATTGAGAAATCAGTCGCATTTGTATATATCAATAGTAAAATATCAGATGGAGAAATTAAGAAAACAATCTCATTTACAATTGCTTCAAAGACTATAAAATACCTGGGAATAAATTTAACCAAAGAAGTAAAAGATCTGTACTCAGAAAACTATAAGATACTGAAGAGAGAAATTAAAGAAGATACACATAGATGGAAACACATCCATACTTATGGATAGGAAGAATTAATACTGTTAAAATGTCCATACTACCTAAGGCAATATACAGATTCAACACAATTCCTGTCAAACTACCAAGGACATTCTTTACAGAAATAGAACATATAGTCCTAAAATATATATGGAACCATAAAAGACCCCAGATAGCCTCGGCAATCTTGAGAAATAAGGACAAAGTGGGAGGTATAACGACACCTGATATCAAATTATACTACAAGACTACAGTAATCAAAACAGCATAGTACTGGCATAAAAACAGACACATAGATCAATGGAAAAGAATAGAGAGCCCAGAAATAAATCCATGCTTATATGTTCGTTTAATCTACGACAATGGAAGCAAGAATTTACAGTGGGTTAAAGACAGTCTAGTCAATAAATGGTGCTGGGAAACCTAGACAGACACATGCAAAAAAATGAAGCTGGACTACCTCCTGACACCATATACAAGAATAAATTCAAAATGGCTTAAAGACTTAAGTGTAAGATCTGAAACCATAAAATTCCTAAAAGAAAATCTAGGAAGAAACTTTACAGACATTACCCCGAGGAAGATTTTTACTGATATATCCCCTCGGGCAAGGGAAGTAAGAGAAAAAATAAACATGTGGGATTACATCAAACTAAAAAGTTTTTTCACAGCAAAGGAAACCATCCATAAAACAGAAGGGGTCCTACTGAATGGGAGACGATATTTGCCAATGATATATCTGATAAGGGGTTAATATCCCAAATTTATAAAAAAACTCACTCAACTCAACTCCAAAAAACAAACAGCCCAATTGAAAAAATGGACAGAGGACATGAAGAGACAGTTTTTCTAAAAGGACACACAAATGGCAAACAGACATATGAAGAAATGCTCAACTTCATTAATCATTAGAGACATGCAAATAAAAACCACAATGAGATACCACCTCACCCCAGTCAAAATGGCTATCATCAATAAATCAACAAACGACAAGTGCTGGCGAGGATGTGGAGAAAAGGGAACCCTTGTGCACTGTCGGTGGGATTGCAGATTGGTGCAGCCACTATGGAAAACAGTGTGGAGATATCTCAAAAATCTGAAAATGAAACTACCTAGTGATCCAGCGATTCCACTCCTAGGTATCTATCCGGAGAAATCCAAAACTCTAATTGAAAAAAAATATATGCACCCCTATGTTTATTGCAGCACTATAAGCAATAGCCAAGACATGGAAACAACTGAAATGCCCATCGGTAGACGACTGGATTAAGAAACTGTGGTACATTTATACAATGGAGTATTATGCAGCCATAAAAAAGAATGAAATCTTATCATTCGCAACCATATGGGAGGACCTAGAGAACATTATGCTAAGTGAAATAAGTCATACAGAGAAAGACAAATACCATATGATCTCATTTATATGTGGAATCTAAAGAAAAGACTAAATGAATGAACTAATCAGAAACAGTCTCAGAGACATAGAGGAAACACTGAGGGTTGCTAGATGGGAGGGCGGGTAGGGATAAGGGAGAAGGTGAGGGGATTAGGAAGCACAGTTGGTAACCACAAGATTGCCACGGGGAAACGAAAGTCAATTTGGGGAATGTAATCAATAATGTTGTAAAAATTTAGTAGGGTATCCGATGGACCCCTGTCTCATTAGGGAGACCACCTCAAGGATGATATAGATGCCTGATCAGTGCACTGTACACCTGAAGCTGAAGCTGAAAAATAATGAATGTCAATAAGGAATTACAAGTTTATAGTTACAATATAGTTACAAGAAGCGGAGTACAGCATTAGGAATAGAGACAGTGGAAATGTAATGGCTCTGTGCGATGTCAGAGGGTTAGTGGACGGGGGAGTGGGGTTGTCACTGTGTGAGAGATATAAATGATAAATGTCTAACTATTACTTTGTTTTGTGCACCTGAAACTAATAAAAAATGTTAAAAAATAATAAAATAAAATAAAATAAAATGCGACCAACTTTGGAAAAACAAACAAACAAAAACAAAAACAAAAAAACAAAAAAACTCATGACTCTGTGAACAGTGTTTCCTTATAAGGCCGTAGATGAGCCCATACAAGTGAGGCATCCTAAAACCTATTACTTAGATATGAAAGCAAAATCTAATTCTGGAACCAAACTGTTAAGATCTTTACATGAAATATTTCTTAATTTGTTGAGATGTAATTCACCCATCGTAAAATTTAGCATCTTAAAGTATGCAATTAAGTGAATTTTAGTATATTTACAAGGCTGTGCATCACCACTATCTAATGTCAGAACATTTTCATCACTCCAAGAAAAAGGCTTGTACCTCTTAGCACTCTCATTTCCCCCTCTACCCAATTTCTACCAACAACAGCATTAGTCAAGGTTCTCCAGAGAAACAGAACCATTTATGGAAAGAGATTTATTTTGAAAGACTGACTCATGCAATTATGAAAACTGTAAAGTCCCACAATCTGCCACCTGCAAGTTGAAAAACCAGGAAAGCCAGTGGTAGAAGTCAGTTCAAATCTGAAGGCCAAAGAAGAAGCTGATGGTGTGAGTCTCAGTCTGAGTGTAAAGTCCAGAGAACCAGGAGCACCAGTGTCTGAGGGCAGGAGAAGATGTATGTCTCAGCTCAAGCAGAGAGCAAATTCACCCTTCCTCCATCTTTTTGCTCTGTTCAGGCCCTCAATATCACATTGGATATTGGATGAGGGTAATTTGTTTTACTCAGTCTAATGATTCAGATGCTAATCTCTTCCATAAACACCTTCATACACACACTCAGAAATAATGATTACCAGCTATTTGGGCATCCCTTAGCTCAGTCAACTGTACATATACAAGTAACCATCACAACCACTAGTCTACTTTCTATCTCTATGTATTTTTCTGTTCTGGACATTTCATATGGATGAGAACATATAATATGTAGCCTTTTGTGCCTGGCTTCTTTCACTTTACATAATGTTTTCAAGGTTCATTCATATTTTCACATGTATCGGTACTTCATTCCTTTTTATGGCTGAATAATATTCCACTGAATGGATATACTACATTTTGTTTACCCAGTCATCAGTTAATGGACATTTGTGTTGTTTTTCACTCTGTGACTATTATATATTATGCTGCTATGAGCATTCATATACAAGTTTTTACATGGGCATATTTGTTAAAATTTTCTTGAGTATATACCTAGGATTGGAATTGCTGGATCACATGATAATGCTTGCTATATTTAACTTATTAAGGAATTGCCAAATTGTTCACCTAGGCAACTGCACCATTTTACATTCTCACCAACAATGCCTGAGGGTTCCCATTTCTCTACATCTCACCGACACTTCTTATTGTCTGTCATTTTGATTACAACCATCCTATTAGGCATGAAGTTGGCATTTCATTGGGGTTTTGATTTGCATTTTCTTAATGATCAATGATATTGAAATTCTTTTCATGTGCTTATTAGCCATTTGTATGTCTTGGAGAAATGTCTATTCAAATCTTCTGCCTACTTTTTTTGGAGTTATTTGTCTTGTTGTTATTAATTGCAAGAGTTCTTTATGTAGTCTGGGTACTCATATCAGATACATGATTTGCAAATATTACCTCCCATGTGTATTGTCTTTGCACTTTCTTGGGAGTATACAAGTTTTGCAATTCTTTGTTAAATTTATTCCTAAGTATTATATTCCTTATGATGCAACTGTAAATGAATTGTTTTTAAATTTTATTTTCAGATTGTTCAACGACAGTATAGAAATTGAATTAATTTTTGTATTTGATCTTGTACTTTCAATCTTGCTGGACTATTTTATTAGCTCTAATAGTTTTGGTGTGTGTGTGTGTGTGTGTGTGTGTGTGTGTGTGTGTGAATTCCTCAGTATTTTCTTTATACAAGATTGTCATCTGCAAATAGAGATACTTTCTCCTTTCCCAATCTAGTGGTCTTTCATTTCTTTTTCTTGGCTATTTTTTCTGGCTAGATCTATCAGTACAAGGTTAAATAGAAGTGATAAAAGCAGATGTGTTTGTTCCTGTTCTTTGAGGGAAAGCATTCAGTCTTTACCATTAAATTTAAAGATAGCTATGGGTTTTGGGTAGATGAACTTTATTGGGTTTAGGAAGTTCACCTTTATTTCCCATTTTTGGAAGTTTTATTATGAAAGTTTGTTGGAGTTTATTAAAAATCTGGAGAATTGGTCTTTCTATTTTATTTATATTCTTTAAATGTGTACATTTCTGAAAATACCATTTTTATATATTTTTAACACAAATTTAAAATTTTATCTTCTTAACCTGTTTGCTTTGATGTTACATTTTTTCTTAAGGTTACTTATTTTTATTTCTTATATTTGTCATTTTTTCTTCTTGAATCTGGGGGTATTTTATTAAGTAGAATTAATGCCAAAACATAATATTTTATGCTTTTATATTATTTTAAAATTTACATTAAGTAACATGCATGCTTCTCATATTTTAAATATACATTTTATCTTTCCTTAGGGTGTTACTATATTCTCAGATGATACACAAAGAAAAAGAAGAATAAGTCACCATTCTTGACTTTAAGAAGTTTGCTCTCCATTAGTAAACTCTTTCAAATGTTCTTTGCATGCTTCCATTCTAACATTTACTTTTAAAAGTATTTTTATTATACTTACTCTATTAATGAAGTTGTATGTTAATGATAGATAACATTTTTGATGCCTATTAATATGTTAAGTACTGCACTTTGCCTCATTTATAATTGATCTCTTACCGTCATGAGGTCGATATTATTGTCACTTTAATTTTGTGCGTGATGAGATTAAGGTCCAGAAATGCAAGTATATTTACAAAAGTTATGTAGCAACTAAAAATCAGATCTGAGATGCAGAAGTTTCGCTGAACCATCATACTTTCCTGATTAACATTTTTGTCTTAAAGCCAAGTATAGTTAACTCCTTAAAGCCTAAATCCAGAAAAGTTCTTTACCAGACTGTACCAGGCAAAAAATGCTAGAATGCTTAGGAATAAATGTGTCTTGGTTTGTAGTAGTGCTATTTCAAGTGAAATGAGGCATAAATATTTTTGGTTCAAACAACCTAGATCATACTAGAAATAATTTCCCTTTAAACAATGTGTTTCCAAATCCTGCACATATTTAGATTCATCATGATCATGAAAAATAACTAGTCCAAATAGAGAGGGTTTTCCGTGATTCATCTTCCCATGTGCTCACCAATTTTGTCCCCTTCATTCAAATGTTTTCCTTTTTCTGTGACCATTGTTTCAGTGCCCCTAGGTTGGGCACTCCATTTGCATTCCCACCATATACCACAGTATATGGAATGTAGGATGAATTCAGTTAATGTTGGTTAAGTGTACAAATAATATCCTTTCCACTATACACATCAAAAAGCACAGATTTAGAAACATACAATTTGTTATCTTAAAAAACAAAACAAACAAACAAACAAAAAACACCACTGCTAGCTTTTCCTCATTTTGTTTCTACCAGAAAAACTTATTTTGTATAAATTCAAATACTTATTTTTCAAATATCTTTTCTGTGTGCTCAATTGAAAACTGCAAAAAAATTAATTTAGGTGATGATGATCATGGAGAAAAGACTCTTTACACTCACTGATGTGAGTCATTAATTAGACATCTCATTTATCACAAAAACTTACCAGAAAATACAAAGATCAAGAACTAACACCGGATTCTGGTTTTGTTTCAAAAAAAAAAAAAAAAGTTCAAGGAAATTGTATTTAGTCAAAATATACAAAACAATCTCCAGATACTGTCTGGCAACAAATTTAGGATTTGCAGAGCTGAAATGTTGATTTGCTTAGCTATAAATTTTACTTTGATGAAAGACAGTCCTAATTCTGTCTTCTACCACTTTATGTCTGATAAGAAAGTTACTATTGCATGTGTTTTCTTAGGAACCCATTAGGTCTAACCTTTCTGAAAACATCCAGACAGACATAATTATTCAACATGAAAAGAGAGAACCAGATTTTACAAGGAAAATGCCTATAAAACAAGGGTGCGAAAAATGAGAGAGAGAGAGAGAGAGAGAGAGAGAGAGAGAGAGAGAGAGAGAGAGAGAGAGAGAGAGAACAAGACTGAAAATTTTATTTAATTCTAAGGACTAATTAGGCAGACTTATGAAAAAAAGAAAAGTCTTTTTTGATGTCAATGAGAATTCTCTGTTCTCAAGCTTGGGCACAGAGCTGACAGTGTGATATGTTAACTGAAAAAAATATATATATATTTTCCAGGCGTCTGTCTTCCTTTTTCTCCATTTCCATGGCAAGCTGTTTCAAGGTGCTTCATAAAAAGCTTCTCAAAATCAATGTGTTCTAAAAGCCACAAGTTTGATGACTGATGAAAGAGTCACAAGAGAGAGTTTTTGCATCTCTTCTTTAATAGCAATCTTGAAAAGCCAAATGACTGGGAAAGAGCATGATTCATCCTCTGTAAATGCTGAAGTGTGTGTTTAACTGTTGCCTACTGCATTTTGCAGAAGTACCTATTCAAAAGCTTCCCAAAATATACAAGTACCATTCCGAGGACAGAGAAAAAAAAAAACCTGAGTCATGATAAATCTCATAATGAACTTTCTTTCATTTATGGAAATGGTGAGTGCTTAACTGTGACAAATAGTCACATTTGTATTCACATTATGTGAAAACTCATACAGTAAGTCCTCAGCTATGCAGAACTCCCTAGAAATGAGTTGTTCTGAACAGCTGAATGTTCCAGATGGCTTGAGGTTAACTAACTAAGTTCCCAGTATAATGTAGCAAGTATCTCCAAAACAGACCAAGCTTTATCTGTGTAAGATTTTTCAGAACATAGACCATGCTTAGAGATTAAATTTTATAAAGTTTAGTCAATAAGTGTACACAGTATGCAAAGATTTGGTACAGTTCTCTCCACACAATAAATACTTCAAGAAATAGTAGTAATTGTTGCTATTGCTTCTTTAACTACAACTAATATTCCTAAAATTCTTAATCTTTTTCGAGAGCATACTTGGATCATTTGAGAATGACTTAAAGAAGAATTAAGGGATCTAATTTGAATGTATGGAATATGCCATAGGCTTTTGTGTCCTCCTAAAATGCATGTGTTGAAATCTAACCCCCAATATGATGGTATTTGAAGATGGGTCCTCTGGGAGGTGATTAGGTCATAAGGGCAAAGCACTCATGAATAGGGTTAGGCTCTTATAAAAGAGACCCCAGAGAGATTCCTCACCTATTCCATGATGTGAGGACACTGTGCAAATGTGACCATCTAGGAACCAGGAAATAGGCTCTCTCCAGATATTGAATCTGCTGGCAACTTGATCTTGGACTTCACAGCTTTCAGAACTATGAGAAATATTTGTCATTTATTAGTCACCCAGTCTGTAGTATTTTTATGTACAGTAGCAGCCCAAACAGACTAAAATAGAATATTTGGTGTTACACAATAGCTTTGTGTAAGAATTAGACCACAATATTCAGTGACTCTGATATTATACAGGGCAAATTAGTCATTGTCTCATTGATCCATCAACATGTTATAGAATTCTTTCTACACATGGATGAGTATTCTTTTAAGATTATCACAATTTTTGAGGTTTCTTTCCTTCATTATTTGAGAGAATTATGTCTACAGCTTTATGTAGTGATTGATATATAGTAGGCACATAAATATTTGTTTAATAATAAATCTAGAATGCCCTCTGATATTTGTTAGGCGAACGTGATAACCACTACACTACGGAAACTTTGCTAACCCTCTGATATTTGTATTTGACATTGTATAGATTTTCATACTTTCCTCTTTTCTATCTTATTTTGTAACTTCACTGGAAGGGTAAAATGAATAATCTCCCAAATTGTTAGACTATAGTGATTTGTATATCTTCAAAGGCTAATCTAAAACTTCCTTGTAATTGGGAAGCATGTTTTATTCAACTTTATTCAGCAGAGCCATTGTGGATTGTAACACACAGTAGCCATTCAATGTTCATGGACTGAATAAGCATAATACTGGTGGTATTTTCTAACTATGTTCTTCTCCTGCCTCACTCCCCATCATGGTGATTTTATCTTTCTATTCTAAGAGACTACAACTGTGTGATTCCAGCAGATTTTTATTTTAGCCCAACAGAGGTATTCTGTCTTCTATCGTATAGCTAATAAATAAATAAAAAATTAGAATAATTTTTCCCTCCACAAATTGTTACAATCAATTTGACTGAATGGGAGATCTTTGAAGAGAGACATGGTTTTGAAGCCCAGCTTCATCACTAACTACATTTGTGATCTTGGAAAAGTGACATAGCTTTCCTTGTCCCCTGTAAACAAAGTCCATAAAGATCTTGCAACTGTCAAGAGGATCGAGTGAGTTCATTTCCAGATAATCTTTAGGTCAGTGCCTGACACTTAGGAATGTCCTAAGTACTCTAATGGGCCTTCAAATATCTTATGTGTGTATTTTAAAAATGAGAAAAAAAAATAAAGAAGAAAAATTGGCTGTCAAGGAAGTGTTTTTCTCATTTTCTTAATACCAAACACAGACACACACATGGTTAAATTTGACTTATACTTCTCTGTTTTATTCAAAGTCCTTCTTATATGGTGTTCCTAGCAAATGAACATGAAATCAAATAACTATTAAGTAACACTTAATATTTACAGTTTTATGCATGTATATATTTTAAAGTTTAAATATATATTTACTACTTTTACTGGTATTAAAGGATGTACCACTTAGTCATTCAATTCCTACTTAATGATGCTTTTCCTAGATTTAGTGAAGTGCAATTTACCAAGTTCCTTCACTAAGGCTGCTGTTACTATTGTTGATTGAAACAATTCACTCATGGGTTTAAATGGCAGCTCTATAATATAATAACTGTGTGGTCGAGTAATTGATTCAGCATCTCTAAGCCTCTGATTCCTCCCTGTAAATTGTGGATAACATTTGAAAACCTATCTCATAGGATTATTATGAGTATCAAATGAAATAAAATATTTAAAACATGATTCTTGTTACATAGAAAAATAAATGATAGCTGATATAGCATTGTCTTATTCTATATAGTGAACACAAAGAAAACTCTATACAGTAATGTTATTATTGACATATTACAAATGAAAGGAAGGTGAGGATGAATTAAGAAAAAAATGTGCCTCTGAGGAAGTTACATGGACATGGAGCAGAGGCCAGGATTAGATTCTTTGATGGAAGATGGTACACGTAGAAATAATCTATTGACTCAGTAGATTAGTTGTGATTGTTAGCATCAGAACACATGGCATAATGTTTTAAAAGAAAATATATACAGAAAGAATTTAAACATACTCAAAAGTAGAAAAAAAAGTACAATGAACCTCTATATACTACCATCTAGATTCAATAATTATCAAGAATTGGAAAATTACATATTTTGAAATTCCTTCCTCTATAACAATATATTCCTCTAGGGAAAAAAAAATACTAACAACTTTTAAAATGATATGTGAGTTAAAAGTAAAATCCTGAATACTAGTCATATGTTATTCAGCACATATTTACTGAGTTCCTTAGCTGTACCAGGCATCATACAAAGCATTGGCATGGAATGGTGAAGAAGACAAACAGTTACCTGTCCTCAGAGAGCTCCAATTGCATCATCACAGCCAAGTAGTCTCTTAGAAAGCTCTAATTCATTCATTTTGGCAACTCATTAATTGTTCCATAGTTACTGAGGGAAAAAATGGAATTACTTCTCTTGATCTGAAAAACAGTAAGAACACTGAACTTAAAAATGTATTATCTAAACTTAAAAATGTATTATCAGAACTGTTATTGCCAAATATTAGTTCTGCTAATTAACCAGTGCAACTTTCACTTTTGTGATTTCTTTTCAAAAATCTCCAGTATTTATAATCTATTCTACTAATATATACCAATAATAAATCTAATTAGACAATTGTAAAATGTTGAATGATTCCATATTTCCAAAGAGCTATTCAGAGTAACAATCATATTGATATCTTATTGAAAACATAAAACAAATTTTAAGCTGTATTAGAACACAAAATTCTTACAGTGGCAGTGATTTAACTGGAGAAAAATCATTCAGTATTGTGGATATTATTTAGTTCTTCAGTTATAGTTCCTAAAATACCAAAGCCAAATCTAAGCTAGAGATACCTCCTACAGTTTTTCTATTATGTTTGTAATTGCCATACTGTCACTCATAAGAAAGTTCTCTGGACTAACAGTTGTGCCACATGTCTGTTAGGAGGTCAACACCATTTCTCTTCATCCCAGCTCTCCCTTGTCTTGCATAGGCTGGAAGCCTGAGAACTAGATTTCTCAGAAAAGTCCTATGTAAGATCCTTCCAATGAGAGGCAGTGCATGGAACATGAAAGGTAGAAAGGAAGCAGAAGCCACATTATCATTCTGGCTGCAAGAGCAAATATGTGGGTTTTGGCATGTGTGACATATTTGCAGCAGTCTCTCCAGGTATTTTGAACAATTGGCTTCATTGCTAGAAGCAGTGGTGATCATTGCCATAAATTTCTGTACCTTCATGCCTGCTTAGAGTGATAGTGAGATCTAGTGGTAGCTGATCCTACCCACTATATCAGTTCTTCACCCCTTCCCATAGTTTGATAAATACAGATTCTCTGTTTCAAGTCCCTTTCTACTTACTTCAAGTAGACAGAGATGTTTTGTTTTCTTAGCAGTACCTGAACAGATAAATTATTTTTATATTAAAACAGATAAGATCAAAATTGCTAAAATAGTGGACCTAAAAAATTGATAGAAGTATTTTTATGATTGTCTTATGTTGATGTTTCAATTAGGCAACTAGTAGATACTTATTAAATATTCCTTGAGTCAGTTTTAACTCACTAAAGAAACAGCATGTGGGTTAATTCAGTATGTGAGAGATAAGGAGCCCACAAAAGCTAACGTTAAAACAGAGAAATACACTTAGTTTTTAGAATATCAAAAAAGGGTCATTAAATGTTTTAATTTTGGTATTATTGAAATAATAATGCTGCTAAAAAGAGAAATATCAACTTATAAGTAAATATCTACTTTTATATTTTGATAATTTATATCAAAAGCAGATCTTATAATAATACCAGGTCTTTGTAGATTTTTTAAAGATGTTTTCCAGGTAGTATACCAACTAAATAAATTGTAGAGTGTCTTATTACTACTCAGAACTGGAATATTATCAACTTATAATAATGTATTAACCTAGGTATACAATTTTTTAATAAATTTAAAAATTCTGGTAATAAAATTATATTTTGTTTGCAGAGAGATTTTATTAATTGAAATTATCTTTGCTCACCCTCCTGAATTAGTAAAATGTGGTTGACAGTCATCACAGCCTGACAGGCCACAGTTGTGATGAAAAGGTGGTTGCTAGGATACCTTCATTATTTCATTGTCATGTTACACCTGTCTATCAATTAATAAACACTCAAGTTAATTCACAGTAACTTTTATACACATTCCTAACATATGATTTCCCTTATCTCCAAGTGACATTACTCGCTCTAGCATTCACCTTCTACTCCATAATATATTAAACATGAGGTTATCACATCAGTTTACATATTACAGCAATGATGCACATTCTCTACCTAACTTTGCCATTCCCTTTCCATCATGGTGACAGTTCTTACAGCAAATATCCATGCATAGAGTAATTTATTTTTTCTACTTCTCATATTTATTTAGAAGAAAATTGATGCCTGGGAAAAAATACATGTACCAAATTGATATATTTAGTCCTTTTCAATTATTTCTAAGGAAAAAAGTGCAGCAGGAAATCCCTTTCAAAGTCACTCCTACATCTTTAGATATTCATAACTATTCCCAGGTTATTGCTTTACATTTTACAGTTGGTTCACAGAAGGTGCCTGATATGAGTTCTTATAAATACATTTTTTATGAGTATTATGTTCCAGTGAAAATCATCACATGCTGCTTTTAGTTGCCACTTGATATGGCATTATGCAAATAAAAACAATAAATGAAAATGAAATACTTTTGTATGATAAAATCATCTCATTTATACGATAAATTCATCTCATTTATACCTGTTCAATTCAGTACCTATTAATTCCAGGTAATTCTACCAAAATAAAATATATTAAATTTTTTAAAAAATAAATCAAGAATACACCATGCTCTGAAATTTGTCTGGCAAAAGAGAAAATGTTGACTCTAATTATAGGCAATGTATAAATATAGAAATCTTCTCAAAATTTCTTTTAGTTTAATATATTCTTTAAAAATCCTAGTTAAAAAAAAAGTACTGTTGACCCCACTATAGAGAGTAATTGAATAGTATTTGTAGTATGTCATTTACAAAGTTATCATTTAGTAAATTCAGTAGTCAAGGAAAGAATTAAGATTTCCTAATGTTTACAATAGTTTGACCATTCCTTTAAATGTAAAGGTCAATATTTGCATTTGAATAGTTTTATTCAAATTGTATACCCAGTAGAATGCAAGAAAAAGGGAGAAAAGAGGACACTGAATTCAAGAAGCAGATGTCTCATCAACAAATACCATAAAGTTGCCTACTACAAAATCAACGTACATGTGTCCATTGCATTCCTATATACTAACAGTGAAATCTAAGAAAAAGAAATAAAAAATAGAAATTACTTTTGCAATTCCAGCAAAAAGAATAAATTACCTAGGAATAAACTTAACCAAGGATGTGAGAGACCTATATGCTGAAAACTATAAGACATTTTTAAAAGAAATTGCAGAAGACACAAAGAAATGGACAGACATTCCGTGCTCATGGATTGGAAGACACAACATAGTTAAAATGGCCGTATTACCCAAAGCAATATACAGATTTAATGCAATCCCCATCAAAATCACAATAACTTTTTTTTAAAGAAATCGAACAAAAAATCATCAAATTTGTTTGGTACCACAAAAGACCCCAAATAGCCAAAGCAATCTTAAGAAAAAAGAACAATAATGGAGGTATCACACTCCCTGACTTTAGCTTGTACTACAGGGATACAATAATCAAAACAGCATAGTATTGGCAGAAAAACAGACACATAGACCAATGGAATAGAATTGAGAACCCAGAAATAAAACCACATAAATATGGACAGATAATTTTTGACAAAGAAGCAAAAAACATCCAATGGAGAAAAGACAGCTTCTTCAATAAATGGTGCTGGCAGAATTAGAAAGACACATGAAAACAATGAAACTGGACTGCTATCTGTTATCATTTACCAAACTTAACTCAAAATGGATCAAATACTTAAGCATAAGACCTGAAACAATAAACTGCATAGAAGGAAACATAAGTACTACACTTATGGACCTTGGGTTCAAAGAGCATTTCATGAATTTGATTCCAAAGGCAAGGGAAGTAAATGCTAAAATAAATGAATGGGACTATATCAAACCCTTTAAGCTTCTGCACAGCAAAAGAATCCATCAAAATAAAGAGGCAATTAAGTGAATGGGAAAATTTTTGCAAACAGTGCCTCTGATAAGGGGCTAATATCCAAAATATACAAGGAACTCATGCAACTCAACAACAGAAAACAAACAACACAATTGAAAAATGGGCAGAGGACCTGAAGAGACATTTCTCCAAAAAGGATATACAAATGGCAAATAGACATATGAAAAAATGCTCAACATCACTAATCATCAGAGAAATGCAAATAAAAACCACAATGAGATATCACCTCACCCCAGTTAGAAAGACAAATAGTAACAAGTGTTGAAGAGGCTGTGGAGAAAAAAAGACCTTCATACACTGTTGGTGGGAATGCCGACTGGTGCAGCCGTTATGGAAGGCAGTGGGGATGTTCCTCAAAAAATTAGGAATAGAATTACCATATGACCCAGCAATCCCTCTCCTGTTTATCTACCCCAAAAATCTGTAAGCATTTATCCATAAAGACACGTGTGCTCCAATGTTCATTGCAGCTTTATTTAAGGTGGCCAAGATATGGAAACAACCAAAATGTCCTTCAATAGATGAATGGATAAAGAAGTTGTGATATATATACACAATGAAATACTATTTGGCAGTAAGAAAAGATGAAACAGGACCATTTGTGACAACATGGATGGCTCTTGAGATTATAATGCTAAGCGAAATAAGTCAGACAGAAAAAGCAGAGAACCATATGATTTCACTGATATGTGGTATATACACCAAAAACAATAAAAGAACAAGACAAGCAAATGAGAAACAAAAACTCACAGACACAGACAATAGTTTAATGGTTACTAGAGGTTAAGGGGGGGCGGGGTTTGGTAGATGAGGGTTAAGAGGATCAAATATATGGTGATGGAAGGAGAACTGACTCTGGGTGGTGAACACACAATGGGATTTATAGATGATATAATACAGAAGTGTACACCTGAAATCTATGTAACTTTACTCACAATTGTCATCCCAATAAACTTTAATTAAAAAAAAAGAACCAGATGTCTCAATTTTTAAAGTGTTTTAAACCGTTCCACATATTATTATATTTATATGTAAATACATTAATGATGATTATATCAAAACCCAAACTGACCATATAGATGTAATCTTTCAAAAAATTTGCCTGTACCAAAGACTGTACACAGCTGTTTCCAATTCACTAAAGTATATGTGTGGTCCTCCTTTCAGGTAAAAAAAAAACAAAACTTTTTATTTTTAAATTTCCATGTGTGGTTTGGCAAATCATATAGTTAATGTATGAATATAGTTATGTAAAATCGTCTTATTTATCAATCTTGGTGTCCTGTTTAATGGGTTAAAATAGTCTTTTAATGAAATATAGGAAATTTACTAAATGTGACGGGCCAGCCGCCACGAGTCGATCAGTACCTGAATGGGGGAGTGGGAATGAATAAGAGACACACACAAATGCTAATGCAGCCGGTCTTCAGTCATGCTGAAGCCCTGAGTTTATTATCTCTAACCAATATATACAGTTTGAGTACGTGCAGTTAAACGAAGAAGATATGCATTATCTCAGCGAAAGTAAATCTTTCCAGCCTCAACTTTACTTTGACATAGAAGATACAAGGTCACTGAAACTCACAAAAGTAAATATCTCAAGGAGACAGAACCTACCAATTGTCCAGAAAGCCCTTAGTCTTCTGTGTCCGGGAACTGGCCGTTTCCACCACATTCCTCAGCAGCCGTTAGGCGCCTCTCAGATAAGGCAGAGGCAATGTTATGGGGGCAGAAACTGAGCCAGTCTGCAAGGTTCAGGGTTGCAAGAAACCATGGCTCCCCACATCTCCCCCTTTTTTATTTTATAAAAGCAAAGTCCATCCAGCCAGGATGGCGAGGTGACGGAGCCTGTCTTAGGTGTCTCAGGACGCCAGCCTCAACTTACCCGTCTTTGGTACTCATATTTTATTATATAAGCCCTGTCTTAGGTGTTGAAGTGGCTCCCAAGTACTTACCCGTCTTTGGCTAACCCGCCCCTCTAAATGCATGGGGGAGAAAGACTTAAGGCTTCGCCTTAAGCTCAAGCTGATGGATGTCAGCTCGTAAGTCTAACATCTTGTTGATGAAACATCTGATGAGGATGGGGAGTAGGCACAGAACCAAACAGACACAGATGCCCAATGTAAGAAATATTATAACAGAATGGGTAATATAAGGCATAGAGGGCAAAACACTCCTAAGAACATCAACAAACTCAGAGGCAGCCTGAGCTGCATCAAATTTTAAGGGTTCAGCTTCTCTCATACTTTGAACTTTATCATGAAGCTGAAGCATATCTAAAGACAAATTAGCATTATGCCAAATTCCTTGAAGATGTAAACGAACCCGATTCCAATCATATTGACTATTATTATACTTTTTAGAAGTGACACATATCCAATGATATTCTGTATGACACTCTAAATGAGATTTAACTTTCATACCCTGAATGACATTTCCCATATACTGAACTGTATCATAAAGGGCATTCACTTTTTTGTACTTTTTTAGGTATAATAATAAGACCTGAGGCTAGAAGGTTCTTTTTTATATCTGCAAAGCAAGCTAACAACATTTTTTTTTTTTACAAGCCAATAAGATGTCATCTATATAATGAATGATATACACAAAAGGAAACTGTTTTTTGGTGTTATCAATTGTTTTACTAACAAACTTTTGACACAAGGTAGGGCTATTGGCCATACCTTGGGGAAGGACTCTCCATTGATACCTTTTTACAGGTTTCTGGAAGTTTGGACTAGGAATGCTAAAGGCAAATTTCTTACAATCTTGGGGATGGAGTGGTATATTATAAAAGCAGTCTTTCAAATCTAGCACTATTTTATAAGTATCCTTTGGAATAGCAGAAGGATGAGGTAACCCTGGCTGGAGAGCACCCATAACTTTTATAGTTTTATTTATGTTTTTCAAATCTTGTAATAATCTCCATTTTTTTGATTTTTTTTTAATTACAAAAATGGGTGAATTCCAGGGCGACGTAGATTCAATTACATGGCCTTTATCAAGCTGCTCCTGTACTAGCGCTTGAGCGGCTAATATTTTTTCTTGAGTAAGGGGCCATTGATCTATCCACACAGGCATATTAGATTTTTAAGTTATTGTTTTTGTAGTTTTTTGGTGGAGTACAGGTAAATCTATGACCCCTGGGGAAAATATCCCAGACCTGTTTTTTGTAAATTAGGGTTAGGCGAAATAGGTTCCTGACGTCCCTGTCCCTTAATGTCTAAGCCTTGTCCTGGGAGAAGCCCTTGATCAAACATTTGTTGAGTTACTTGAGTGTTTGGGCTATAAAGATAGACTCCCATATTACTCATAATATCTCGTCCCCACAAATTAACAGGCAGGCCAGGAATAATATATGGCTGGAAAGTCCCTTGATGTCCGTCCTCATCCTGCCATGACAACAAATTACTACTTTGCTTAGGGGAATGAGATTGTCCTATGCCCTGCAAATCTGTAATAGTGCTTTGCATCGGCCAGTTAGATGGCCAGTGTTGTGTAGATATACAGGAGACATCAGCACCAGTATCCAAAAGTCCCTGAAAACTTTTTCCATTAATTTTAAGCTGTAAAACAGGTCGATCTCTTTTTATTTTCTGAACCCAATAAACATCAGAGGAACCGAATCCTCGGTCTCCACGTCCCTGATTTTGCCTATTTTTTCCTATTTTTACACGAGGCAAAATAATTAGCTGAGCTATGCGAGTTCCAGCAGGTATAGTCGAAACATTCAAGGGTGAATGAGTCATGATTTTAATTTCTCCGGTGAAATCTTTATCAATAACTCCCGGGGAAACCTGAATCCCTTTTATAGTGGTACTGTTTCTTCCTAATAATAAACCTACAGTTTCTGGTGGTAGTGGCCCAAAGATTCCTGTGGGCAATGCTTGCATTCCCATCTCGGGAGTTAGTACAATGTCGGTGGTGGAACACAGGTCCAATCCTGCGCTACCTGAGGTGGCCTGAAATAAATTTGTGATGTATTTTCTCTCAGAGGTTTGTTTCCTTTCTGTCCCTGCATCTGTTCTGGGAGTTGAAGTGCCCCACAACATTGTTGATTCGGGGCCTGGGGTTAGCCCCTCACCCAGTTTCCCTGAATCGGCTTTCTGTTTTTGTTTGTTTGGGATTTGCATTCATTGGCCCAATGTTTTCCTCTCCTGCATTTAGGACACACATCTGGAGGCTTTCTCACAGGAGTAGCCGAGTTCTCAGATTCCCCTTTATGAGGGCATTGAGCAGCTCGATGTCCCTTTTTGCCACAAGTAAAACAAGCTCCAGAGCGACTTCCTGCATTAAATCTTGCTTGTTGATACAGTATTTCTTTCATAGGCTTTCCCTGAATAGCAGCCGCTATGGCTATGCCCTGTGTAAAAGAGGAACCTACATCAGAGCACAAGCGAATATAATTGGATAAGGTTCCTTTTTTTTTGAATGGTCTAATAGCAGCTTGACATGCAGAATTAGCATTCTCATAGGCAAGCTGTGTTATAAAGGACTGAGTGGCCATTGATGGCCCCAAAATCCACCCTGCAGCTGTATTGAGGTGAGATACAAAATCTTGAAAAGGCTCATCGGGTCCTTGCCTTATCTGAGAAACATGTTTCTCTTTGTGGGAAGTATCTGGCAGCATACGCCAGGCATCTTTTGCTGCAGCAGTGGTCTGAACATAAGCTCCTGCCGCAAAGTCCATCTGATTCTTTAATTCAGCATATATGCCTTCTCCTGCTAACATGTCAAAAGTGATGGGAATCCGTCTTAAGGCATTCTGATTAGCTTTCTCCTTGCAATTTTCATAAAACTCGGATTTCCACAAAAGATAATCGCCCCTGGAAAGGCAAGCATGAGCAATATGCTTCCAATCCTCTGGAGGAGTAGCTTCATTAGACAAAGCATCCAGAATTGCCATGGTGAAAGGGGCAATAGGGCCGTACTGTACACAAGCCTCTTTTAACTCTTTTAATTGTTTCCATTGAAATGGCCTCCATTCTCTAAACCTATTCCCTTCCTGGTCAAGCCTGTCAAAAAGAGGATATACTCCAAATTGTTCTGTGGATTCCCCCTGCTTGTGAGCTTCCTCACAAGCCATTTGAAGAGGGGAACGCACATTAGAGTCCGATCCTGGCTTAACATAATCCGGCGGAGGCTTAGTAGGCATGTCCCAAACTGGGGGCTGCAACGGAGGACCCCACATACAGAGCTCCTCAGGAGGTGGTGCAAAGGGAATAACTATGGGGGGATCTTTGCCCCGAGGATTCCATTGCTCTCTAAAAGGAATCTGGGGACCCCGAGGACAATTTCCTTCGTCCACAGCAACTTTAAGTTCAATCAACTGTCCCTGAATCATCTTTATCTGATCTGCAAGAGAAAGTGTAGTGCCTGCAGGTTGTCTGCCTTCTTGAGCCATAGCCACCAAAGGAGGGTATTTGTCCCTATTATATTTGGCTGCTTCATCCTCTAAGTCTTCCTGATCCTGAGGGTCTAAATCTTCCCAGTCCTCGACCGGAGGTTCCTGATAAATAGGCTCTGTATCTTTAAAAAGTTCTTCTGTGGGTTTGGCTCCCTCCCCCTTTTCTCTCTCTGCCAGAGAAGCGGCAGATGAAAGAATTTCTTCATTGCCAGCTTGTTTCACTTTCTCTAGCTTACAGCTCTTAAGCCTGAGATCTAAACAATCTCTAATCAAAGTCCACAACCCGAATGTTTCTACAGGGATCTGCTGAGGTCCGTGGGCAGCATAATAATCTTGTAACTGCTCTCCCACTTTCTCCCAAGTTTCCAGACTGACAGTGTCTTCTTCTGGAAACCATGGACAAACTTCTTTTACAAATTCTAAAAACTTATCTAACTGTTCTCTGCTCACCCGACTGCCACGGGCGGCAAGCAATTTCTTAAGTCCTCTAACATACAGGTCCTTGCTGCTAGCGTGACCCATCCTTCACCCTAACTCGGCCCTTCAATCAACAAGGAAAACACTCTGATGCCCGTCTGGCCGTGCCCCTCGCGGAGCTAAATCTGTCTTGGCTAAGGCGCTTCGGTATAAGCCCCCGAACAGGTGGACAGAAGTCCAGTCGCCGTTATGCCGTATGACAGAACCGGAACCGCAGATTAGGGCCCAAGCAAGCTCCGTGACAAGAAGTCGTGGAACTATCACTCACTCACACATTCATTCGACCGAGGGGTATTGTGCCTTACTCACCGCGCATCCACTGAAATAAGCTCTCTACGAGCCGGGCCCTTGCCACGCGGTGTTCCTCACTGTTATCCCCCGTATTCAGGTCCCTGTTCGGGCGCCAAGTGTGACGGGCCAGCCGCCACGAGTCGATCAGTACCTGAATGGGGGAGTGGGAATGAATAAAAGACACACACAAATGCTAATGCAGCCGGTCTTCAGTCATGCTGAAGCCCTGAGTTTATTATCTCTAACCAATATATACAGTTTGAGTACGTGCAGTTAAACGAAGAAGATATGCATTATCTCAGCGAAAGTAAATCTTTCCAGCCTCAACTTCACTTTGACATAGAAGATACAAGGTCACTGAAACTCACAAAAGTAAATATCTCAAGGAGACAGAACCTACCAATTGTCCAGAAAGCCCTTAGTCTTCTGTGTCCGGGAACTGGCCGTTTCCACCACATTCCTCAGCAGCTGTTAGGCGCCTCTCAGATAAGGCAGAGGCAATGTTATGGGGGCAGAAACCGAGCCAGTCTGCAAGGTTCAGGGTTGCAAGAAACCATGGCTCCCCACAACTAAAGGATTTGATGCTTTATAAATGTCTTGCAAGTGTTATTTACACATATTTTGAACATAATACAACTAGATTTTTTAATCTTTGAGGTTCAGAAATTAAAACAATGTAACAATAAACTAAAGTCCAGAATTTTTGATAGAGTAATTTGATTCAGAGATTTTTATGTTTCTCATTGGTATCAGTTTCCCTTTTACCACAGATCACTCTCGATTTTTCCTCAGCAAAATGTTATTGCACTTCATTTCTCAAAGTGTCCCTCTGATTCATCTTCATCTACATTTTTGTCAGGTTTAATACATTTTAAATAGTATTTGTTAGGGTATTTGTTTTAAACTTTTTATTTATTTAAATGTTTTTCCAGGACCCATCAGCTGTAAGTCAAGTGGTTGTTTCAATCTAGTTGTAGAGGGCGCAGCTCACAGTGGGCCACATGGGGATCAAACCGGCAACCTTGTTGTTAAGAGCACTGCGCTCTAACCAATTGAGCTCACCCACTTCCCCCTGTTAGGGTATTTAAAAGCATCTTCCCCTAAAACTCAAAAAAAACACGGGGTGGTCATTATGCTTCCCTGTGAATTTGACAGGTTTAACAAAATCTAAACACATTTTTATTTTCTTGAATGTCCCAATGCATGTTTAAATTCATCATGAAAGCTCTGTCAGAAAATATTACAAGAGGTTATCTTCAATATGAGAAATTTGTTTCCATCTACATATTCCTTTGCATTTTTAAATATAAAAAATTGAAATTAGGGTCCAACAAATGATTATTGTACAAGGGTATAACATGAACATATTTTTTCTCAATTTTTGAAATTGCTTCAATCGTCATTGTCTCTAGATGCTGAAAGGATAGTTGTCTTTTATGTTAAACAGTATATTCTTACAAATTCAAAATTTAGTTCCTTCTTTTGCCCATTTATTTTCCTAAAATTCTTTTTTATAATAATTGCCAGGCTTTAGGGTAGAGTTGATTCTCTATTTGCTTATTTCTTTTTGCCATACCCATAGTCTAATAATTCAAAGCTGACATGACACATTCAACAATAACATTTTTTCTGGTAAACTCAAACAAATATTTATTAATGGCCTACTATGTGTCATAAACAATCAAGGTAGGCTACTCTGCCTGTCCTACTCTAATTTAGGAGCCATTATTAAATTGGTGCATTTGGTGCTAAATCATCAATTTGGATTTAAGTGGATGGAATTAACATTGCTTCCACATCAGCCAGATGTGAAATAGAGTAGAATCGTTTAATCTTACTTCATCTTTCAATTATAAGTGTCTCCCAAGTGTTACCTCCAGCTCATCTCTCTATGTCTTAGAGAGAATAAACTAAAAGGAATGAAAAAAAGGAAGTCAGTCGACAATGAAAAGACATCTTTATAACCTACTGGGAGTGTGTATGGTTTATGGGGGGAGGAGATTATTGTTACCTGCAAGAATATGGAAATAACGTAAATGAGAAAGAAGTGAAAATGAAGACCAAAAGAAAAGGAGGCAGAAAATGTCTTGGAAAATTTTTTTATTTATATGTGTATTTTTTATTTGGTTCACAGTTTTGATTTCCATACTACTAGTAAAATATTGTAGAGCTATAATTCTAGAAATTATGGAATTCACATAGAGAATCAGTGTCAATGCTCAATATGTTCAAACAAGGATAATGTACTTTTTCCTTTAGATTCTCTGCTGCAGTATACATAGTACAATGAGTAACAGCCTTGCCAGTGTTGGGACTTAAAAAAAAAAGAGTATAGAAGCTGTATATGAATATTCTGTTTAGAGATTCCATATTCAAAATCATCCTGAGTCTCAGTCTCCCCAGATCCACCCACACTCTGTTGAATACTAATACTTGAGCTCTAATAGGGAGCTGTCTCCACAGGGTCTCAGGATTCCCCTCACTATCCTCTCAGTCTATGTATTCATCAAGAGGCAGTGCCTGGGATTTAAATCTATTTCAGCAGATTATTTGAAAGAGATGACATTCTTATTAAAATTCTGGGCTTAAAAGATGCTGGAAATCACCCAGAGTTTGAATAAAGAGAACTGAGACTATTTCTAACGTTCTCTGGAGAAGCATAACTTTCTATAAGCAATAACTTACTCAGCAAACAGACCCCAAAGTGCATTTATTAGGCAGCGTAACATAATAAGCATAGCAGAGTATCAGTGGCCTTTCTTTTATGTAAACAATGAAGATACTGTGTTCCTGTTGAAGGTGATCAATGCTTGGCTGCAGCAAACAGTGCCATGAGTCCATTAACCTCAATTCAGAGTTATGGCCCTGCACATTACTTTCAGTCCCATACTAAAGTGTGGTGAATTATTTTAGGAACATTAGGGAATAGTTGTAAAAGTCAAGAACTATGGGATCTAAGTAGAAATTACGGACTAAAATCGTACAGCTCTCCACATATTAATATAATTTTTGTTTTTTTAAAGTCTCTCTTTGATTCACTTCTAATATTTTGTGAAATCTATGACAAAGACTATAACTAGATATATTCTGCTCCCTGAAAGTTCATGGTTTACAGTTAAACAGATAAAAAATAAAGAAATTTAGAAAGCTGTAAGTTTGATAATATATCATGCTAGAAAAAATGCTAATAGCCACAAATTTCACAATTATTTCCTTGTTTAAAATTTAGATAGCAAAGACAAAATCCCTTCTGATTCTTATAGGATTTCTGCTGATGCTCTCATTTAAAAAGAATTCCTCATTACCAATTCTTCAAATATTTCAGGAGTATTTTGGCTTGGATTCAGTCTTCCATTGTTAAGATGAAGAAAATAAAGTATTGCAATTGTATTCGACTTTTACATTCATATTCTTATTCAGCAGTAGAGTTAAAAGTCAGAAAATACTATGGGTTACCTGACATTGCACATTTATGAATTCTGTAACCCACACTAGACTCAACAGAATTTTAAGAGTGTAATTATTTTTTCCTTATCCTTTTCTGCCAACACTTGAAATGAATTCAACTGCAGTTGCGTTAGCAGCATAGACTTGGTGATAGCATACAGAAATACAAAATTCAGAGGAAACTGGGAGTAACTGTTTGAGATATTATGACATTTATTTCTAGTAAGTTTTCTACTGCTTTATTAGACACCCCCCCGCAAAAAAAAAAAAAAAGTTATTTGCTTCTCTGAAGCATTTGACCGTGTCAGAAGACTCATACTTATGAGAATGATTTCTGTTGCCTTTAAAAAGTATTTCTTAAATCATGCATAAGCATGGTTTAAAAAAAGAAGTTCTACCTGTCAGTCAACTCAAAAATAAACATGGATATTCACTTGTCATTCATTTGAAACCCTGAAATTTTGGACTTATTATAGCTCAAGTTTGTAAAACATGTTTGTAGAACATAATGGAAGGAAAATTATTCATCTAAGTTGGGAGAAGTGGCTGCCACATTTTGATATGGCATGTGGCCTTTCTATGTACACAATAATGCCCAGCTATGTACCAGATTTTAAGTACTGGCATGTCACCTGGCCTGCAACATCTCACATTTCATGTTCTCACACTTGTGCTGTGGACCAACCAACATGTTTAAACTAAAGTCAGAAAGCAATTGGGGCACATGCTTGACAGGGACTGGAATGGCAGGCCACATGTCTCTCCAAGCGCTATAAACAAACCAGGGTTTGTTTGGAAATTTCATCTCCTGGTTACACTAAACAAGACTTGCTGGAGCATCCAGCATAGAAGTGCCATGCCCTTTTCTACAAAAAGATATTTCAGGAAGTAATATAAGCTATTAGTAAAGTACAGAATAATGTTTCAAATCACTTATTTATTGCTGAGCTCTATTTAAATACAATATAAGGGAATGTAATATGACATAATGTATAAAATTACATGAGTATGACATAGTTATTTATATTTATAAAGTTCAGAGAGCAAAACTTGGAGGATATAATGTTATAATTTGGATACTGAAAAATCACTTTTGAGGTTTGTGCAATCAATTTTTAAAGGTGAATATAATTTTTTATAGGAAAAGATTAAATTGTAGCATAGCATAATGATTATCTTGTCTCACATTCCTACAATTCTAAAAAAAAATTCTTCTATTTTTAACTTAGAGAAAATAGATTTATGATCACCCTCTAGTCTAAAATTAAAATCTAATCAACAACATAAAAATGAGATAATGTCCAGTATAATCAATGGTTTCATCTCTGAACAGACTCTAATAACTTTTGATGAATTTATGAATAGTCATGACACAGCAACTTGATTTCCAGCTTTAAAAGATTACCATAAAACTATGGACTACTTAGCTCATAGTTTAAGATTAAGATTCTGTTTTTCTAATTTGTATTATATGCTCTTCAAATATTTTTGTTCCTTTGGTCCTCTTCTTACACCTGAATATTTAAGCCATATATTTTTAGCTAATTTATATTGGTCCTAATTAATCGTGATAATTTTTTTTCATGTACAGACACATTAAGAAAACTTATAGCTATATGAATGACATGTCCAGATTTAATCTTAACACATACTTGACATGCACTTAACATAACCTTAACATGCACACAAAGACTTGTATATACCAAGAGTTTAATTTGGAAAGGAGTGGTCAGTATCAAAAAGCTAGACTCTACTTCCCAGCTCTACCTCATTGGTTATTTTCAGCTAAGCTTCAGGTTATGCATTAGTGAATACTCAGAATGATTTTACAAAGATTTTGTCCTTCCATGATTATGGTTCTAAATTAAGTTATAAATCAACTGATTATGCCAATTCAGAATTATCAGTTCTCTAGCTATAACTTGCAGTGCAATTGTATTGAGGGTACTTTAGGAGTTTTCATCTACAATGTAGAAGATTGGCTCTATTTGTATTAATGAGGCTTATATCCTTATTGCTTACAGCATAGGTTAGATGACAAAGATGAATGAAACTTTTATTGAGGGCAACAGGGATGATGTTATTCCCTTCTGTTTTCTTTTAAATTGAAGTATATTTCCAGTGAAATTCAATTACAGTGTTAAAAGGAGTGCTGAAGTATGGGTGAGAGGTGCTTTAAAACTTTTATAACTGAATAGTTAAAAGTGGAAAGATTTTTGTTTTTTCATTTCCCTTAGATTTGTTGCTAGATCTGTTGTGATCTATTTTCAAAAATTTTAGTCTACCTTATATGTGCAAAATGTAGTATAGATAATGTTATACATATTAGTCAGTCTCTGTCCTCAAATAGAACAAAATATTCAAATAGCTATATCTCCTACCAGACCATAGCAATTCCAATAACAGCTATAAATTTTTTAAAGTGCTACAGAAAGAGCATATCTGGTTGAGGAAAACTTTTTTAAGCTTCATGGAAGAGGAGACATCTAAGTAGAGATCTGATAGGGAAGGAATGTGGAGAATATTTTAGCCAAAGAGAACAACTTGAGGGAAGACATAAAATGCCCAATATGAGCTTGGACATTAGCCAGGGGGACAGTTTGTCACTTGAAAAAGGCAGAAGAAGAGTAGGGTAAAATAACACTAAATGGTTGGTCCAGATCATGGGTGGTCTGGTCTAGGATGTCAGACTGAGGAGTGTATTTAATAGGCAATGGGAAACACTGAGAGCTGTTTGTGGTTAGAAAGTGATGTTCTGGGAATGGTTCTTTAAAAAGATTTAGTGGTCAGCCCTTCCAGTAGAGAATAAATTTGAATGTGGAGAGCAGTTAGATAATATTATAACCTCAGGCAGGTCTAATGGAGTAACAGTCACGTCCGAGGTCAAACTTGAGCTTTGTAACCAAGTAGTTACACAAGTTGGGCCAGAAAATTAACCTATGATTCAAGGTAATAGAAAGCCTGGACTAGTACAAGGGAAATAGGAATGGGACATAGAAAATGAGCAGGAGGCATCTGAGGAAGTAGATTCTATCTGCATTTCTCTATGGGTCCTCCACTGATATTTTGGGCTCCACAATTCTTCAATATAAAGGACGAGTCCCAGCATTACAGATATTTCATCATCGCTGGTCCCTATCCATTAAATTTGAGTAATACCTGTCAGTCACTATGATAATCCAAAACTCCCATATAGTTCCATATTTTTAGTTGAAGATTATGACTACTTGGACTTCTCCCATCTACGATCTCATGCACAATAACTATTGTCAGTCTATTTTAACTAATATTTGAACATAGTAGGGAACTGAAAGATTGTTGGTGCAACTAACAGCCATGGAGAATTAATGAGAAAAAAATCATGTTAGAAAAAATTATGTTTCATTTTAGACATTGAATTTTAGATGCTGTTGGGATATTCAGATACCCCATTTGCACATCGGCAGTGAGGAAATAAGAAAGAAAAAACTCAACACCAACAGTTCAATCATTTGTCTATTCACTCTTGAGAAAGAGAGCAGATGTTTCTTGTTCAACTATTTAAATATTTATTTTAAAAAAGGAAGTATTTTGACCTTGCTGGAATCTGTTTCCTTGCTCCACTTCTATTGAAACTTAGCTCAGAATTTTCTTTAGAACTTCCAACAAAGCAAAAGAAAATGACCATCTCTTGGGAAGCTACAGGTATCTTGCTGTATGATGCTTGCCAGGCATTTTACATATACATTTTATGTTGTCACTGTGTTTCAGGTTGAGTACCTTACTCAACATGACACAGTTAAATAGCAGAAAAAGAAAATTCAAACTCAATTTTGTCCATTTCCAAAACTGTGGCTATTTCCACTACAATAATGTGACAGTTAGTTGATTTAAATTTCAAAACTCCATGCTGAAATGAAAATTGTTATTATATATTCATGTATTATGTCTCCAAGACTTTCTGAGGCACGATGCTTCAGGCACAGTGACTAGTGGGAATTTCAGGCACCATGCTAGGTGGGTGAGTTACAAACCATTCTGTACATAAATCCCATTAGGGAATACAAGCTCTAGTTTGAATAAGGGAAGGATTATTTAGAATTATTCATTTCACTTACAACACCTTCCCAATAATGGAAATAGAGCACTTTTGTTTTTCAAATTCATTTTAAATACATTTTTATTTAAGTATAGTTGACATAAAATAATTGACAACACACTTGTTCTACATTTCTTTATATTTTTTTAATTAAATTTATTGGGGTGACAATTCTTAGTAAAATTACATAGATTTCAGGTGTACAATTCTGTATTACATCATCTATAAGTCCCATTGTGTGTTCGTCACCCCGAGTCAGTTCTCCTTCCATCACCATATATTTGATCCCCCTTACCTTCATCTCCCACCCCCCACACACCACCCCCCTTACCCTCTGGTAACCACTAAAATATTGTTTGTGTCCATGAGTTTCTGTTTCTCATTCGTTTGTGTTGTTCTTTTGCTGTTTTTGGTTTATATACCACATATCAGTGAAATCATATGGTTCTCTGCTTTTTCTGTCTGACATGTCTCACTCTGCATTACACTCTCAAGATCCATCCATGTTGTCACAAATGTTCCTATATCATCTTTTCCTACCGCCGAATAGTATTCCATTGTGTATATATACCACAACTTCTTTATCCATTCATCTATCGAAGGACATTTTGGTTGTTTCCATGTCTTGGCCACCGTAAACAAAGCTGCAATGAACATTGGAGCACACGTGTCTTTATCTCTAAATGTTTTCAGATTTTTTGGGTAGATACCCAGGAGAGGGATTGCTGGGTCATATGGCAATTCTATTCGTAATTTTTTGAGGAACCTCCACACTGCCTTCCATAATGGCTGCACCAGTCTGCATTCCCACCAACAGTGTATGAGGGTTCCTTTTTCTCCACAGCCTCTCCAACACTTGTTACTATTTGTCTTGTTGATGATAGCCATTCTGACTGGGGTGAGGTGATATCTCATTGTGGTTTTGATTTGCATTTCTCTGATGATTAGTGATGTTGAGCACTTTTTCATATGTCTATTTGCCATTTGTATGTCCTCTTTGGAGAAATGTCTCTTCAAGTCCTCTGCCCATTTTTCAATTGGGTTGTTTGTTTTTTTGTTGTTGAGTTGCATGAGTTCCTTGTATATTCTGGATACTAGCCCCTTATCGGAGGCACTGTTTGCAAAAATCTTCTCCCATTCAGTTGGTGGCCTCTTTATTTTGTCAATGGTTTCTTTTGCTGTGCAGAAGCTTTTAAGTTTCATATAGTCCCATTCGTTTATTTTAGCTTTTACTTCCATTGCCTTTGGAGTCAAATTCATAAAATGCTCTTTGAACCCAAGGTCCATAAGTTTAGTACCTATGTTTTCTTCTATGCAGTTTATTGTGTCAGGTCTTATGCTTAAGTCTTTGATCCATTTTGAATTAACTTTGGTACATGGTGACAAATAGCAGTCCAGTTTCATTCTTTTGCACGTGGCTATCAATTCTCCCAGCACCATTTATTGAAGAGGCTGTCTTTGCTCCATTGTATGTTTTAGCTTCTTTGTCAAAAATTATCTGTCCATATTTATGTGGTTTTATTTCTGGGTTCTCAATTCTATTCCATTGGTCTATGTGTCTGTTTTTCTGCCAATACCATGCTGTTTTGATTATTGTAGCCCTGTAGTACAAGCCAAAGTCAGGAAGTGTGATACCTCCATTATTGTTCTTTTTCTTAAGATTGCTTTGGCTATTCGGGGTCTTTTGTGGTTCCAAACAAATCTGATGATTTTTGTTCTATTTCTTTAAAATATGCCATTGGGATTTTGATGGGGATTGCATTGAATCTGTATATTGCTTTGGGTAATATGGCCATTTTAACTATGTTGATTCTTCCAATCCATGAGCACGGAATGTCTTTCCATTTCTTTGTGTCTTCTTCAATTTCTTTCAAAAATGTCTTATAGTTTTCAGCATATAGGTCTTTCACATCCTTGGTTAAGTTTATTCCTAGGTATTTTATTCTTTTTGCTGCAATTGCAAAAGGAATTGTTTTTTGTATTTCTTTTTCTGAGATTTCATTGTTAGTATATAGGAAGGCAATGGACTTTTGTGCGTTGATTTTGTAGCCTGCAACTTTACTGTATTCGTTGATTGTTTCTAATAGCTTTTTGGTGGAGTCTTTAGGGTTTTCTATATATAGCATCATGTCATCTGCAAAGAGTGATAATTTAACTTCTTCATTCCCAATTTGGATGCCTTTTATTTCTTTCTCTTGCCTGATTGCTCTGGCAAGGACTTCCAACACTATGTTGAAAAGCAGAGGTGATGGGGACAGCCCTGTCGTGTTCCTGAACGTAGAGCAAAGGGCTTCAGTTTTTCACCATTAATTATGAGATTAGCAGAGGGCTTGTCATATATGGCCTTTATTATGTTAAGGTATTTTCCTTCTATACCTATTTTATTAAGTGTTTTAATCATAAATGGATGTTGTATCTTGTCAAATGCTTTTTCTGCATCAATTGATATAATCATATGATTTTTGTCCTTTATTTTGTTTATGTGATGTATCACATTGATGGATTTGCAGATGTTGAATCATCCTTGTGCCCCGGGGATGAACCCCACTTGGTCGTGATGAATAATCTTTTTAATGCATTGTTGTATTCGATTTGCTAGAATTTTATTTAGGATTTTTGCATCGGTATTCATCAGAGATATTGGTCTGTAGTTTTCTTTTTTGTGCTGTCCTTACCAGGTTTTGGTATCAGGGTAATGTTGGCCTCATAAAATGAGTTAGGGAGTACTGTCTCTTCTTCAATTTTTTGGAAGAGTTTGAGCAGGATTGGTATTAGATCCTCTTTGAAGGTTTGGTAGAATTCACTAGTGAAGCCATCTGGTCCCGGACTTTTGCTTTTGGGAAGGTTTTGGATGACTGATTCAATTTCGTTACTGGTGATCGGTCTGTTTAGATTTTCCAGTTCTTCATGGTTCAGCCTTGGAAGGCTATATGTTTCTAAGAACTTGTCCATTTCTTCTAGGTTGTTGAATTTGGTGGCATATAGTCCTTCATAGTATTCTTGGATGATCCTTTGTATTTCTGTGGTGTCCGTGATAACTTCCCCTTTTTCGTTTCTGATTTTGTTAATCAGTGTCTTCTCTCTTCTTATCTTAGTAAGTCTAGCCAAGGGTTTGTCAATTTTGTTAATCTTTTCAAAGAACCAGCTCTTTGTCACATTAATTTTTTCTATTGTCTTTTTGTTCTCTATTTCATTTAGTTCTGCTCTAATTTTTGTTATTTCCTTTCTTCTGCTGACCTTGGGTTTTACTTGTTCTTCTTTTTCTAGTTCTTTAAGGTGTAACATGAGGTTATTTATTTGGGAGTTTTCTTGTTTCTTGAGATAGGCCTGTAATGAGATAAATTTCCCTCTTAAAACTGCTTTGGCTGCATCCCAAAAATTTTGGTAGGATGTATTTTCATTGTCATTTGTTTCTATGTATATTTTGATCTCTCCTCTAATTTCTTCTTTGACCTAGTCCTTCTTTAAAAGTATGTTGTTTAATCTCCATGTATTTGTGTTTTTTCTTGTTTTCTTTTTGCAGTTGATATCCAATTTCAAAGCCTTGTGATCAGAGAATATGCTTGGTATGATTTCAATCTTCTTAAATTTGTTGAGACTGATTTTATGTCCCAATATATGGTCTATCCTTGAGAATGTTCCATGTACACTAGAAAAGAATGTATAGTCTGATGTTTTAGGATGAAGTGCTCTATAAATGTCAATTATGTCCATTTCATCTAATGTGTCATTTAGGGCTGCTATTTCGTTATTTATTTTCTGTTTGGATGATCTATCCATAGCTGTCAATGATGTATTTAAGTCCCCTAGTATAATTGTGTTTTGGTCAATTTCTCCCTTTAGTTCTGTTAGTAGTTGCTTGGTATATTTCGGTGCTCCCTGATTGGGGGCATAAATATTGATGACTGTTATGTCTTCTTGTTGTACAGTCCCCTTCACCATTATGAAATGTCCATCTTTGTCTCTTGTTATCTTTTTCACCTTGAAGTCTGTTTCATCTGATATCATTATGGCTACACCTGATTTTCTCTGGGTACCATTTGCTTGGAGTGTCAATTTCCACCCTTTCACTTTGAGTCTATGCTTGTCCTTGTAGCTGAGATGTGTCTCTTGGAGACAGCATATGGTTGGGTTTAGTTTTTTGATCCAATCTCCTGCTCTGTGCCTTTTTATTGGTGAGTTCAGTCCATTTACATTTAGGGTGATTATTGATATGTGAGGATTTCCTGTAATTCTATCTTTAGTTTTCTGGTAAGTCTGTGTCTCCATTGTTTCTTTGTCTTTTTGTTGTTGTCTATTATTTCTGTGTGGTGGTATTCTATGACGTTTCTCTCTGTTTCTTCTTTTCTTTCAGTATACATTTCAGTTCTGGATTTTTTTTTGAGTGTTTACCCTTAAGTTTATGGAAAAGAAAGTTTGATATTTAGAGTATTCCATTTTCTTCAGCACGCTTACTTTCTCCATTCCCATATTCCGGTTCAGGCCTTTACTCTCCCCCTTTTTAAGTTTTGGTTGTCTCAAATTGTCCCTGTTGATGGTGGTCGAATAGCCTCCTTTAGTATTTCTTGTAGTGCAGGTCGTGTATTAGAAAATTCCCTCAGCTTCTGTATGTCTGGAAAGGTCTTTATTCCTCCTTCATATCTAAATGATATCTTTGCTGGATATATTATTCTTGGCTCATGATTTCTCTCTTTCAATAGTTTGAATATTTGGTTCCACACCCTCCTGGCTTGTAGAGTTTCTGCTGAAAAATCTGATGATAATCTAATGGGCTTTCCTTTGTAAATTACCGTCTTCTTTTCCCTTGCTGCCTTGACGATTCTTTCTTTGTCATTGATCTTAGACAGCTTGAATACAATGTGCCTTGGAGAAGGCCTGTTGGGATTGAGGTAACTAGGTGTTCTATTTGCTTTTTGGATTCGAGGGTCCAGTTCTGTACACAAGTTTGTGAAGTTCTCATTGACAATTTGTTTGAATATATTCTCTGTTCCCTTCTCTCTTTCTGCTCCTTCTGGTATGCCCATTATTCTTATATTGCTCTCTCTGATGGAGTCAGAAAGTTCTTGTAGAGTTCTTTCATTTCTTTGAAGTCTCAAGTCTCTTTCTTCTTTCATCTGTGTAATTTCCAGGTTTCTATCTTCGATGTCATTGATTCTTCCCTCTATCTGGTCAACTCTACTACCTAAGCTGGTTATTTCATTCTTAATTTCTTCTATTGAGTTCTTAATCTCGAGAAAGTCTATTTGGTTCTTTTTTAAAAGTTCAATCTCTTTCGTAAAATGCTCATGCTGTTCTTTGATTGTGTTTCTGAGTTCATTTAACTGCCTATCTGTGTTTTCTTGTATCTCGTTGAGTTTTTTCAGAACTGCAATCTTGAATTCTCTGTCATTTGAGTCACATATTTCTGTATCTTTAAGTGACTTTTCTGGAGATTTTTCACTTTCTTTCTGAACTATCTTGTTGCGTTGGTTATTCAAGGTGATTACTGGTTTACTATTTCTCTTCCTAGACATCTACAGGAGTGGCTTCTATAACAGGTTGATAGGAATCGGTCTTTTTGTTTTCCAGTATTTGTTGGTAGAATTTTTTATTTTCTCTCCTACTGCAGCTTATTTTTCTTCTCCCACGCGGTAGTGCTATGTTTTCTCTGCAGTATTCCAGCTTCTCACACAATGGGGGTATTCCCTGGGAAACGGGCTTCTCCTCTTTTAATAGTTCATCTAGGTCACAGGGTGCAGTGTCCTGGAGGGTATGCGGAGAGCTTTTGATGTTCCAAAGCTCTTCCAGCTCCAGATGCAGAGCCCGTGAGTTTCAGCAGTTCTGTTTACTCGTGCAGGGATCCACCCAGATAGGTGGGGCCAGGGGCGGGTTGAGTTGTGAGAGGTGGCACAGAGCAATGGCGGCGACCACCACCACAGCCGGTCCTGCTTCCACAGGTACCTCCCCTTTGCCGGAACTAGTTGGGCTGCGAATTTGTGTTTGTGGCCCACAGTTCTCAGAATAGCAAATATTCTGTTCATTTGCTCTGACACTGCTACTGTTCCATTTCTAGCACCTTGCAGGTGGGGGTGGGGCGAGCTCTGGGATGGTAGGGAGGGGGTGGCTAGTCTCTGTTCCTAAGGCTCCGTTCTCTGCTCGACAGTGAGGGCTTAAACCACCGTTTCAGCCTTTTTCCCCTTAGTCTTTTCTCCGAGGTCTCTGCCATGAGCGTTGGGTTCAGCTGTGTTATATGCTGCCCCCTCAGCCCTGTGGGCCATAAGCAGAGCCCTAGCAGTCTGAGTTCTTCCCTCTCCCGCAGCTGCGGTAGTTCCGCGATGCAGCGAGCTCGGAGCACTGAGCTAGGTCTGTGTCCTGCGCCTGCGCGGCTCCATCTCCGCACTTCTCCCTTCCCTCCTCTTCCCCCCGCTCGCGCGAATCTCCCACCTGTACGGAATTTCGGTAGTGGGCCTCTTCGTCTTGCCTGTCTGCTGTGCAGGGAGTCCTTTGTGGAGTTTTTGTTGTTCGATTCGTTGTAAATTCCAGGGGATCTTTACAGAAATTTTTCCAGAAGTCTCCCATTTCTATATCTTAAGATATGACCACAATAAGTCTAGTAATCACTGTCGCCATACAAAATTATTATGGTATTATTGACTATATTCCCTATGCTGTACATTACAGCCCCATGACTTTTTATAACTGCAATGTATACTTATTATTTATCTTCACCTTTTTCACCGATTCCTCTAACACCCCTCCCTCTGGCAACCGTCAGTTTGTTCTTTATACCAATGAGTCTGTTTCTATTTTGTTTGTTTTTTGTTGTTGTTCTGTTTCTTTAGATTCTAAATGTAAGTGAATCATATGGCATTTGGCTTTCTCTGTCCAACTAAGTTTATTTCGCATAATACCCTCCAGGTTCATCCATGTTATCACAAAGAGCAAGATTTTACCCTTTTGATGGCTAAGTAATATTTCTCTCTCTCTCTCTCTCTCTCTCTCTCTCTCTCTCTCTCTCTTCTTCTTCTTCTTCTTCTTCTTCTTCTTCTTCTTCTTCTTCTCTCTCTCTGTCTCTCTTTCTCTGTCTCTCTCTGTCTCTGTATCACACCTTCTTTGTCAATAGACATTTAGTTTGCTTCCATATCTTGGCAATTGTAAATAATGCTGCATTTAACACAGAGGTGCCTATATATTCTTAAATAAGTGTTTTCTTCACATAACTGTTCAGAGGTAGAATTACTTCTATTTTAAATACTTTGAGGAGCCTCCATAACGTTTTCCATAGTAGCTGCATCGTTTTACCATCCCACCAACAATGTACGAGGGTTCCCATTTGGAAATAGATTATTTCCAATTATTATAAACGCTCAATTGTTATTAATGGTTTTTGAACATTGTAGATTCCTCAACATTAGAGGGGACTCTTTCCTCTAAGCTTACTCTTTTTAACAAATATATTTTTATTGACAGCTACGGATAGATCATACAAACAGAAAATAAATAACGAAATAGCAGCCCTAAATGACACATTAGATGAAATGGACATAATTGACATTTATAGAGCACTTCATCCTAAAACATCAGAATATACATTCTTTTCTAGTGTACATGGAACATTCTCAAGCATAGACCACATATTGGGACATAAAATCAGCCTCAGCAAATTTAAGAAGATTGAAATCATACCAAACATGTTCTCTGATCACAAGGCTTTGAATTTGGGTATCAACGGCAAAAAGAAAGCAGAAAAAACACACGAACACATGGGGATTAAACAACATACTTTTAAGGAACGACTGGGAAAAAGAAGTTAGAGGAGAGATCAAAAGATACATAGAAACAAATGACAATGAAAATACATCCTACCAAAATTTTTGATATGCAGCAAAAGAGTTTTAAGAGGGAAATTTATATCATTAGAGGCCTATCTCAAGAAACAAGAAAAACCCCAAATAAATAACCTAATGTTACACCTTAAAGAACTAGAAAAAGAAGAACAAGTGAAACCCAAGGTCAGCAGAAGAAAGGAAATAACAAAAATCAGAGCAGAACTAAATGAAATAGAGAACAAAAAGACAATCGAAAATATTAATGTGACAAAGAGCTGGTTCTTTGAAAAGACTAACAAAATTGACAAACCCTTGGCTACACTCACTAAGATAAAAAGAGAGAAGACACTAATAAACAAAATCAGAAATGAAAAAGGGGAAGTTATCATGGACAACCCAGAAATACAAAGGATCATCCAAGAATACTATGAAGGACTATATGCCAACAAATTCAATACCTAGAAGAAATGGACAAGTTTTTAGAAACATATAACCTTCAAAGGCTGAACCGTGAAGAACTTGAAAATCTAAAAAGACCAATCACCAGTAACGAAATTGAATCAGTCATCCAAAACCTTCCCAAAAGCAAAAGTTCGGGACCAGATGGCTTCACTAGTGAATTCTACCAAACCTTCAAAGAGGATCTAATACCAATCCTGCTTAAACTTTTCTAAAATATTGAACAAGAGACAGTACTCCCTAAGTCATTTTATGAGGCCAACATGTCCCTGATACCAAAACCTGGTAAGGACAGCACAAAAAAAGAAAACTACAGACCAATATCTCTGATGAATACCGATGCAAAAATCCTAAATAAAATTCTAGCAAATTGAATACAACAAAGCATTAAAAAGATTATTCATCACGACCAAGTGGGGTTCATCCCCAGGGCACAAGGATGGTTCAACATCTGCAAATCCATCAATGTGATCCATCACACAAACAAAATGAAGGACAAAAATCATACGATTATATCAATTGATGCAGAAAAAGCATTTGACAAGATACAACATCGATTTATGATTAAAACACTTAATAAAACAGTTATAGAAGGAAAATACCTTAACATAATAAAGGCCATATATGACAAGCCCTCAGCTAATCTCATAATTAATGGTGAAAACTGAAACCCTTTTCTCTACGTTCAGGAATATGGCAGGGCTGTCCCCTACCACCTCTGCTTTTCAACATAGTGTTGGAAGTCCTTCCCAGGGCAATCAGGCAAGAGAAAGAAATAAAAGGCATCCAAATTGGGAATGAAGAAGTTAAATTATCACTCTTGGCAGATGACATGATGCTATATATATAAAATCCTAAACACTCCACCAAAAAGCTATTAGAAATAATCAACGAATACAGTAAAGTTGCTGGCTACAAAATCAACATACAAAAGTCCACTGCATTCCTATATACTAACAATGAAATCTCAGGAAAGAAATACAGAAAACAATTCCTTTTGCAATTGCAGCAAAAAGAATAAAATACCTAGGAATAAACTTAATCAAGAATGTGGAGGACCTATAAGCTGAAAACTATAAGACATTTTTGAAAGAAATTGAAGAAGACACAAAGAAATGGAAAGATATTCCGTGCTCATGTATTGGAAGAATCAACATAGTTAAAATGGCCATATTACCCAAAGCAATATACAGATTTAATGCAATCCCCATGAAAATCCCAATGGCATTTTTAAAACAAATAGAACAAAAAATCATCAGATTTGTTTGCAACCACAAAAGTCCCCGAATAGCCAAAGCAATCTTAAGAAAAAAGAACTATACTGAAGGTATCACACTCCCTGACTTTAGCTTGTACTACGGGGCACAATAATCAAAACATGATGGTATTGGCAGAAAAACAGACACATAGACCAATGGAATGTAATTGAGAACCCAGAAATAAAACCACATAAGTATGGACTGATAATTTTTGACAAAGAAGCTAGAAACATACAATGGAGGAAAGACAGCCTCTTCAATAAATGGTGCTGGGAGAATTGCATAGCCACGTGCAAAAGAATGAAACTGGACTGCTATCTGTCACCATGTACCAAAATTAATTCAAAATAGATCAAAGACTTAGCATAAGACCTGACACAATAAACTGCATAGAAGAAAACATAAGTACTATACTTATGGACCTTGGGGTCAAAGAGCGTTTTATGGATTTGACTCCAAAGGCAATGAAAGTAAAAGTTAAAATAAATGAATGGGATTATATGAAACTTAAAAGCGTCTGCACAGCAAAAGAAACCATCAACAAAATAAAGAGGCCACCAACTTAATGGGAGAAGATTTTTGCAAACAGTGCCTCCGATAAGGAGCTAATATCCAAAATATACAAGGAACTCATGCAAGTCCAAAACAACAAAAACAACAACCCAATTGAAAAATGGGCAGAGGACCTGAAGAGACATTTCTCCAAAGAGGACATACAAATGGCAAATAGACATATGAAAAAATGCTCAACATCACTAATCATCAGAGAAATGCAAATCAAAACCACAATGAGATATCACCTCCTCCCAGTCAGAATGGCTATCATCAACAAGACAAATAGTAACAAGTGTTGGAGAGGCTGTGGAGAAAAAGGAACCCTCATACACTGTTGTGGGAATGCAGACTGGTGCAGCCGTTACGGAAGGCAGTGTGGAGTTTCCTCAAAAAATTAGGAATAGAAATACCATATGACCCAGCAATCCCTTTTTTGGGTATCTACCCCAAAAATCTGAAAACATTTATCCATAAAGACACCTGTGCTCCAATATTCTTTGCAGTTTTGTTTACAGTGGCTAAGACATGGAAACAATCAAAATATCCTTCGATAGATGAATAGATAAAGAAGTTGTGGTCTATATACACAATGGAATACCATTTGGTGGTAAGAAAAGATGATATAGGAACATTTGTGACAACATGGCTGGATCTTGAGAGTATAATGCTAAGCAAAATAAGTCAGACAGAAAAAGCAGAAAACCATATGATTTCACTGACATGTGATATATAAACCAAAAACAACAAAAGAACAAGAGAAACAAATGAGAAACAAAAACTCATATACACAGACAATAGTTTAGTTGTTACCAGAGGGTAAGGGGGGTGGGGGTGGGAGATGAGGGTAAGGGGGTTCAAATATATGGTGATGGAAGGAGAGCTGACTCTGGGTGGTAAACACACAATGGGATTTATAGCTGATGTATTACAGAGTTGTACACCTGAAATCTATGTGAGTTTACTAACAATTGTCTCCCCAATAAATAAATTAAAATGATACACAGGTGAATGAAGAAAAAAAAATATATATATATATATATTTTAAAATTTGTAGTTGATATGCAATATTATATTTGTTTCAGGAATATAACATAGTGATTAGACATTTATATACCTTACAAAGTGATTAAACATTATGTCTAGTACTCATCAGGCACCACTCACAGTTATTAAATATTATAGTCATAGGCATGCAAAATAGAGCTTAAGGTATACAGTCACTATGTTTACTCTTAAGCGTAAGAGTAACACCACTTGTGTTTCCCCAGATATGGCTTTATTCTATCCATTTTCTCATTGACTATGCATGTTGTTGATATGATTCCTGCATCTATATGTTATGCTTTGGTGTGGCAAGGGCTCCGTGACTTTTGCAATTGTTGCCTTATAGCCCTAATAAAATGTAGTAAGTGTTTTGAGGTCAGCTACATTCTCCACTACTTGCCATTTTCTATTGAATGCTTTCTCTTTGGCTCTCTCACAGCCATTTTTTTCTTTCTGTAGTCATGATGTCATGTAGGATACACAAAGCTAGATATCAAGACTCTTGGTGTTGATGTCTTTGATGCTGTCTTTTCACCTGGAGCAGTAAATTAATTTTATTTTTTCATCTATAAAATTGGTAGTCATCATCTCCCCACCCTTTCCCTTCAATTTAATAGAGCATAATCTCTGGATTATACTTCACTGATGTACAAGGCGAGATATCTGATAAAAATAAATAAATATGAATGACTTAAATTACTCCTATACTCCCATTGATTGTTAAAATTAAAATTTACTTTTAATATTTATATAATAATACTTTGGGTGCATATATACTATAGACAACAAATTACATATTTTAATATGTTTATGAACATGTAGGGGTTGCAAGTTTGCCAGGTTGAGTTCAATTGATTGATAATTTCACTTCTGTCTTGTTTACTTGAGAGAAGGTATACTTAAAATTGCTCTCCCAAAGAGCTCCAGGAAGAAACATTTATATTATAGTGGTCTCAGGTGACTTGCATAGTTCTACAGTGCAGTAAATTGATCAATGACTGCTTGTTTCTTGAAGGATATGATTTGGAATTAAAAACATTTATGTGGTCTGGGATAGAGAATAGAAGAAAAATAACTGCTTTTGTCACATGAGATGGGAGAAAAAAAGCAATGTATAAGTTTTCTCATTTTGAGGAATTATAATTAAATATATGATTATGTCATATTTGTTTATTAGAGTAGGTGCAATCAAACCTTAGGCAACCCAATAAGGTTATATCTGACCATTTCCAAATAGGTCCACATTCCTAAGAGTAAGCAGAATTCTAAATAAAATCCAAAACAGAGGTATTCCTATCCTGAGAGAAAGGTAGCCAAAACTACTTTCAATTCAAAGAAGTTTAGTATAACTGCTCTTGCTAATTCTACCCAGTAAAAATTCCCTAATCTTTGGCAATGCCTGATCTATATCTATCTGTCTGTCTATCTATCTATCTATCTATCTATCTATCTATCTATCTATCTATCTATCATCTATCTTTATTAGTTAAATCTGCATATACAGGCATGTACTTTATATGTGTTTACTTTTAATCATTTGCATTTGACTTATTTCCTCATAAAGAATGATATATATTTATGTCTCATTGCAAGTAACAGTTGTAATTTTTCATTCATGATTAATGCAAAATTAATTTAATTAACATATTTCTGTAATACATTTAGCAGTGCATTTTCAATAAATAATTTATAACTGTCTTTATAATAATAAGATCTTGGAAAATCAGTATCATCTTTCATATATGCATTTTTCTAGGAAAGACATATCTAGCAAATGCTTTTTAATGTGTAAATCAGAATTTAACTCTGAATGTCAACTTCAGAGTTTTGATATAAGCCCAGCAATAAATATTCAACAAATACTACATAACATTGTCATTGATAAATTATTTTCTATTATATGCATCCAAAATATAAGCTGCTGGCGGACCCAAGGCATCCAATATTCTTGAGTTGTTTTTTCCTTCAATATTCGAGTAAAAATTTGTCTGAAAATCCTGTTCCCAATATTCATGGCATGGAGGTTGGTCAGACTGACATTTTGCCTGGACACCTGTTCCGTATTTCTTTTAAATCCTTAATTGTCTTCATGTCTTGTTATCCTGGACTCTTTCCTCTGTGTAACCCAGTTATAAAATAAAGCCCTTTTCCTTGATTAATTTAACATACCACACAGAGAGAAAGTTGTGAACCTGTATGTTAACAAAATTTGGGGGTTTCATTTGTGTTGTATATATTTTTAACATCTTTTTGGTGAATATTAGATATTTCTACTGCCATTCTCAGCAATGTGAATACCCCACTGGCTAACTCTTCTTTTGCATCCTCAACAACTGCACCTCAGGGCACATTCCCAAATTCATACCCAAAGTCTAGGCTCTGGGAAAATCCCTTTCCCTTTTCCTCTTGTCTATCTCCATAAATAAAACCTCATTATGCATAGCAACTTATCTGTTTTTGTATAAATCTTACTGCATCCTAGCAAATGTTCTGAGGAATATCATTACTGAACACATATAGATCCATGTGTTATTTTGAGAAACGAAATAAAATTATCTTTTCTAAGATAATTCTGATTCCATCTTTCAACTAACAGGTTTTCCTCTGATTAGCTGTGTGTTACCCAAGGTTATACATGCATATAAATGAAATATGTACACATATATATTTCACTTTCATCCCATTTTTTATTCCACCTTCTAGCATTTCATCCCTCTATAGCTAATTCCTACTGAAAAACGTAAATATTTATATTTTCCTGAACTTTATTTGTTACTAACTTGGTGATGCTACAACTTGCTACCAATGTCAGTCTATTTTCTTCTTGCATTAAAAGATTGAACATTCTGCTGCCACTTCTCCTAACTACTCTATCCTGCCATAATCCTCTGGATTTGACATCTTCCTTTGCTACCACTCTGCTGAAGGGATTCACCAATCATCTTCTTCTAGGAAAATCCTTTTTTCCTTTTCCTCTTGAGGAAAACTCATTTCTTTTGGAAGCTCTTCTCCACTGTAGTTTCTCTAGCATTTGACACTGGTGGCTACCCCCTACTTGATTTTAATCCTTATATTTCACCATCCCACATTTTTCCTCCCAGTTCCTGTGATTTCATTCTTTAGTGTTCTTCTGCTTCTATTTTTACTCATAAAGAACTCATTCATTTGTTTTCGTCCAACTACCACCACTGGACAAGCATTGCCCAAATCTATAATTCCAGTCATGATTGCTCACCATCTTTTCAATCTTGCATTTCAACTCCCTATAGATGCAACTTAAAGTATCAAAAACTGAACTCATTATCTTCTCACACAAATCTATATTTTGTACTTATTTCTTTGTTGTCATTATTCTTATCTGACAAATTTATTCCCAATGTCCTTATTCTAGCAAACTGATTAAATCCATGGACTGTTCCTCTACCTAACACACCTCTTGATTTTAATGATTCTTCTTCTCCATTTTTACAACCACACTAGTTCATACCTAATTTCTTAAAACATTAGCCTTTGTATCTTCCTCATTTATAGTATCATTTCTCATACTAATCTGTATTCAAAAATGGTTACTTACAATTTTTTTATATATACTTATCTCCAGGATCTTTTTATTCTACTATGATCAGCACAGATTTACCTATTTTTTTTTTTCAAATGCAATTTTAATCGCATCACTTTATGTGATCTGGGATTAAATTTCCATTGCCATTTTGCCATTTTGGTCTATTCTAAACACTTCAAGGTCCTTTGTCAATGGTCCTTCCCCCTCAGCAGGAAAACTGGTTTCAATAGATCTTACACATATCTGCTGCTTATTACCTCTAACCATGATATTTTCCCTGTAATGGTCCTTCCTTCTATGTTCCTCATTCAGGCTGATCATTTCACTAAAGATTTTCTCAAAATTTACTTATTCCAAAGAGCCTATTCTGAATTCTTACTCTCCAAGGTGACCACTTTCAATCTTTAACTAGTTTGCAAACTCCAGAGGCAAGTAGTGTGTCTTCTCCATACCTTTTCAATCTTATTACATCAAGTACACTGGTGTATATCTAACAAATGTTAAATGATAGGTTAGCTCTAGAACTAACTAGAAAACAATGTATTGCACATGGTGAGTCATTAAGAAAGTCATACAGTCTTTCTGCCTATAACTTGCTGCCCGCACCCCAACATAACCTCCCCTCCCATTTTTTAAAACTCAATTATTAATATGAAATAAATGAACAGAGTCAGGGAAGAGTAAATACTAAAAATCCCTATTTATTCTGAAGCCCACCCAAGCTGAGCAATGGAGAAGTGACACTCTGAATCAACCAGCATATCTTTAATTTCTCCCTGCTCCAGCTTCTATTGTCTCTTCACTGCCGCAGCTGCATACTGCTATTGTCAGTGGTAAAGATTAGACATCTCTAATTAGAGGCCAGGGTATATTGCTTTTATCTACTCTTAACATGCTTTTACATGGCACCTGGTACTCAAGTCTTAGCTTGGCAGCCATAATTTGAAACGCAAATGAATTCTCAGAGAAATATGGTACATTTTTAAAGAAAATTAAATATATAGAGTAGCAAAATCAACATGCTGGAGACTGCAGAGTTTTAGAGCTGTCAGAGTCATGTACATTTATGCATTACAGTGAATTAAAATAAGCAATCAGGGTCCATGTATCCTACAGAGTCCGATGGTCCTGCCTTCCCCCCCAAATGATTTTCCCCCAGATTTAAAGTCTAGAAAAATTCTCAGTGCAAAACAAGCAGACTGATGTTATCCCATTGACAGTCTAGAAGAGTAGATTTTTAAGTGAGTTAAAAAAAATCAACAGAATCTTTATGATTTATTTTATTCATCTGATAATATGACCATCTTCATAATAAATAATTCATTGTATATAAGATTCTGGTTTTAGATTCAATTTTTATCTCTTTAGCAGTACAGAGTATTTTCAACAACCAAACTATTTCTCAGTCTTTTAAAAATAAAACAAAGAGAATTCAACCAAACTTAGATCCGTGAGGTGCTGGACAGCAATGCCATTCAATAAAAATATCTAACATTTATTATTGCTTGGAATACAGATCCTATAGTTTGGATAGCCTGAGTCATATACGAAACCCACAGTCTCCTCTCCTTCTGATCATTATCAGCAAAAATGCGTCAAGTATTCTCCTCCAACAGGATCAGAGGAAATCACAGGCATTCCACTCTTTGCCATCATTATAGCCCTTCCTCATGCATAAGTACCATTATTGCTACAGGGAATAAGGTATTGCCCTCCAAACTTTGGTTTCTTATTTCCTTGGAGATGATCTGATTACTAGCTATAATATTCAGGCTGTAAAAAACTGGCAACTCTAAATAATAACTGGGCTGCACTGTTTATTTATTGCTGCTTTGGAACAGAGAAACAACTGGAGTCCTTTAGTGCAGTGGGTGAAAAGGACTTTCAGCTAAGAGAAGCTGGCACTGTGTATACACAATGGTTTTGGCAGGGTAACTGCCTGATCAGGGACCCCTAACTTCTTCAGTTCCTATATGCAGGCTTTCATACACATTTAGAGCTTGTGAATTTCTTTTATTTTTGCTATGCCATGAATGAGAATTTAAGAGGTTAAAGTAGGGGCATATTTTAGAAGTATCTCTAATTTAAATATCTGAACCATGTGCAAGATTAGAACATGAGCTTCACTGCATTAAACACTACTTAGACTGTACTGATTCCAATTTTAGTCTTTGTAGTAGTCAGTAGCATTGGTTAAAGAGTTATTTGCCTTTCATGCACATGATAGGGTTGCCTTTTCTGGCCCTCTTGTGCTTGGTTGTGTGTGCCCACATGATTATTTCTGACCAATGATTCATGAGCAAAAATGAAATTTAGTGGCTAATGAGGGACCTTCCAGAGCTCTCCTCTTCTCTCTGCCTAGGCAACCAATCTGATCCATCAGTTTGGATCCTGAATTAAAAACAGTGTTTAAAACCCAGAACAGTTGTGTTAGTCATAAACCATGAACAAGAAATAAAGTTTGCAATTTTAAACTGTTGAGATTTTAATGCTTCTTGCTACTGAAGCATAATCTAACCCAGCCTGATTACTACACAATTTTTATTAAAAAATTGCACATTCTTAGCATAACTCCACCTACTGTATTTTTATTTTAGCTCCCTAAACACACGTTGATAGTAGTATAATACTTAACATCTAAATTACAAAAATTATATTTATACTGCCTCTATCCTTTATTAGTCTATAATTTTCTTGAGGACAGAGACATCTCACTCATCTTTACCTTTTCAGCCCTTAGTATATTGCTTTTATATAGTAGACACTCAAAACTGTTAATTTAAAATGAATCCAATTTACTCTATGTTGATGTTTCAGGTCAGTACTCAAATGGTGAATGAGCTAGTGATGGTTAATTTTTTTAAAGATTTTATTAAAATATAGCTAACATACAATATTATGTTAGTTTCAGGTGTACATCATAGTTATTTAACATTGATATAACTAAAGAAGTGATCGCCATGATAAGACCAGGAACCACACTGTATCATACTATCACAATATTATTGACTATATTCCCTTGCTACACATTACATCCCCATGACTTATTTGTTTTATACCTGGACATTTGAACGTCTTATTCCTTTCATCTTTTTCACCCCTTGTGAAAATTTTCAAGTACAGTTGATATTCAATATTATTTTATATTAATTTCAGGTGTACATCATAGTGGTTAAACATTTATATAATTTAAGAAATGATCACCTGACTAGTCTAGTACCCACCTGCCACTATACATGATTATTACCATATTATTGACTGTTTTCCATGCTTTATTTTATATCCCCATCACTATTTTGTAACTACCAATTTGTTCTTCTTAATCCCTTCACCTATTTCATCCTGTCCCCAACCTCCTCCTATCTATCACCCCAATACATCTAGTACCCATCTGAAACCATATATAGTTATTACAATATTATTGACTATATTCCTTATGTTGGACCCTAAATCCCCATGACTACTTTGTGACAACCAATTTGTACTTAATCCCTTTCCCTTTTCACCTACCTCCCAATCCCCCTCCCATTTGGCAATCATCAAAATATTCTCTGTATCTATGATTTTGTTTCTGTCTTGTTTATTTTGATATTTAGATTCCATATATAAACAAAATCACGTTGCATCTGTCTTTCTCTGTCTGACATACCATACTTAGCCCAAGACCCTTGAGATCCATCCCTGTTACCACAGATGGCAAGAACCCATTCCTTTCCATGGCTGAGCAATATATGTCATTGTATATATATACCACATACTCTTTATCCATTCATTCATCAATGACACTCAGGCTGTTTCTACATCATGGCCATTGTAAACAATGCTGCAATGAACATGTGGATGCACATATGGATGTAGCTCAAAGTAGCGTTTTGGGTTTCTTCGGATAAATACCCAGAAGTGGGATTACTGGGTCCTCTTTGACTCTTGCTATAGCCCTTGTTTATTTATTTTTTACTTGTATAAGTATTGCTACATTAGCTCTATTGTTTGTTTGTTTCCATTTTCATGAAATATCTCTTTCTATCCCTTTACTTTCAGTCTGTGTTTGTCTTTCAATTTGAAGTGAGTCTTTTGTAAGGGTCTTGTTTTCTTATCCATTCTGCCACCCTATCTTTTGATTGGAGCTTTTAATCCATTTACATTTAAAGTAATTGTTGATAGACATGTAGTTATTGCTCTTAGGTTGTTGCAAAAATAATTGTGGTTTTTGCAATTATTTTTAATCTTTTAAACCGCAATTACTTTTGCACCAGCCTAATATTGTATTATTCATATTTCTCATTTTTATTTTTTCATTTTAAGGAAGTCCCTGTAACATTTTTTGTAATACTGATTTTCTGGTGATGAACTCATTTAGCTTTTTGTTGTCTGGGAAGCTCTTTAACTCTCCTTTGATTTTAAATGATAGCTTTGTTGCGCAGAATAATCTTGGTTGCAGGTCTTAGTTTTTCATTACTTTGAACATTTCCTGCCAATTCCTCTGGCCTGCAAAGTTTCTGTTGAGAAATCAACTGATAGTCTTATGGGAGCTCCCTTGTAAGTAACAAACTATTTTCTTCTTGCTGCTTTTAAGATTCTGTCTTTGTCTTTAACTCTGTCATTTTAACTATGATGTATCTTGATGTGAGCCTCTTTGAGTTTATCTTGTTTGGGACTCTTTGCACTTCCTGGGCTTGTGTGCCTATTTACTTTGCCACCTTAGGGACGTTTTCTCTCATTATTGTGTTAAATGGGTGTAAGGAAGATGATAAGAAAATTTGCCTTCATTGGCTGATGTTAGTTGTTGTTGTTTTTTTTTTCCTTTTGTTTTGTTCCCTCAAATGAGAGACTGCATGTGAGGTGATGGTTAGCTTTTGGTTTGCCTTTCGTTCCCTCACATGAGAGATTCCATATGAGGTGATGGTTAGCTTAGGGTTAAGAAAATTCTCCCTTGTCTCATCCCTGGAAGGACAGATATGGGATGATGTTGCTTTCTGTCGGTTTCGCCCACATCAGCAGATGAGGTGAAGAAGTAACTAAGTTATATCAGAATGATGTGACAAGCATGTTGCCAGGCTTTGGAAGGCCTTGGGCCAATGGTCCCAGGCAAAAACAGTAAGTGTTGTTTGTCCAAATAAACTGGCCCTTCAGCCAGATGAGCAATATTTTCATCACAGTAACTGCCGAACCCTCCCGGAACTGGCCATTCCCTGAGGGGGAGGCAGAAACACAGAGCTTGTCTCTAAGATATATCTAAAGAGATATATAAGACAAACTTTAATTGGTAGTACAGGATTCTTTTGTTCATTGGTTATTGGTGATTTAAAATTTAGAACTTTGAATTTATCAGCAACAACAGCGACAACAGCAGCAGCATTCTTGGGAGCTTGTTAACATTTTAAAAACTTATATACAACATGCAGCTTGCAGCATCAGGAGATTCCCTAGCTTCCAGCCACAGATCTGGTGAGTTCTGGCCTCTTCAGGGTTGTTCTCTATTGTTTGTTCACAGCTTGTAACATCAGGGGGCACCCTAATCTCCAGCTGTGGACCTAGTGAGATCTGATCAGTTTCCCGACCTCTCCAATGTTGTTTCCCCAGGGTTTGATGAGATTTTTGGCATATGCAGTTATTAGTTAATATCTTATAGAGTTTATTGCTACATCTGAATACTCCTTATTGATGTTATTTGTGTATTTAGCCAAGTAACTTTTGATCAATGGTAAACATATGCTGGGATCTCTTAAACTTGTGTGTATGTATACTCCTTTGACATGACATTGTTATCAATGTATATAATTTAGTATCAACTGTCTTTATCTTTTGTCATTGCATATTTTTTTAATTGCCTTTGCCTTTTGACATTGTATATTTCTAAATAAGTTAATTAGCTATTGCTAAATAAATTAATTAGTGCTTCGCTAGCGTGTCCTCCCCTTTCTTTCCCTGACTTGTCATTACAATAGGTTTTCAATTTCTTGCTCTCTCTTCTCATTCTGGTATCCTCGATGAGAATGTTGGTATGCTTGATGTTGTTCCAGAAGCCCCTTAATCTGTCTTTTTTTTTTTTTTACTTTTTTTTTCTTTTTGCTCTTCTTCAGGTTTTTTTTTTTTTTTTGCTACGTTATCTTCTAAATCACTGATTTGATCTTCTGCTTCATCTAATCTACTGTTGATTCCTTGTAATGTATTCTTCATTTCAATTATTGTATTTATTTCTGACTGGTTCTTTTTTATGTCTTCTATCTCCATTTCTATGTTTCTTATTTCTTTGTTAAAAGTCTCACAGATATCATTGAGCATCCTTATAACCAGTGTTTGAACTCTGCGTCTGGTAGATTGGTTGTCTCCATTTTGTTTAGTTCTTTTCTGGAGATTTGTTCTGTCCTTTAATTTGGGACATGTTTCTTTCTCTTTGCATTTTGGCTGCCTCCTTGTTTTTGTGTCTATGTATTTGGCAGGGCTATTGTGTCTCCTGGCCTAAGTAGAATGGCTTTATGTAGTAAGTGTCAAGTGGTACTCAGTGGAACAGTCTTCCTGGTCACCTGAACCAGGTACTCTAGGTGTGCCCCCTGTGCGTGTTGCATGTGCCCTCCTTTTGCAGTTGAGCCTAGGTTCATGTTGGCACATTGGTAGGATGAACTGACCCTTGGACTGATTTGTTGTGAGGACTGGGCTCACAACACTGGAGGAGCTGTTGTGCAGGGGCTTTATTCACCCTGCAGGATTTGTTTAAGCAGAGTTCTGTGCCTGACTAGTCTTCCCATTGGGTGTACCATCCTCAAAGGTGGCCAGGTGATGCTCTAGCTGGGTCCAAAGCTAGCCACTGAGCATGCCAACTCTGGGCCTCCTAGGAGGAGCCCCACCACAGTCCAAGTTCAGCTGCAGCTTGTGCCCTTCCCTGGGCCACCTGGCATGAGCCACAAAGCAATCCTCAGATGGCAGCCTCCCCAACAGGACTTGAAGGTCTCTCAAGAAGCCAAGCTGCAAACCAAGGCTGGTTGTCACTATTGCCAAGCTTGGGGCTGCTTAGCAAGAGGTACAGGACACACTGAGGCCAGATGCTGCTTGTTTGTTTTCTGTGGACTTTTGAGAGATTTTTGGAAGGTCCTCAGCATGAGCCAGGACAGTCTATTTGTATGGAAAAGCCACTGGAACTGGCCTGGGTGTGCCTGAAAGTCGGGTGGGATGGGATCTCAGGACATCACCAGGGCTTGAGTGGCCAAGAGGCATTGGTCAGGTTAATGGAGACTCAGATATGGTGGCCACCTGCATCTGCACACTGGGAATGGGGAGGGTTCAAAAAAGAGAGTGGATTCTGCCAGCATTTATGCTTGGGAAAAAGCTGCCCCTTCAGCCATCACCCTGAATCCAGAAAACTCAGTTCCACCCCATATGTCCCTGGTGCCTTCCAAGTTACTGCCCTAGTTCTGGAGCTCAGAGCAAGTGAGTCTGTCAGTAAGTAAGTCCATGCATGGGCTCTTTAAGAAGATTGCCTAGCACTGTAATCACTCTCCATTTCACTCAGCCACAATCTCTGCTGGTTTTCACAGTCTGAAGTTGCAGGGACATCTCTTCCTGGCACTTGAACTCTTGGCCGGGAGCCTGGTGTGGAGCTAGGGCCCTTCACTCCTCAGCAGGGATTCTCACAGCTGCGATATCCCTCTCAATTTTTAATAGTACCACATAGGTGTGAGACCAGTCTGTTCCGCATCTCCACCATTCTTACCAGTCTTGAAGTGGCTTCTTCTATGTATCCTTAGTTGTATAACTTCAGTTCAGCTAGACTTTAGGCAATTTTCAATAATGGCTGTTCTGTAGTTTAGTTGTAATTTTGATGTGGTCAGGAGAAGTGGGAAGCATAGTTTTTACTTACTCTGTCATCTTGACCAGAAATGATGATTAATCTTAAATAACACTTTTTGGATAAATGTCTCTTGAAGTTAAAAAAAGAAAAATGATGATGTCAATTCGACATAGTAGAGTATACTTCAAATTTAGCATGAATTTAACTTGATTTTAGCTGTGTGACCTCTGATAATTTATTTTGGAAAATATTTATTAGTTGCCCATTTTTTCCATGCCAGACAATGTTCTAGACCCTGAAAATACTAAGAGTAATAAGTGTTCCTGAAGAATTAACAAGGTCATTGCAGGTCACATAATGAGTTAGAGTTTTATTCTTTGATAAATTAGATGATATTATCTAGTTTAATTAATAGATTTGCTGTAAGGTTTGAAGGAAACAATATCCGTATAAGAGTATTGCAAATTTCAAAGAATTTTATATATGTAAACATAAGATTTTCATTTTAAAGTTTTTAAATAATGAATTTTTGATAGTAATTATCCACATAGATATGTTTAATAATTCACTATTTTAGATATTTGATGACTCATTTCATGCAACTAATTGAAGTTCACAAAAAGATAACTTTTAAACTATTTAGTAACCATTATGAAATTTTAGATCAGTGTTTTAGTTTGGAAGAGGATGTGTGTTTTAAAAAACAATAGCAATAAATAAAACTTTAGTTTGGCAGAATACAATTCTAATTTCTAATTTTAAAAAAGACAACCATTTCCTGGAAAACAGCACTGATTTACTGTACATTTAGTACAGAATAATAATCAAGAGTGGATACTATGTAGGAAGGGAGAAGAAAATTTATCGTAACCCCTGGTTATAAAAATGATCGATCCAAATGTATCTGATTCATTCAAAGAAAAAAAATTTATGATTTTTGAATATATAGAAACAATATATATTGAAAGATAAATTTATGCTTAATGTGCCAGAGTCAATTAAAATGTATAAACACCTACCAAAAAACTACCGTAAGTTTTCTGGGCAGCAGATTTAATGGAATATTCCCTAAACAGTGGTTTATTTCATAATATCTCAGTGGTAGGAATGAGGTCACCTCACATGCTTCTAGAGAATTTGCATTGTTTTGACATATCATATCAGCAGGTCCTCAAATAATATTATTCTGTTCAAGGTCATTTCCTTATAACATTGATGAGATTCCATAGGATCTGAGCTCTTGTATAATAAAATCGGTTTTGTTGTATGTTGTTTCACTTAAAGTCGCAGACCCTATTGATAGTGTTAAGTGAACTTACTTTACATCAATTTAGTTATTGTGCTTTTTAAATATGTCATCAATAATTATCTTTGGCCTTCATTCATTTAAAGAAATGTTGGTTGAGTGTCCATTCTGTTCAAGCCATTCACTGGGCCTTGTAGTCAGTCATAATAAAAAATTTTTTTGAATTGTAAGATAAAGACCTTGCTCTTAAGAAGCCTAACAATCTAGTTGGGTACGCATGAAATAACTAGCTAAGTAATATGACTTCTTCATAATTTTTAAATCTTATTGCAGGTAATAAATTGACCACAATTGAATAACCCAGAAATATTTTCTGTGCTTATCTTATATTTATTCTATACAGCAAGACCAATCTGTCAGAGAGCATAAAGTGTCCTTCAAAAAATAGATATCTCTAATAACACATGTAAATTCACATGAGAATTTGGGAAACTTGATATATTGGTATTTAAGAAAAAAAACTTCCCTTTCTCTAAGACAGAATGTCAGCAGTACAGATTAGCCTAAACACCATAGATAGAATTAACTGTTATGAATCTGATGGTGACAGAATGAAGTGACTATCTTTGGTCATGTGAAGGCTGATCTGAGGCTAGTAGCGAGCCAGGCAGAGACAGAGCCCACTATAAGATTCCAGGACAAATGTGGGTGCAATTCTGGTTGCTTTATATTTCGTTCTCTCTCCATGTATAGCAACCTTATAGGTAAAATAAATTTGATCCTCTCTGAGTTTTCTGTGTGGATCCAGATTGTCTTAAACTATTTGGATGGCCTCCCTTTGTCAGTTATTGATTTAAAATTGGGCTTGTAAACCAGGACTAAACCAATCAGTATAGCATTCTTCTAGTTATAGGGTTTGATTCAGGGAAGGGCATACGATTTGAATTGTCCTAATGAGAGAAAACCTCAGGATTCTGTTTGGTGGTTATAAAAAAGAGAAGGTATTTATCTTTTCTTGGATGTTAACCAGAAAGCATATATCTCTGGCATCAACTAGCAGACATCTTGGGGCATGGAAAAACCATTTTATGGGCAAAATATAGAGGAAGGTAGAGGCAAGAGAATGACAAGACAGTGGAGCCCCAAAACAGTAATGCTATCAACTCTATTTCCAAAATCCTCAAATGTCAATAAAGCACTATTAAGTCAGTAGTGCTATGGGTGAGTTAGAGATAGGCTTAATTGGCTCTGGGACAGAGGATTATGGTGTCCACTCCCCCACATCTGCTATCACCAGCAAAGTATAATTATGCTCACCAGAAGGGTCATCATTTGCAGAGAGCGCTACCTGATGAGACAGCTGGAGGGGAAGAAGCAGGGAGACTGCACCCACAATGCATGTAGCAGAACCCTAGGAAATTATCTGGGTGACACTTGGTGGGGCACTAGCCATCATAAAATAAGATATTATTATAGAGAGAACATTGATTTTCAATCCACTATTTTAGGTGTACAATGATATGCCATCTGTGTACTTCCTATAACTCAATCTAATCTATTTCTTTTCTTCCTCCTGAAAATTTAATGGAATTCAGATTTTCTTATTTTTTTAAGTCACTTAAGGATTTTTGCCCTTATATGGATCCTTCTTCCTTAGGTATTAGAGTCTCTTTATGATTTTATTTTTTTTTACTATGTGATACTTTACAATACTTTTTTTTTTAATTTTTTAAAATTTATTGGGGTGACAATTGTTAGTAAAATTACATAGATTTCAGGTGTACAATTCTGTATTACATCATCTATAAATCCCATTGTGTGTTCATCACCCAGAGTCAGTTCTCCTTCCATCACCATATATTCGATCTCCCTTACCCTCATCTCCCACCCCCCACCCCCCACCCCCCTTACAAATTTTTTACCCATCATTGTTCAGTGAGGAGCAGGGAGATCATAGGTTGGGATCCAATAAGATCCTTGGGTACAGCCATTCTCCACACCTGGATTCAGGTGATATGGCTGCCCTCTGTAAGCCTCCACTCATTGGTACCCACACTCAGTTCCCTTGATCATGTCACTAATCCCCCCAAGACTGTCTTTTGGCTTCTTTCATGTTTTCTAAGCTTTTTTCTCTTTTTCTCCTCTCTGATTCTCCCTTATCTCCAAGTCCAGAGAGAATCGTAGTTTAATTTTCCTTTTTCCCCCTCTCTATGCCATAGTGAGCATAAACTGGTTATAAAAGATTTTTCCCCCTAACACCATGGCTTATACAACAATTTGGGCTTTGTGTCCTAGAAAGACCAAAATTAACTTCATTTGTTTTCCTTTGCATTGGGCTGTGCCTCATTTCTCTGCAGTGCTGGAGTCCAAGATCAATTTTGCAAGAGCATGTGTGTGTGTTTGTGTTCAAGGTAAACAAAGGTGTAATAGGGATTAACAAACATCCTTGGTAAATATCATACCACAGCAGTCTATACAGTGGTACAATATTTTATAAAGTGCACATCAGTGCTAAAGTGTATTGCATAAAGTTAAACATTCTAGAATGTCACAGAGAAAGAGAAATTCAGTGAGCCCCAGGGAATCAAGGAATCTTTCATAGAGTACATCAGAATTCAGAGAAATTATAATAGAAAAATCTAATAAGTCAGGGAATTCTAAGTTAGAAGAGCAATAGAACAAAGGTATAGATAAGGGAATAAATAAGTGTGCCCTTGGAAAAATGACAAAGTTCACATGAGTCATTTATGCTTATGAGTTAAAAGTGTAACTCTAGAAATCAATAATGATATCTGTATGCAAAATAATACCTTGAATTATGATAATCGGTTTTGTTGAATTTACGACAAATTTGTAACGATGAAGAGTTGTTGGCCTTCTATGATGTGTAAATATCATAAATTTGTTATCAGTACATAAAATTTCTTGTACCTTGTATCTGTTCTTGTGTTTTGGATTATTTGTTGCATAAAATTTCTTGTGCCATAATATGTTAAAAAATAAATGCTAAAATTCCTTTATAATACAAAAAACAAGTACCTAAATGTAACAAATAAAATTTTGATTTAAAAAATTAAAACAAAAGATTATTTTTTTCCTGAAAGTTTGGGCCAAAAACATGGGTGTGGTTTATACATGGCAAAATACGGTATAAGTAGCTGTCCTTCCAGAAGCGTGAGGTGTCTGGTATTCTTAACCAGTGACTTTTATACACAAAATCATTATTCACTAATTACTTTATTTTAAAAGTAACATAGAATTTATTAAAGGTATAAACTCATAAACCTAGTTATTTCTTAATCTATTAAGTTCAATCTTATATCATGTTATTGTGTCTTAATAATCACTGTTAAGTGGGCTTTCATGACGTGAGCAATTCAGCTAGCTTACTTAAACATTTTAGCTGCCTTTACAAATTCAGTTATTTTATTTCCTTGTTAAGTATTTCATTTTTTATTAACAAATAAAATTTACCCAAGTAGTCAAATAATGCTTGCAAAACCAATATATTAAGTTTATGGATATGGTGAGTCTTAAGTTATCTTAAATTTTATAGTACTTTATAATACATCAGATTCTCATAACTTTCAAATAAAAACAGCAACCAAAATCCATCACTTAATCATATGCTTAATTGAAATCTTCTCAAAAAATTCACTAGGTTAAATTCTCTTAAATATCACAAGTTCTTAAGTTATCAAAAATGCATAGATAATTCCTTATCACAAAATATTAAATTTATGAATTTGATTTGGTTCATCATTTTTCCATTTAACTCTACATTTCCTCAGGGTTAAAAAAAAAATCCACTCAGGACACCAATTATGTCAGTTCAAATAATTTGGAGTTCCCTTTCAAGACAAATTCTTAAAATTGCCTTCCTAGTTAGTCAGGGTTGTTTCTTAACAAGAGATTGTGGCCAGTGGGAGAGTTAGAGATGCAGACGTCTGGGAACCTTATCCAAAAGATCAGGAAAGACAGATAGATCTGCAACTGAAGTGATATCAGGCTTTAGGTCTATAGTAATGTTACACTTCAAGAAATTCCCCTTTTCATTTAAAGAATTGGCAACCCACTCTTAAATTAGCTAACTTTCTTCATGCTGCAGTCATTGTGTTTTGTTTTGTTTTTAGTTTATTTGGCCCTTTTAAGATGACATCAGGTTGAATTTTGTCTTCTTCCTTTTACTTTTCTGGCTCCATATCCTACTTTCTAATATCATTCAAGCATTCAAACGACAATACCAAATGGTGAAATATTTTCTAAGCAAAGTGTAAGAGAAAAATCTGCCCTCATTTTATATTCCTCTAAATTACCAATAAACCTACTGTACATTATGCTCTGATGAAATTCAATGTATCTTGAAAATATTATTATGAATGAAACACAGTTCTTGTCCTCCAGTAATATATGTCAAGTTAGGGAAATAGACAAGCAAAGAAAATTTGAAAGCCCTTTGTAAGTGCTAGCTCTGGAACTAATGGAAGAGGACACTGAATCTTTTCTTGGAATTACCAAGGTATTTTTCTTCAGAGAAAACACTTGATTGTTGCATTATCCTTTCAATTTACTTTAATGCTTTCTCTTAGGGTAATGCTAATAGACAGTAGGTCTCAGAGCTCAGTCCTGGACTGGGAACAGCATCAGCATCACCTGGAAATTTGTTAAAAATACCAACTCATCATTGCAGATCTACTGAAACAGAAACTCTTTGGTGGGCCCTGTAATATTGATTTAAGAAGTCCTCCAAGTGATTCTGATTCATGTGGAAATTTAAGAACCACTGCACTACAATAACACTAAGCTAAGTAATGGTGATCTCAAATTATGTGCATCTGAAAAAGAGATCATGTCCCAAAGTGAGGATATAGTACATGGGATGCAGACTATGAGGAGCATTACAGACTGCTGATTCCTCAATGAAAGCTACTAATTCTGGTTTTAGGTACTGAACGCCACTATAAACTAATGGTGGGGGGAAAAAAAAGTCGTGCCAGATCTCTCAAACGATAACTGCTCAAATATTGCATTTAAGCATCTTGAAGTAATTCTGAACCTAATGACTCTGGATGACCTGTTGTATGACTATCAGCAAAAAGGTGAAAAACTAATGAATAAAAGACCTTTGAGTTATGCACTTTATAGCAAGTTTAGTTCCTTAAAGCACAGAGTAAAATGTTAACAAACAAAAAATTACTAGTTTTCTGTTCAGGGAAAAAATAGAGGTAGGATGAACAGGCTTTTGACAGGATAATAACCCTTCTAGGGAAAAATCTCTTTGGGCGAATCCTACTTTAAAGAATTAAAATGTACTGCATGAATGAAAGCATCAAAGGAACTAAAAAGAAAGAAAAACATGAAGAAAAGTCTGACGCTACCATCTTCTGACATATTTAATAAATTCCAAGTCCATCGAGATCAAGATCTTTGATATAGAGTGCTCCTCTCCCCTTTCATCCCCAGAGAACCAGAAAAACAAATGTTCAATGATGTGGCATGAGAAACCAGGTCAGGTGAAACAAATAACTTGCTCCCCTCACCAACAAATCCAAGATGGTCAGTCACTTATGTAGAGCGCCACTAATTTCCCCAGATAACGCCCTAGTTTAAGGATAACACAGGAATAGCTATCAGCTATTCTTACTTAACTCTACATTTACTCAGTGGGGTAAGGAAAGCTATTAAGAAATTTAGGGAGAAATTTGTAAAAGTCCTACTTTGGCATAATTAATTAACTAAGATTAAAAATTTCAGAGCCTATTTATAATCCAAAAAGAATGAGTTTGGTTTCTGAGGCTAATTTTCTTTTGATGCTTATGGATTAATACATCGGGAAGTGTGGGACATGGTGCTTGATTTACAGAATCGACTCTGGGTTGTCTTTTCATTTAGGGGGTATGTCAGAGGGATAAGAAGAGAATAGAGTAAAATTCTGTTTCAGCCTTGAAAACACAAAGTAGGGAACATTATAAAACGTGTTTATAAACCTTGTTTAGATTGTAGTTGAGTAAATGTTTTTCAGTCTAGTTGTGGCATGTAAGCACACCCAAGAGCAAAGAGATTTTTAACAGTAAATAGGAAAATAACTCCTATATTGTGAAAAGGAAGTTCTCCACCTCCATGTATTCAATCTTGAAAAAAGTATTAGTTAGAAGTAACCTACTAATATCTAACATAGAACACACACAAGAGAATATTACATGTTTTAGTCTACACACAATAAATTATGACATGAACTGTAGGAGCCAAAGAAATTAGTCTGTAACAATATCTCTACTTAAGTTTAAGTGCTTAATGAATTAGCTCCATGATGGACAGTAAATAATTAAATCTTTTCTTTCTTCTATAGGTATATTTTAATAAACACCATAAGGGTAGACATCCAAATTAAAACATTTTGTCTGAAAAAGTTACCGAAAGACATCTTATTCAAACCTGTTTGGGGCAAGATGAAAAATATGCTGTATTTCTTCACATGTGTCTCTCAAATGGAATTATTTCTCATAGAAATATGCCACTTCCAAAGTAAAACACTCCTGTGCTAGTTGGTCCATTTTCTGGAATGACAAGCTACTTCACATCTTGCCACACCCTAAATAATGGATCTCTGTAACTTGCAGAAGCGAATTCCCAGTGCAGCCTCAGCTCCCAGCTCTTCACATCCATAAACTGAAAATTAACAGCAATTTTTCATTATGACACTCTGACACCAACTGTGCTCATAAGTGTTTCAGAAAAAATACAGCATGATATGATTTCCATACATATACATTCTTTCAAGGTTTCAAGTACAACATTTTTCAGACCCACTTATGTAAATACAATGATACTCTAACAGAGGGGGGATTATTATTATATTTCATTTTAAATGTTTAAGAAATGAAAACCTCACAGCAGAAATTTGAACTAGTACATTATTTTCTTGATTCACAGGGTTTGAAGAGACACTGAATAAATAGTCCTCCCTGAAGCAATGTTTCACTTATTTTCTTTAGGTCTGTGAAATGTCTATAATACAGTCAAATAAGCCTTGCCTCAGGTTTAGTGTCTTCTGTTTATTAGCAGAATAGTGTGCACCTGCTCGAAACACTTGCATATTTTAACTCAGCATTTTAAACCAAATTTAATCGAGCATGCATTAGCACACTGACTCACCATCAAGTACATTAAGGAGTTAGGGTTCAATTCATAAATGGCTTAGCAAGATGGATGTCCTCTCTCCCCTGCCTCCTTGTTGCTCTTCTAGTCTCACCATCCCACGTGGAGGATTATCTATCATAGCCGAGCAGTAGCTTTATCTTTACTGTCAAGTAGAATTAGGAGGTTAACTCTTAGAGGCAAATCCATAACACTCATGGTTTGTTGTTCATGATACAAGGGGAATTTTATTTGTGATTATAAATAGGCATATTTTCAAAAGGAAATGTCCATCAATCACAAGAGCATGAACCTTGTGCATGACAATTTTTCTTTTCATCTGTAACAGCAGCTGACAATTCTGTTTCCTATTGGTATCAGAAAAAAATGGGAAGCCCTTTTAATTTGTTCTATCTAGCCTGGGGTTTATTGTCATTTTGTGCTCTCTCAAAATATGTGTATTTATTTTTCAAGTAAAATATGACACATTAATGAAATCGTTTATTTCTTATTTAAATACACTGTTTTACTTCTCTTCCTATATCTGTGGACAGTCATTCTTGGTTTCCTTAACCAGCTTCTGCTTTTCAGCAATTTTTTTTAGAGTTCTTACTGTTGTCCCAATACAGGTGCTGGTATATAGCATCCAATAACATAGAATGTTCTTTGCCCTCATATAACTTACATCTTTGTGGTGGTGGAGGTTGGAAATACACAATAAACAAGTGAATAAACACATAAAAGCGAAGATGTAATTTAAAATAATAATAAGTGACATGAAAGAAATAAGCAAGATAATACAATAGGAGGAAACTAATTTGGGCGGATTTCCCAATTTATCTATTTAATTAAATTCAATTAATGTTTATTTTATTTTGCATACTAACTTTGAACCAATTTCTGTTTGATAATGGGTTTACAAAGGTAAATAGATTTGGCTTGTACTTTAACAGAATTTACATTCCAACAGACAGAAATGAAACAAATAGAATAGATGGTGATCAGCGCTATTATAAACTCTCTATGGTCGGAGGAAAAGGGAACTCTCTGATGTTGCCTGTAGAGTGAATAAGACTTCCCAGAGCAAAGGACAGCAGAGCGGACCATTGAAGAAGCAATCAGAATTAATTCAAGTGTTATTAAGTTAAAGAGCATTGCTGACAGATGTGTAAAAGCATGGATGTTTAGTTCATGTACATTTGGGGACTCATTTCAGTGTGAGTAAAAGCATCATGTTGTCAGTACTAGGTCATGAATAATTGTGTGTTAGGCTTTGGTGTTTGGAATTCACCCTGAATGCAGTAGGAAACTGGTGGAGAATTTTAAAAAGAGTAACAGTGAGACCATATTTGGGTTTTAGAGAGATCATTTGATTAACTGGGATGAAAACATCATTCTAGGGAATGGATGGAGAGCCGGGAAAGGGCAGAGAGAATGATGAGGAAACATTGCAGTAAGTAAGGGCAAGATCCATAATGGCCTGAACAAATATGGCTAGCACAGCATAGGCTTTCAGTAATTTTTTAAAGTGAAGAATACTGAATGAATTCCTGAATTAGAGGAGGTCCAGATAAGAGAGTAACTTGGGATTGAAAATGACTTATTGATTTAAGTGATGGCTTGTTCTAATGAAATCTGATGTAAATTATAGCTTTTAGCAGAAGAACTGATGGGTGGAATGTGCTCAAGTCCTAATCCAGGTGTTCCACAGTAGTTCTTTCAATTAGGGGTGATTTTGCCCTGCAGAGAATATTTGACAATTTATGAAGACATTTTTGGTTTTCACAACCTGGAGGCACAAGGACGTGCTAATGGCATCTAGTACATACATGGTAGGTACACTACCCAGCATTCTGCAATGCACAGGGTAGTCCCCCACAACAAAGAATTAGCCAGACTGAAATGTTAGTAGTGCCAAGGTTGAGAAACCATGGTCTAGAAGAATAATCTCACTAAGTGTGGGTAAACCTGCTCAGTACAAAGCCCAAGGAGCAAAAGCTACCGCACAGAGGGTGATGTCTAAAAGAGGACTCACTCTAGGTCCACAAGCTTTGTTTAAGTCAGTCCAGTAAATAGGCTGTTTCTTTCATCCCTGCTTTTCCTTTCTATGTCTTCAGAAAAGACACAGCTAAAGGAGATATCTGTAGGACACATCTCTTGTTGACATTTACTTCTTTGTAATATGCATACATATTGCTGTTGGTCATGATACAATATTGGAATTTTCTAACCACTTTGGGGGAGAAAAGCAGCAGTGACACCCTTGATAGGTTAATACACCCAAATTTCAAAACCTGTGTTTAAAAGCATGATGTAATCAACAGAAAGAGGATCAAAATGGAATCGAAATATCTGAGATTAGTCTCAATTAATGATGATAATAGCTAATATTTACTGAGTGCTTATTAACCATATATCTTTCTATGAGTTCACATGTATTGTCTCACATAATCCTTAAATATCTGCATTTTGCAGACAAGAAAACCAAGACATAGGAGAGTTCACTGACTTGGCAAAGTCCCATGACTAGCAAGTGTTGGAGCCAGTGCTCACATTCACGTATCCAATTCTAGAACAACACTCATACTCAGTGGGATACTGCTTCTCTGACTACTTGCTCTAATTGTTATAATGCTATACTATTTTCTACATGGACAAAAAAATCTAATCTTTCCAAGAAATGAAATGGAAACAGACATGCAATGCTGTCACAATGGTTCCTTAGTAGAATCTGTTGAAGAATTCAAATTTGGCAAGTAGAACTGAGATCAAGTTTTGTTCATTCTTCCTCAGTTGATGAATTCTGGTGGAGAGTGGGTGGATGATTTTAGTTGGTCCTAAACTGAGGTGACAACCACTCCTTTCAACTGAATAGGAAAATTCTTAGCTGTAAGAAAACTTGAAATAAAAGAAAATTGAAGCAGGTTTTTTTTGTTTTTCAATTGAAAAATAATATTCCTCCATGTATGTATTGTGCAGCCTCTTTATTTTGTGTGGTGAACCTTTTGAAAATGAAAATTCGTCTAGATGAAAAAAAATCCATACAGGAATTAAGTCTTGTTAGAACCTAACACAGCTTGCAGTAAGTAAATTCTGTATTAATTCTATCTATATAACCAAGTTGAGGAACAAAGTAAGTAATCAGTATATGAATTAGGCACCCAACATACAAAACACTTGGCAGTAGTAATATTGAAAAATATTTTTTAAAACTTTATGGTCAAAGTAATAAAATTGTAACAGAATTTTATCTTCTGTTTTCTTATTTTTAATTATGGATCAATTGTTTGTTTCAATAAAAAAAGAAGAAAAATGAAATAAATTACAGCAAACTTTAAGTATGCATTGTTTTCTCCGAGAGATACAGAAAACTAAACGTTTTGACTGAATATGGCCATTTGAAAGTAATATTTAAAAATTCCCAGCATCTGTCACATAGTAGGTTTTTGCTGAATGTTGAAGTTTTTGGAAAATCTTCCCCAAAGTTTAAAGGGATTAACAAGTAGTGTCTAATCTGACATGAATATATGTCTAAGAAAGATAGAGAATCCAAGGAATATATAAGTAATTTGATTAATTTGCCTAAGCATTAAATGGCAGAACTGAGATGAGTGTCTTCAGGAGAAACTTGAACTCCTGTGTTATGACTGAAGGGTTCACTTTATAATGATATTTCATATAACTCTTTATACAGCATCTTCACCCACATTATTTCATGTAACTCTCTAATGTTCTTATGAAGGTAGTGTTATAGTATTCCCATTTTACAGACTCAGAAAGTTTTAATAACCACCCTAATGCCAAAATAAGATTTGAACCTCAGTCCTTAGACAATTGTCAGAATGTTTTTGAACATTATAGTTTGTATATATTCCCTCAATCCATTCCAAAACTGGAACCTGTTTAACCTCTTACTTTTCACATGAGGAAACCGTCATTTTTACCTTTATTTGTACACAGTCCCATTCATGTATGGGAAGCAGGCAAGACTTCCATGAAAGCAAAGTCATTCAAAAAATTTTCCACAGTCTTATTCCAACCCCCTGAACTATTCTATTGACAGTCCTTACTGTTTTAACGATCTTGGAAACCAGACTTGAAGATTTATTATAACATCCATGGATAACTATCTTTTAACAAGTTCAGAGCTTGTGGGTTTTCTCCAATCCCTTGCACTTGAGTGGTGGGTTGAGGCATCCTTTGCTCTTTGCATCCTGACTCTCTCCATCTTGTAGCTCCTATCTTTGGAGATTTACCGAGAGAAATGTGCTGTGTTTGTTAGCATGCACCAGTGCCAAATCCAGTTGCCTCATGCCTGTTCTGGCATGGTTACACTCCTCAGCATTTTATCCAAGCAGTGTACGCCAGTCTCTTTTACAGTTAACTGGTAAATAATTTGCTGGTTTGGGGCATTCAGTGGATGGTAGTATAACATGGTGAAAGTTTTCCTTTCCTTTTGCTCACAGAAAACATCCTATATTCACTCAGTCCCTGTACCAAAGGAAAGGGTGTTTGCACCTCCAGAGGGGAGAGGATTTTTAATCCTTTTTTTTGTTGTTATTGGTGGTGGTGGTGGGGGGGGGGAGTTTGTTTGTTTGTTTATTTTACCTGAGATAGAAAAAAAAAGAAAACAGACAAAATTGTCCACAAAATTTTTTTGCACAGTAAAAATTGTAACAAGATATTCTCTGAGATAAATAAGCTACAGTTCCATTTTCTGTGAGAATCCAGCTTTTGCTGTCATTTGTTAGTAACTTGATTTTTTTTTTAAGTTTATTGGGGTGACAATGCTTAGTAAAGTTACATAGGTTTCAAGTGTACAATTCTATAATACATCATCTATATATCACATTGTGTGTTCACCACTCACAGTCAGTTCTCCTTCTGTCACCATATATTTGATCCCTCTTACCCTCATCTCCCCTCTTGTTTCATTCCTGAATCAGTGACTTAAACTGTAACTGATTAAGAAACCAAATGGCAAATTCCCACTTACAGAAACGCAACTTGTTTGTTTAAAAATATTAAGTTCTAAACCAAAGAATTCAGAAACTGTTCCATAGAAAAACCCTTTCTTTTACCAAGTAGGTATTTAGATAACTTGTTTATTTTAAAGACTATCCTTTCTAATTTAAATTTGAATTTTGCTAGCTGAGTAATCTGCATTGTTAACTGCTAGCTAAAAATAACGCAATGAGAAAATCACTGGGAAAAACTTAAGGCAAGGCAGAAACATAATTCTTTCAAATTTCCCTTTTTGGGAGTAATAGAACTTTTTATTAAATTTATTAGGGTGACATTGGTTAGTAAAATTATATAGATTTCAAGTGTACAGTTCTATAATGCATCATCAATATATTGGAGTAATAGAATTTTAAAGTGAATAGTCAGAATAAATAATGGGTACAATATTTTTCCTCCTTTAAGTTTGATGATTTTGTTTTTAGTAAACAAGAATTTTTAAGCTTTTTCTAGCTCTTCCCTCAAAGAAATAATTGATTGCTCTTTTTCATATAACAATGGGAAGTGACTTAAAGTGGATCAAGTGCTCAATTTACTAAAACCTGTGCTCATACACTTCTATTGCTAAATGAAGAGAATGGATTGCTAGGATCTTCTTTTTAACGCCTGTTTCTTCAGCCCACTTTCTGAAATATTGTAGTTGAAATTCACATGCTGTAATTAGTTCACTGTAAAATTAATTCATAAATAGCCTTGAAGAGTTAGTCAAGGAGTTAGAAAAATCTATGACTTGAAGAAATTTGAGATATTTTGATTTGTGTATTGTGGGCATAGTGATTTTTTTTTTTATCACTAGTATTAGAAGGTTTAAATGAACCCTACAGGTTAATTATATTGTTATTTACTTTTATTATGGAGTGGTTAAATTTCAAGGAGCTAGATATTAAAAATTTGTATGATATCAAGGTAAGTCCCAATGTTTAGCTCTCATCTCATCTCTGGCCCTGGGCTTTGCTTGTGTCTACCTCTAACTCTATTTGTAGACAGGACAAGTCTACAAATACTTCAGAATCTTTGATTCTTAGAAGTTTAATATCTAATCATGTTATTTAAAGGCAAACATCAATTAGAACCATAAGAATCAAACTAAGGTTTTTCTAATGGGTTGTCTCTAAATATTTAGCACTGTAAAAATATTTAACTAGTATTTCACTTTGAACCCAGAACATTTTTATTAAAGAGAGTAAAAGGATTATTAAAATAATGTACAGGCTATAGTAGAGCATAAACTATTATCTATTTCATATGTTTCAAAGACCTTTAAAGTATAATTTTAAAAGTAAAAATAAATACATTTATGAATTCCTTTTTATCTTTTTAAGGTGAAAGGAGTTAAAAGATGGAAAGTGAGTACTTCATTTCAAATTTTTAAGGGAAAAATCCTAGAAAAGGGACAAGTTTTGTTTTTATTAACCTTCCATAGACCTGTCAGACAACACGAGGCTTGACTCATTCTTTGCAATTCATTATAAAAACAGGACAGCCACATACTCGAGCTTGGTGAAGTTGTCACCTATCTTCAACCACTCTATGGATTTTTATGACTTCTCACATTTCCACATGTGTTAGTCCCTCTAACCATGTATTGTACCTACCATACTCAATCTCTCTTTCTAGGGTCCATCTGGTTAAATATTAAAAACATAAACCAACTATTATTTTCTATATGAAGGATACGCCAACTGCCCTGGGTAGAACTGTTCCTTGGATCCTCGTCCTTTTAACTATGAAGACACCTTGTTCCTAATGGCAGGTACCTTTTTTATCCTACCACTAGACTATGAATTTTTTAATGGCACAAACCATGTCATACCTATCGTATTTTCATAGCAAATGCCCGGTACATATGTGATTCTCAATAAATACATGAATGACTGGGAAAAATTCCAAGGTACTTGGTTTTGGTTGAAGTTGCCTCCCAAGATCTTTTTTGCTCCTGAAATATTTGATCTAAATGTAGAGAGTATGAACCATGCCAGATGATTCCAAAATGAGATTCAGTTTCAAACCAAACCAAAACAAAACAAAATATGTAGCATGTCTGTTTACTACTTAGTGACCTAAAAATGTTATTTACACCCTCGTATTTATTGTTGGTGGGAATTAATGGGTACAGATTTTTGGAAAGCAATTTGGAAAACTAAATATTTTATCTATATGATATAGGTAAAATATTTTACACATAAAGCTTTCAATGTAGTGTTACTCTAAGCTGAAGGCAAAATATATAAACAATTGTTCAACAAAAAAGAGGTAATACATTTATTCAATGGAATATCAGAAAGTTTTTTAGAAAATTTGTATAAAAGTGCTAATGTGATGATATTATGGGCAAAGGAAAATTTTACATACACTGACTATAACTGTCCAAAAAAACTGTATAGGAAAGTGCTCATTAAAACAAAAATATAATGTAGAAATACTTTTTTACACTTATTAAATCTCTTTTTATTACCTTAGGACAAATTTATGTTATTTTATCCTTAAGCAAGATTTTAAAAACTTGAACAACAATGATACATACTGTTAATCTTCAGGGCATTTTTCTAAATACAGTTCTAAAATCTTAAAATTAGAATGAAAATTAGAGAACAACACTATTCACACTTCCCTCAGGAAATCCAGGACACCCAGAAGGTGCCTATATGTTTGCATGTAGTGGGCACAATATACAAAATTACAGCCCCCCCCCCCACCTCCGCTCCCAATTCAACCAGAATAACTCTACTTTTATTTATTTATTGTGGTTCTACAAGATATATTGTTTGAAATAAGAATTCTGCTACTAAAATCAAGTTTGAAAAATATGGTTTTAGCACAAACTTCTTAAGTTACAGATGAAGACAGTAAGGCTCGCGAAGGCCAAGTGACCAGTGGTTTTCACACTGAGCTTAATGGAAGTGGTGTAAGAATGTTTTAGTACTTTTAGTAGTCCCTCATTAGCATTTTTTCTATCACACCTAAAAACATGCTTATCCTTGAACTACCACATCAGGGTGCTCTATAAATCACACATTGCTTTGTGCGAGAAAAAAAAAATCACATCAACTTAAGTTTCTTTCTGAAAGGTAAATTCTTGCTAAATTCTTGCTAAAACCTGACAATATTAAATATTAAGTCCTTTTATACAGTGAAAGGTAAATTTCACTGCAAATGTTCAACAAATTAAAAGTGCAAAAGAAAATTGAAGTTGGTTATATAAAATATCACTTCTATTATCAAACCAAATATACTGAAATGATATTTCTGATACAGGGACTTTTTAAAAAAATCAACTTTATTGAGGTATAATTTATATGCAATGAAATGCATCCATTTTAACTGCATAGTCCAATGACCTTTAAAAATGTATATACCTGTGTAATAACTGTCACAATGAAGATAGAGCACATTTCCATTTCCCCAAAAACGTCCCTCTTCCTTTTTCCAGTCAGTCTCATCCTCACCCCAGACTGGAAGCAACCACTGATCTACTTTTTGTTGTTTTATCTTTATAATAATCAGCTACCATTGAGATGGCGCCATGGCTCCAAAGGCATGAGGTTAATAGTATGTGATCTAGATTGTACCACCATCATGAAAACACAATTAGGCAATAGCTGGCTACTCAGTTACACTATTGAACAAAGATTTAAAGCACAATAATTCAGAGTAACTGATACAATAGTAAGCAGATTTTTAAACACAGCAAACAAGTTGAGCAAAGCCTTTTCATATACCATGTTTCCCCGAAAATAAGACCAGGTCTTATATTAATTTTTGCTCCAAAGGACACATTAGGGCTTATGTTCAGGGGATGTCATCCTGAAAAATCATGCCAGGGCTTATTTTCCGGTTAGGTCTTATTTTGGGGGAAACATGGTACATATTTGGGGGGGGGGAGGTTAAACAAACAGTGTGAACTTTGAATACAAAAACATTACATTAATTTTATATGAATTTGATATATAAAAGCACCATTAGAGCAGGCTGACTAGTTGAATTGTTATTCAGTTATGAGCCACATAAAATGTTAGGTCTGAACACTAGTCCATCATCCTAACAGTTACAGAACTGCTGTAACAAATGTAGTCTCCATCCCTAACATTGAATGGGTTGGATCCAAGCATTGACGCCTAATATTTTCCCTAACCAGCATTTTACATTGTCTCACATTAGAGAGGGCAATTCACTCTTTAGGTACAACATATGTTTTAAAATGTGGCCTTGCTTTGAAAATAATCGTAGTGACTGTCCATATCATATCAGGAGAAAGACATTTATGATCAGATATGAAATGACTCTGCTTCCCTCCCCACTTGTCATACTAAAATATTGCCAGCTGGTTTTCAAGATTTTCTGCTATTGCAGCAACTTAAAAATAATATGGATATCAATTTTTTTTTGCTTACTGTTGTGTTGTGATTCTTTCCTCTGTTGTTACAAGTATGAATATCAGGTAACGGGCACCATTCATTTTTGTGCTTAGTGGTTTTCCTGGGGTGCCAGTGACAAGAAAAATGTATGCATTAAAACAAGTGTGATAAAAAGCAGTTCTCTTTATAATTTCAACCCAGCTGCTGTATTGATGGATACAATCTCTAGCACATGCTCCAGGTGGCTTCTAATGCCTGACTCCCTGCAGAAGCCTCTATTTGCACATCTTAAACCACTTATTGGATTTGAACAAACAGGATTTTTCAGCCTGAGTGCAGTAACAGTGTTCACTTGTGAAATATTCGTAAATCCTGGCTTTACATTTCACTCATCAAATCATTGTCAGAAGACATTCAATAGTGCCTTTGTGCATCACTGATCCTTTTCTTTGGATTAGATGGTGTCCATTTTGTGTAACTGGAAAGTGTGTTGATAATTATATTTCCATAATTGTTGGCATGAACAACAAAGAGCAATTCAATTAATCAGCCTTCTCTAATGGTGCTTTTCTATGTATCTCAAATTCATACAAAATTAAAGTTTTTGTTTTCAAAGTTCACAATGTTTAACCTTTTTTTCAAAATATGTTTATCAAAAGGCTCTGGTCAACTTGTTTGTTGCTGTTTAAAACTCTACATACTATTGTATCAGTTAGTCTGAATTATTGTGCTTAAGACCTTTGTTCAATGCTGCCAACACTTTAGTATGACACCATATAGTCTGCACAATTCAAGGCTTTTATTGTTATGGGTGGGAGGTGGGGGTGACTAAAACAGATGCCTTCTTTTGTTTTGAAGTGTAATACAGCATAGCAATCGCGACACAAATATTTTGCTCTGTACTTTTTGTGTAAGTAACACAAATTTCAGGAATTCCTAATATAACCAATACTTCTGCTTACATATCTAAATTATGTAACATTTAAGAGACTTGATAATAGATTAGTTCATCAATTAGCAAGAACAAAAAACAACTGTGATTTATAGGCAATGCCCCACATGTGATTATGTTGCTGAAACACAAAGAAACCTTATTTCTTAACTGTATGCCACTACAATAAATTTCACATCAACATATTTGCAACTCTGAGCCTCTGGATTTATTTTAAGGATTCCTATCTCTGAATGGTTGGGCTTCTTTCATCTGAAGTACTTTACCTAGCAAACAACATTGGTATTCAGAAGCACTTTATGTTACATGAGTTAAACCTCCGCATCTCTGTATCCTCTGTGTAGCATGAAGACATAAGTATTCTCTTGTTGAGTGATGCTTGTGAGTTGGTATTCCAGAGCAGTTGGCTTGAATTGTGACCTGAATTCAATTATGTATATGTGCAATATTGATTATTACAACAGGATACTCTGAAGGGTACTGGGGAGACAGAGATACAAGCATTGTGACCTAATGATTATATTTAGCTTTGGAGTGGGCTTACATCAGTGTTCTTCACTGAACTCCCCAAGGCACAAAGGCTAAGCACGTCTATGTGGTAGTGAACTGGATATAATAAACAAAGAAACAATTAGACATCTTCTGGGTCAATAATCCTTATGCTAAGAGGGATTTTCATCCTGAAAAGAACTACTCCTTTACCAACAGTACTGTCTGTCAGGTTCAATGCTCACTTTCTGAAACATACTAAAACCTAGTCTATTGGGTTAATTTTGTATCTTCACAGTTATCAAAATATTTATTAAATACATAAATCCAAGATAATTCCAAATATGTTTCACGACCTTTGGGGATTTGTTGGGGAAAAAACAAATAAGGCATAAGGCGAACCAACAAATAAAGTATAAAAAAGTGAGCATGACATTTTTCAGTTATACAAAATTCTTACATTTTTATATCATGAGCTAAGTGCACATGGATATGCTTGCACTATAACTTACACAATCTTTGTAGTAAAAATGTTTATGGATGTGTGGGAATTTTAAAATATAAAATGGAGTGAAAATTCAGCCTTCAGTTATTTGTATATGACTATAAAGCATGTTAAATTTCACATCTAAGTATTTATATCTGGCACTCCACATTCTAAATTGACTACTTGTGACCTATTTTATCTCCATATCCTGCTTTCTACTCAGTCATAAGTGGCCTAAAATTTATCAGTTATTGTAATTACCCAACCATATGATTTGGTAAAATGAAGTCACACATCACAGGGATATAAAGTGGAGTATGGGGAACATAGTCAATAATATTATAAAAACTATGTATAGTGCCGATGGTTACTTAACTTATTAGGGAGATCACTTCATAAATTACACAAATGCCTTGTTTCCCCAAAAATAAGACCTAGCCAGACAATCAGCTCTAATGCTTCTTTTGGAACAAAAATTAATGTAAGACCCAGTCTTATTTTACTATAATATAGGACCAGGTCTTATATAATATAAAATAATATAACATAGTATAATACCGGGTCTTATATTAATTTTTGTTCCAAAAGACACATTAGAGCTGATTGGCTATGTCTTGTTTTCGGGAAAACATGGTGTCTAACCACTACACTGTATGCCTGAAATTAATATAAAATTTTAAAAGAGTAAGATTTCATGACAAATAAGTTGGGCCAATAAGGACTTCACATTTGTTTCTTCTGAGTCTCATTCACACCAGAGATAAATTTCAAATAAGAATTCTATTTATTTCTGCTGATAGGTACAAACACATCAAGAGACAATGGTTTCAAAGTAACTCATTCTTTACCATTTTGAAAATTCCAGAATATTAATCCACTTAACTTGAGCCATTAGACATTGATGTCCTTACCTATCAGTTGCCACATACCTTGGTTAGGATGAGATGACATTTCTGTCACATTCTTTCCTCATAAGACTGTCACTTTAAAGAACTACCCAGACAAAATCCACTGTATATCCTTGGCATTTGTGTATTTTCAGTCACCCCATCATATTTCTTTGCCCGACCTAATCCATAGTCTCATGATAGTGAGTGTTAAACATAACAAATTTCCAACATAAACAGGTCATCATGTCTTTTTAAGAGGAACACACTCATTGCCTTATTATCATTCAGCAAAGCAAAGGAGAAAAATTGCTTCTCATTCAGGGTAGCCTAGACAAATGGCTGTTAAGTCTTCTCACTAAAGACCAGGGAGCAAAAATTGGAGGGTAGTGCCAAAAGCCAAGATAACCACAATATTATAGACAAAATAACACAGCAAGAGCCACCATATGTTGAGATATACTTAGGAGGACTGATTTAACTGCCACTATAACCAAATCTGTTATTTGTGAGAATTCTCATAAAATATACTTTACCGCTATATATTCCCTGCTTTTCCTTAAAACACAATAATGTCTGACAATATTTAAGAAAGAAGAGTTTTGAAACCTGATTTTAGTTATGGGTTTTTCAAAATCAGTCACTCTAACACACATGTACACCCACATGCACTCAATCATCAAACAAAAAAGTGCAGAAGAAAGAACTTACACATTCACCAGAATACCAGATTTTATGCATTGACCATGGGATTTCTATTCTAGCTACCTACATAGCTACAGGTAGCTTCAGTTTAACCATGCAGCCTTTGTAAAACAACTAATCAAGATACAAAAATCTGTCTACTCATCATGTACAGACAGACCAATTCTGCTGCAAAGTATATTAGAAAGTCAGAATATAGCAACACAAATAACAACCTGCTATGAGAATAGCTTCCTAGATTGTATCCTTAGAGGAAGCTTGAACTTTCCCCTCATGTTGCCAGGAATTTCAGTTTTCCATCGTAATTGGTGTCTACATAATGTGAGCCCTTCTTAAAGGTATATTCTAGCCTTCCAAGATACATTTTTAACTATGGCCACTGAGAAGTTGCCTTTCAGTAAGAAGTTGCCTTAAAGTGTGTTTACACAGTGAACAAAATAATTTTATATGGGAAGAGCTGCTATACATTTCTATTATAAAAGCTGTAGAGAGTGACGTCATAGGAATGGAGGCAGCGGGGCACACTTTTTGAGTTCTCCTCCTGATCTTATCACAAATGGGACATATAACCCATCAAAGGACTCTCTGCTCATCACGCAGAACCGCTAAGAGACTCGTACAAGGATTAATTGCAGGTGGGCAAATTGGGCGAGCAGGGGAAGAGGGAAGGGAGCGGAGTGGAGACGCAACCCGCATATGCAGCGGTGGAAATGCAGTCCGCACTTGTGGCTGTGGGCACGTGGCCCACACCTGTGGCTGTGGAAACACGCCTGCATCTGCAGCTGCAGAGACACAGGGGATCCCAGGACGGAACAGAGAACACAAAAACCAGGAGGTGGGCTCTTTCCCTGCGTCCCACAGCTGATCTCTCCCACCGAGGGGACAGCATATCCAGCATTTGAGGCAATAACCTCAACTGATACCTCCAGTTGAGCCCTAGGCTGGACAAAGGACACAAACGCCATACCTGGGTCCCTCCCTCCCCACCCCCGCTCTTCCAATCCTACCACCGCCCTTCCAGACACTTAAACTGGCCCCTGAACTGAGGAGTGGTGTCAGATTACAGAGGAGCCTTAGTGCTCAGGCTCTGGGAAGACTGGTGGGAAGCTCTGACCCAGGAAAGAGGCTGGGAAGAGTGTGATTTTTGCTGGGCTAGGAGAGAAGAGACTCCTCCACCCCCAGCCACCACTTTTTCTGGCCTGCCTATGGTGGGGCAATTACAAATGTGAAGGCACCCCCAGGGATCAGCAGTAAGTGGCAGATGCAGCTCTGGGCTTTCAGCAGCACAGAAATCTCCCACAAGCCACACACACACACACACACACGGAAGAAGTAGCCTAAGACTCAGGAGAACTGGACAGAGGGCTGGTGGTGCTACTCTCAGTGTGCATATGTTCAGGCAAGGACAGAAACTGCAGAATTTATAAAAACTACCATCCAGACCCCTCAGCCCCACACATCTAAATGTGCAGTCCCAAAGTCACTCAGGGCACCAGGTGACCAGCTCTGCCTGCACAATACGCAGGGGACTCTGTGCTACAGCAGAGGACAACCTGGAGATTACTTGGTGGGCTTTAGCCAAGACTGGTGCTGCTTTTGTTTTGTTTTGTTTTGTCTTTATATAGTTGAATCTTTGCCTGTGGTGAGAAGGGGTTGTCGGTTGTTTTTACACGTGAATGTATTTGATTTTTTCTTTGTTGTTGTTGTTGTGCTTGGTGATTTGCTTTGTTCGGAAATTGGCCTACCAGGGCCCAGCTTCAGAGGCACAAGATTCAACATATCCAGAGGCCAACTCCAGACCAAACCACAGTACTATCAGGTTTGATCTACAAGTGACACACCCAGAGGGAATTCTCTACAGGCACAAGAGCCCATAGAGGCCAAATCACATTTAAACGGTCAACCCTCACACAGCAGAACACCCTGAGGTGGGCAGAGCCAAGTCTCACAACTAGTCAGCCTAGGAGTTAACCCCACATATGCACAAGCGGAAAGCAATTAAAGATCTTCTTTAACAGGACAATATACACAACACAAGAGTCACCATTGTAGCACATGCAGAGAAGAATGAAGTAGTGCAAGTCAAATAAAAAGGACACGTACTACATAAGATAACCCAGCAAAATAAGAACTCTAGGGAATCTACTGAATACCTCAAAGCAAACACAGAGAGGCAGCCAGAATGGTGAAACAAAAAAACATGTCCCAAATAAAAGAACAGAAGAAACCTCCAGAAGTGGAACCAAATGAAATAGAGGTAACCAACCTATCAGACACAGAGTTCAGAACACTGATGATAAGAATGTTTAAGGAGCTTAGAGACGACATAAAGAAGGATAGAGAAATCATAACGAACAACCAGTTAGAACTAAAGAACACAATTACTGAAATAAAGAACACACTTAAAGGAATTAACAGCAGGTTAAATGAAGCAGAGAATCGAATCAGCGACTTAGAAGACAAGTTAGCAGAGATGACCCAAACAGAACAACAGAAAGAAAGAAGAATAAAAAACAATGAAGATGGTTTAAGAGACCTCTGGGATAACATCAAACACAACAACATGCGCATCATAGGAATACCAGAAAGTGAAGAGAGGAAACAAGGGATTGAGAACATATTTGAAGTAATAATGTCAGAAAACTTCCCTAACCTGATGAAGGAAGCCAACATACAAGCCCAGGAAGTGTTGAAAATTCCAACCAGGATAAACCCAAACATGTCCACACCAACACATTATAGTTAAAATGGCAAAGGTGAAAGACAAAGAGAGAATCCTAAAAGCAGCAAGAGAAAGACAGAGGTTTACATACAAGGGAACTCCCATAAGACTATCAAATGACTTTTCTACAGAAACATTGAAGGCCAGGAGGGAGTGGCAGGAGATACTCAAAGTGATGGGAAAAAAGGCCTATAACCTAGATAGCTTTATCCAGCAAGGCTATCACTTAAAGTTGATGGAAAGATAAAGAGCTTCCCAGAAAAGAATAAGCTAAAGGAATTTATTACCACCAAGCCAGCATTGCAAGAAATACTAAAAGGACTTCTGTAAATAGAAGAAAGATGAAAACAATCTAACTACAAATTTAAAAATGGCAATAACTATGTACCTATCAATAATCACTTTAAATGTAAATGGATTAAATGCTCCAATCAAGAGACATAAGGTGGCTGAGTGGATAAGAAAGCAAGACCCTTGTAAATGCTGTATAGAAGAGACTTGCCTCAGATCGAAAGATACACACAGGCTGAAAGTGAAGGGTTGGAGTAAGATATTTCATGCAAATGGAAATGAGAAAAACCTGGAGTTGCAATACTTATATCTGACAAAATAGACTTTAAAAGAAGAAAATATTAAAAGACAAAGATGGGCACTATATAATAATAAAGGGATCGATCCGACAAGAGGACATAACCCTAGTAAACATCTATGCACCCAACACAGAAGCACCTAAATATATAAAACAGATATTGACTGACATGAAGACAGAGATCAACAGTAATACTATCATAGTAGGGGACTTCAACACACCTCTGACAACAAGGGACAGGTCTTTCAGACAGAAAATCAATATGGAAACAACAGCCTTAAATGATACATTGGACCACTTTGATTTAATCCATATTTTCAGAGCATTTCACCCCAATGCTGCAAAATACACGTTATTCTCAAG